>NW_022900926.1:82194399-82231926 GCF_012274545.1 Fukomys damarensis | reverse complement strand
TATGAGAAATTGAAAAAATGGAAATAAAGTGTTTGTAAATGGGGAGGGGGGAGGGGGTGAAGGGAGGGCAGAGACAAGGGGAAAAAATGAGAATCAAGACCTGTCATGTAAAGGTACAGGATTCCAATAATGAATGTAACTGTATTGTACACCTAGATTGTACCAATAAACTCAGTGAAAAGAAAAAGAACCCAAAACAAATAAATGTTAATTGAATTGATACATAACTTTTTTTAAAAAGAAAGAAAGTATCTTTAAGAACAGCTTCTTTAAAGAGGTGGTATGTAAGATCCAAAACACACCAAATGTAGTAGACACTTTCTTGAATAAAGAGAATAACATGGACAACAATTCAAAAGTAGCTAAGAAAGTTTGTCTCTGTTTTGACACAAAATGGAGAGAAAAATATCCCTTAGGGTATGAGACTCGTGACTTGATTAAGGTGGGTTTAGAATTTACAGTTAAGATAAATGGTTCCCAGGCCAGAGCAAAAGTTGCTCTGGAGGAGTATTTCCTTATTTTAGACTACATAAAATAGGCACATACAATACCAATGCACTCCTAAAGGTGAGTACAGTTTTTAAAATTATAAAATGTGATCTACTATACCCTGAGTCAAAATTTATAGACACAATAGAGTAAAAGAGTCACAACAAATTAAAAAAGAGCAATTTGATGAAAACAACTATATGCATATTTAAAACAATTATATAGAAAAAGATTCAATGAAGCTATATCTAAATATGAAGCAAATAAGTAAATATTTTAATACAGATTTGAATCATTTGACATTGTTTAATTGCTATTAATATCACATACATGTATCCATTTATCAGTAGGAGCAGTTCAGTGTATACAAGTCTGAATATGTATGTATACATGTCTATATACGTATATATTAGATCACAAAGCAGTTGTTATTTGTATATATCAGTTGAATAATTTTTCCCTGATATTTAAACTTTATATTGTTTCATTTAACATGTTGCAGTTCTTTACTGTGTTACAGAGTATACACAATGGTCTATATTTAGTATGCTCTAAAAATACACAGGAAAAACTAAAAGCAAAGGGCTGTGATTGATTGTACATTTAAATAAATGTACTACAGATTGAGACAAATGTGCCAAGTGTATGTGTTTCAATCACTGTATCGTCACACAACTGAGTAAACACACATGTACAATACAATGTTTAATTGAGTGCAGCAAGTACATTTATTTTAGTGATTGCATCATTGCATATTCAAGCAAATGCATGAAGTTCATTTTGGTGGAGCTAAAGTTCTAAATATACATACAAGTTTTAAATCTTTCACTGATTTTGATAGATCACAAACACCCAAATATTTGTGTGACTGTAATGAAACATTTTATTTAATAAAATTTACTATTATCAGATCTAAAACTTACTATTAATAGATCTAAATAAACTTGAAAGGAAATATGATTACAATTAGTACCCTAAGGAAAGAATGAACTCAAAGACTACACATTTCTTTCTCATAAATTATCTCTCTCATCTCAGTGAGGATGAAAAGGCATTTCCACTTTGTCCGAGCAGCTTTTCTATGACTATTTCATGTGGAAATTGCACTTTCAATTCTTTAGGCATCAAGCACAGGACTCATTTTGACTTTGGACTGTTTGCACAGCTTCGGTCAAATTCAGTAGCACCTCATGCATGCACGCACATCTAAGGGCCAAATCTGGGCTATTAGGTCTAAAGACCCTAATGGAACTTGCTAGATTCTTTCATGCCTCCTTCATGCTCTATTTACATAGATGTTCTTTTTCAGAATTGCTGCCATATACAGATTTTTATGTCGTTCCCATTAGTAGCATCTTGAATGGGAGAGAAAAAACAAAAGCAAAATAGTGGTGTTTTGCCACTGTGTCGACTTTCTAACATCTGCTCATTTTCCAGGTGTGATGGATGAGGGATAATGAATGTTCAGTACCAGGTACCCAAAAGCAAGTTATGCAAGTAACAAGTTTTATAGTTTAATCCTTTTTTTCTGGAATGCATTGACTTGATTTTAATTCTTTTTTTATAGGTATATATTATTCATAGTATTTAACTCTTTCCGTAGAGGGTTTCTGGTTGAAGACATCTGATAGCCATTTCTAACAATGAAAATATTCCAGTTTTACTCTAGGATAACACTCACAAAGTGAATTGTACAAATTTAATTCCAATAAATACTACTTAGGAAAAATTACATTCCCAAGTATATTCAGAAAAAGATATATGACACTGATATTAAATAATTGAAGTTTTTACTCTGTACTTGTCAGTCCTAACTTCTTTAGCTACATTAATTGGTTTGAGGTCCTTCATTTTTTTCCCTCTGTTTACAGATGAAACTGTATAAAGTACAATATATCTCCCTCATCTGTTTCCTACTTACAAATGAAGGGAATTTATTACATCATGTTGAGAAATAACCTGGTTGGCTTTATATAGTGTAATACTTACCAAACTTATTTTGTGATGTGGTACACTTTGTATATAAGGCTTTTTAACATACCACAGACCAGACTTTATGATACTGTAGGTGGACACAAAAATAAACAAAACCTGTCTTTATAAGTATCAAATAATGCCTGGCTATGCCCAGATATAGAACAATATGAATTTTAAATTAAATTTTATAATCAGTTTAGTTTAATGACAAATTATTTTGACGAAAACCCAGCAAGATTGGTTGTTTGATGATGGCTCCTATTTTCTCTGACAGTTACTTGAATCTTTTCCTTATCATAACAGCTTATTGCTGCATTGTTTCAATGTAACTGGTTGAAAAGTGAAATGAATAAGTCAACCAGCCAGTCATGATGACTGTGACTGATTTTCTCCCATTAAATTGCCTAAATGGAACAGTTGATTTACCCTCAAAAGTATTTTTATGTCAATTCTCCCTATATTTTTGCAGGTTTGCATTAGAAGGGAGTTTGTGTTTGATTACTATATATAAGTTATATATATATATATAGATAGATAGATAGATAGATACACACACATATATATGTAATCATATATATACATATATACACACACACATACATACATACACACACACACACACACACACACACACACATATATAACCTTGTTCAGAATAGATGCAATCCAAACAATAAACTATTTAACCACTGGGCAAAGTTTCATGGCAAAGTGAGTTATCATTATGCTTGTCTTTAATAATTAGTGAAAAAATAAATTAAGCTTTCAATTCTTGTATTCTCTGAAATGGTATCTTATCTTTCTTGTACAAGCAACACAAAATATATGGTGATAAAAGCACACAGTTTTATCTCCTTTGTATCAACTAGCTAAAAGCAATATAGAAGAGCATAGCCCCTTAATGAACAACCCTGAAATATATAAAAATATGTACACTTCTTTGCTCTGATAGCATTTCTGAGATCAGCCCAGAATTTTAAAAAAATAGTATTACAAACTTTGAAAGTGAACGTAAATTAGGCTTCAGTTTGATTGTTCTGGGATGTTTTTATTGTCATTTTATCTATCCTCTGCTTAGCTTTTGCTTAAGATGTTGGTGAGATGATGAAAGCTGAAAAGTAAATAGGTGCTTCAATAAATGCAAACAAATGAGTGCTTTCCTAGCAAATAATTAGGGAAAATCAGCCTTTCCTCTGATGCTAATCCCTCCACAGCTAAAACTGAATTCCCCCCCTCACCATGCGCGCAGATGGGTTGCCACTGAGGATGACAGATGAGTTGTGTTTGGCAGGATTAATGGGTATTATCATGTTAATGGTGCTTAGGTGAGGTCTGAGCAAGTCACAGGCCTGAGCAGAATTAGAGGTTTACAGAACTGTGTGTGTGTGTGTGTGTGTGTGCTCATGCTCCTCTTCTCTTTCTTCTTCTTACTAATAATTAACTTGTAATGTTTAACATTTTTAGTCTACCAAATGATCCACAGACTACTGCTTTTCTATGTATTAGGGCATTTATAGATCCAGCATCATGTGCCCTGTCCTTTGACATGCAAAGTGCAGGCTGTCCTGCCTGACTTGTCCTTCCATTGCCTTTGTGCATTCAGCTCCCTCATAATCCAGAGTCTACTTTGTTGCAATCGCTTTCGAAATCTGACATATTGATCAAGAGTTTAGCCTTAGTAACTACAGCACATATATCAACTGTTGTTGATTGTGTCAGGTCACATTTGATGGCAAGATGATCCTGTACCCAACTAAGAAAGCTTCTGCAGTACTCATAAGTCCATTCTGCTCATCTCCTCGGCAGAAAGATACTTTGGTCATCTCTAAGGCAGCACTTTGTTCAGGATCTCTGCATAAGTCAGAGGTGACAGAGATACCACTAAGATATAAAAACAAAACACTGATTAATAGTCTATAATGGCTTGCATTTTAAAATTAAGACCAAAATTAATAAGAGCTAATGTCATACTTTTGGCTCTTTTTGAAATTATCTCAAAATGACTTGGTGTTTTTCTGATGACGTTCATTCACCAGATTCCTTCTCTGTGAGTCATTGTATCAGTATTGCCTAACTTAATTTAGTCAAAGTCTTACAGATACCTGATTTTAAAAAATGCTACTGCAGAAAATAATTTCCATAACAAATATATATTTATTTAACAATCTAGGTAGTTTCTTGAAATTCATTATAACCCCTTTTGAAACATAGGATCTCTATGTTACCAGATGAGAAGTATGTGATTGATTCAAGTCATAATTTTCACGTAATAGTTAAAACAAATCGCTCACCAACAAAATGATGCCTGCCAATAGACGAACCCAAAGTCCCTATTGATAGGAAAGAATTTATTTATTCCTATTTCAATGTAGTTATCAATCATGCCTTCTCTTAGTCACAAAGTGTCTTATTTGTATGATAAACCTATAAGGCAAAGTACTGGATTTATGAACGAACCTGCACAATACTCAGAGAGTTCTGGGGAAGATTGCCACTTGGCAGTAAATCCGAACTTGTTCTGCACAGGTGGACCTTCAGGATTTCCTTCCAAAGAGAAACTAAGACTAGAACTCAGGTATCTGGAAAATTCTGCTCTGTCTTTTCTGGTGAAAACTTTTACCACTCCCCACCCCCATATTTTTTGCAACAACCTTTCTCACTAAGTAGTTTAGTCTGACCTCAAACTCTCTGTAGTCTAGGCTGGCTTTCAGACTCAGTCATCCTGCCCCAGCCTTCAGAGTGCTGAGATTACAGGCATGCACCACAGTATCAAGCTCTAGTCTTTTTTCTTTTCATTTCAGAAACAGTCAGGATTGTTAGATGCACAAGCATGATTAGATTTTAAAATCTAATTAATTTATTTTTATCTCCAATGATCCTAAGTAAAATGAACATATCAAGTTAATTCAATATGAAACAATTATCTGAGTTGCTGGAATCAGGACTGAATGTATTAATCACATTAATCAATTCTCTCATCTGTCTTATGAGTAAGATATTAACATTTTATAGATGAGGAAACTGAGGTTGGGAGAGGTTCAGTAGGTAAAAGGACACACGAGTAGGAAGCAGGGAAAACACTGAATGTGCTGGTATTGCTGGCTCCAAGTGCTTCAAGTATGTATTTATGTCAGTAAGTGCACCTACTTAAAAGTTTTAATATCTAAAATATGTCACTCATTTTAATCCTATTCTAGAAAAATTTTGATGGCTAAGTGTGTTTACATCAAAAGAAAATTATCAAACTGTTTCTCAGTTACATTCATTCCTTTTTTTTTCTTAAATTTTGTTTCCTCATCCTTCCTTACATATGACTGGATTCAAATAATTAACAGAATGATGAGTAATGTTTATGAGGAATGACCAATTCATAAACCCCTTGGCAGTTGTACTCAAAAAGCCAAATATGAGAAAGATTCCTTATTAGAAAATGAAAACAATTTAATGGATCAATATATAGTTGATCATAAAATGTCCACATTGTATGATGAATCGTGCTTTTATGAGAGCCAATTTTAGGAAGATATTTTGCAAACCAGTATTAGGAAATACATCCAAAGTAATCTTCAAATTTGGTTTGCTTATTTGTTTTTGTAGTGTAAAGGATGAAACCCATAGTCTTACACTTGCTAGGCAAACACTGTACCACTGAGGTACATCCTCAGCCCCACAGCAATGTTTAAGACTTTCCCTCAAGGCCTGAAACTGCTTTTGTAAAAAAGCAAAAGCTACCAAAATCATACACAGAAATCATTTCCCTTATTAATTCACCAAAGCATTAATGTAGTCATCAGCTCCTTTTTAACCACAGTCTGTCCACTGAAAGTACTTCATATTAATAATAAATGCTGTACCACATTATGTTTGTGATACACACACACACACACTATAATGGGCATCATATAAACAAAGGGTATTTTAATCAGTCCTTAAGGGTTCAAGTAGAGTCTGCACTATTTTTTGAATTTTTACCAAATTCCACAGAAAATAATTTCATTGGTCCATTTGTACAATTTTAGCATCATCCCGAGCATATTTATGGACAGAATGTGGTCTTAGTATGGTTACTTTTTATATTTTCTTCAGTAATAATTTAAAAGAATCACTCCTCAAGAGTATGTACATAATTGTTATGATCTACAGATAAAATACTTTGTGATAATAGCTGAATATAAATCTAAGTTGCATAAAATTTGAAATGTAAAAGAATGTTTTTCTCCTTTCCATACTTGTACTTTCAAATAATTTCGCAATCTTAAAAAAAAAAATTGTGATAGATTTTCTAGGAGGCCATAGTATCATGCTTTCCCACACTCTAAGAAAGCAAGCCTGTGCTTTCTGTAGCTCTTTATTCAGAGTGCTGAAGCAGAAGGCAGCTGAGGACACTGCTCTAAGCATGCTGCTCTACCTTGGCCCTGCTTCCACCACTGCATCTGACCTTTCAAGCATAGCAGTGAGCGTGTGCTCTGCAAGGTCCTTGCAGAATAGTTGGAGGTGGTGGTGGTTGGGGGTGAAGAAGCTCACAGAGAATGAATCTTGAGCAGATAGAATCCTAAAAACCTACAGATATAATCTTCCACTTTGATCACCAGAGGCCTGTCAATGACTATTGCCAAGGAAAAAGAAGAAAAAGAAAGGCTTATTTCGCAAAACTTCTACGGAGGAAAATGTGTGAAATGGAAAGTATTTGAAGTGATGTGCCATTTATGCATTCTGGAATCAGACATTATACAAAAAGATATATCAACATCCCCCAACCTTTTAGAGCGGCCTGAAACCAGCCTTCACGATGAGAGCATCCCTCCAATCTATTTCTCTAATGCGTTGACCACAGAAAATATTAACCACACAATATGGGTGGCACTGCAGGGGTTAACCCACTTCTTCTTATCCTTTTTCAGCAGCGTTTCTATTTGGTGAGGTGAGTTTATTTGTGTCATTTGAAGAATATCTGCCTTGCCCTGGACTGACAGAAGCTAAGACTGGACTCTGCTCTACACCCAGAGTGGGCAGGCAGAACTGACTGGGAGGACCTATTTCAGGTGATGCTCTGGAAGAGCAGATCTGCAGCTTAAAGGAGCCAGCTTTCTGCCAAGTCATTTCAAATGTGGCGGTTTAGTTAAGTTTTCTTCTTTTTCCTTCTTTTCTGATGGATATAATGGTGTTATTTTATCTCCACCTAGGAACTTATGTCAACAGCTCCCTCCACAGACCGTTCAGTAGATCTGCAATGCTAACAGTGTCAAAAATCTGTTTGTTTTGGTTGTTTTGTTGTTGTTGTTTATTTGTCTTTAAATCTACAGGGTTTTTTTTGTTGTTGTTGTTGTTGTTTTGTTTTGTTTTGTTGCCTTCTGTAATCTTCCCTTTCCTTTTGACATCTGGTCTTTGAGGAAGTCCCTAGTATTCCAAACAATCAGCAGCACCGTGTGTTCAGGTTGTCTGGCTGTTTTATCTGCCCTTTTGCTGCTTGGGGCCCTCTTTGTTACTACGTTAGTACTCAGCATCATGTATCCCTTAGAGATACATTTTATTTTCTCTAAAATTTTATTGTAACACAAAAGGCTCATATTAGTCTGTATGTTTGTATCTTTAGTGTTTGATTTTGTTGTTTATTTTGCAAACATTTCAGATCTGAGTATAGTGTTTCTTATTGAAAACCTGTTGCTCTTATTGGTGCACGCCTTCAAGACTGACCCTGACTGTAGGATTATGTTGTGACAAAGTATGGACATGCCTCATACACTGAGCCTTTAGCGGAACAGTTTCAAGGTTGTTTTCATTTGTTGCCTGTTGAGAAAAGCCGCAGGGAAATGTCAAAGTAGTACTCAATGACATGTTATACTGGATTAAAGCAAAGGGTAATTTTTAATTTTTTATTGTTGGTACAATTGCCCATGTGTGTTTTCCTTTATTCTGTCTTTACATCATGTAGTTTTTTTTATATCTTCCTCCTGTACATGGCCTTTTGATTGCTAAATCTTTTCTTGCTCTGTGATTTAGAAGAAATGGATTGCTTATCTGTTAGGGTTCTCTCATCAGACTTTTCTTAAGCCTTGGGATCTTCCATTTCCTTTGTCCCAACACATGAATCAGAATGGGAGCATCGCCACAGGAGGGGAGGGAGGAAAGAGAAGACTGAACTGAAAGCAAAATCTGCTGTCAAGAAAAAATTTTTTTTCTCTTGAAGGTTCAGACCTGAGGGAAAGTATTCAAAGTCCAGCAAACTCGAGAACTCCCTCATGCACTTCCCCTAGCCCCAACCCTTAACATGGGAGACTTTCAATATCGACTGTCATGGTATCCACTGGAGAATTGTACTAATAAAATTATATTCCTACTCTATGCAGGGTAAGTTTACATGTTGCCAAAATGATATACTTTATTCTGATTTTGTTATTAAACTGTCTCAGCAATTCATTTGAAATAGAGTTATCACAATTGAAAACTAACAAAGTTTTAATGGAAGATAGTGAAATTTTTATACAAAATGGATTTTTTCCATGACAGATTGTTATTAGCTTGGAATGCCCAGTGACAAATCAGGTAGTTGAATACTAGGGCACAATTTAACATCCTTTGTGTTCTTCATGTGTACAGCTTTATTATTGTCCTTTTTCATTGTATTCATAATATAGAAATAATATTGAAGCGATGTATGGTTTATCAAGTGATGACCAGTGGCATATTGTATCTTGTTTAGAGAGAGTCAGTCCTCTTGTCTTACTGGAAATATATAGTTTAACAAGACACTTGCCATCATTTTCTTAACAGGGATAATAAACAGAACAATTCTGCGTAAAAGCTCATATCAGCTTCTTTCATGCCTTTTCTTTTCAGAAGGCTGCCTAAGGGTTTAAGCAATTTACTGGTCTGACCCGCATCCTTTCTCTGCAGTCTGTGGTTCTTTTGTTTAACATTAGTATGTGGGCAAACAGCATTCTGAGCTGTGCAGAGCTTATCAGCCTGCGTTCAGTCGACCGGAACCCCATTCTATGTATCTAAGCGGGGCCACATTTAATACTTCACAGTGGGAGCATCTGCAGTTTCCTAAAATTACTTGTTTATCAGATAAATTCTGTCCTCACGCTGACAGATGCGGTGGATGGTGGCTCTTCAGTATCATACTTCTCTTATAGAAGGCTTGTACAAAATATGGTCTGCTGAGGGAGGAGAACCACAGACCACAGTCATGACGAGAATTGTTTATGTAGTCAGTATTCACCTGCACTCAAGATTTACTTGAAGGATAAGAAGGGGAAAGGCAACTCTCAGTTTCTCATTTGGAACTGAAAAACTCTCATGCTACTAAAGCTTTCAGTAGAGGAAAAGTATTTTCAATGTTAGTATAATGTTATATGTTTTCATTGGTAAAAACTGTAAGGGCCTTAGTGCCATAGGCTGATAAAAGCCAGCAGCCTGAGGGAGTTGGCTGAAATATTGATTGCCATGTACCTAGTGGCACCAAGATGTTGGGAGATTAGAAGAAGTAGGCTTAGAAGGCTTATCTGCCATTAACCCAAAATAATGCTGATATAGTCTGTTAACTCCAAATGATCTTTTCTTAAAATTGCTATTAGAATTTCATGAAGTTATCCTAAACATATAGAGGAATTATGAATCCCCACTTCTAAAATGTACAACTCCAACTTTGACCATGTATACTATGGATACATAGTACTATGCAATTCTTTTGAAAGCATTGCCAGTCTTCATGTATGCAGACATACACATGTATATGCATAAACATATTAGATACATAGGTGCACATATCTAACACTTTCTTAAGTAAATGAAATATTTATTTTTTACCAGAGTATTTCTCAACATTGTATCCTTTTGTAAAGGACTGAATTAAAATATTTCTTTAAATGAACCTCTTGGGACTTATTTTCAAGAGAAATTTAGTTATGAAACAACAATCTGTGCCTTACCCTCACATCTTAGAAATGGCAGCCCAAAGTGCCGCTAAATGACTCAGGTATAAACAACTTAGAGTCTTACCAATGGGACTAATGTCCTAGAACAGAAGCTGATTTTAACTGATTAGGTTTGATCCTTAATATAATTCATGTTGCTTACATTACTCTTACAATTTAGCACATATGTTGTGTTTTTGCTCCTACTTACAATTACTCTTTATATTAAAGCATTTTCCTTCTAATTATTTTACTACTAGTAGCCCCTTCACCTCTCAACTCTCTGCTAATTAAATACTTTTAAACATTTCTTAATTATTAATTGTGAAGTGTTGTCATAACCATATGATGAAATAATTATTTGGAAGACCAAATTTAAATTAATTTAAGCATAAGCATTTTTTTACAGAAAATGATTTAAAATGCAAAGCAAAACATAATACCATGAGATGCATCTCTAAAGCATATGTATTCAAATCATAGGCAAATAACAGTATTTTTAACAAAATACAATCAATATAATATACAAATCAATATAATTCTAGAAAATATGATATATTTTGCATTTTCTTCATATTTGCCTATAGGATGTAAAGATCTTTTCAGGTATGGCTAAATATACCTATGTCCTGTCTTTATGCAGGCAGGGTTATCAAAGAAGCAGCCATTAAGAAAAATATTCAATATCAAACATTTGTGTGCCTTCCCTATTCTCACTAATGTGTGCTAGCCAACTGTTCATGCAGAAATTGTAACTGTTAATGAGGGTTAAAAGGAAATTTTAAATTAGGTGTCATCTTTTGACTAAGGTACCTCAACTGCTATATTCTGTCTAATATTTACTTTTTGCCATGCCTCTTGCTCTTAACACAACCCATCACTAAAACTAATAATTATGATATTTTTCAAATACACACACACACACAAACACACACACACACACACACACATTTCTGGCCCTGCACATTTCCTAGGTCTAATATTTCTGATTGCTGACTGTTTTTCCTAACACTGAATCCCATGTGTCATATGCCTTGCGTGGCTGCAGACTTTGGCCTTTTCACCTGCTGTTTTGGTTGGCTTTAGATGCAAAGAGAAGAATATGAAAAAGAAAAAGGAGGAGGGAGGGAAGTTTGGAAGACTGAAGCTAAAAAAAAATGGCAAATGTTTTTAGCGCCTTCATCTAGACATGTGTCCCCTCACTCTATGACATGGCTGCTCCAATGTTGCCATGGTGAGGATTTCTAATCATCCCTACACATGACAGGCTCCTATTTGTCTGTACTCCCTTGGGTGTAAATTTCTAGGCTTAAAAAAAAATCCATGTGAGCGTATCATCCGCCGTGCAGATGTTTCACTGCTTTAGAATATCAGGCAGCTGCTTGTGCCACCGTAGACAGCTAATTGGAGACTGCATCGTAGGAACAGAGGCGCAATTATGGCATAAATACACATCCTCTGGTGCATCATTGTATCTCTATTAACAGAAAATTTTAAACAGTGCTCAGAGTGTAATTAGTGTAGTTGATAAAGTTGTAAAACATGTAAATAAGGGAAATAGCAGGTACGTGGCCAATCCACTATCCAGCACTAGGGGATGCAGATTATTGCCTATTTAGAAATAATTAGCAAAGCTGCATTAGCAAAGCCTGTGTCCAACAGAAGCAAGGCAAACATTTATTCTGGTAACAGCTCTTTCTGTGCTAGCCATGAAAATCTACTAATATTGGTAATTTAGCCCTCATTACCAGAGGATAAAGCATGAAAAGAGCTCAGACATGAAATATGACAAGTAATATTAATTTTTATTCCAGAGGAAAGGATGCTTCCTTGGGTTGCATGCTGATTTCTCGGCAGGGTCTCAGCAGTGCGTGCGGAGGAGGCAGTGGGTAGCTAGTAGTTGAGAATTCAGGATACGGAGCTGAGTCCCTGCTGGAGATGTACCCTGGGGTGGCTATGACAGAGGCTGATGAGGCATGCCACTGTTAGTGCCCAGCCAAACCTCAGGTCACAGTTCAAAACAAGCACTCAGCCATTAAACTTCAGTCCTTATGGACCCGCAAAGGTTTATGTCCTCATTCCTGCTTCTTCCCATCATCCACCCAGTCCCTTTTCTCCCTGGTCTTCAATGTGTTCTTTTTCTCCTTTGGAATGATTTTACAGAGCTATACAGGCAATCAGATTGATTTTTGTGCTTGCACTGCCCTTTGCAAAATGCTTCTGATAATGAGCTGCTGTTGTTGAAGTGGAGAGTGTGGGAGGGGTGGTTTCAGCTGCGCCTGAGTTACGTCCTGTGCTCAGGATAAGAAATGATCCTTCGGCTCATATGCATTGAAGATTGTGTCACTGAAGAATATCACCCCCTGGACAAGAATCATGAATGGCAAAAATTTGGTGCTTGTTTTACAAATACACTTCTTAATGAAGAAAAATGCAAAAGCACTGCTAGTTTCTGAATCCTTAATTCGTTTTCCAGACAGTGATATAAAAAGGCAGAATGTTTGGGAAAGAGCCACCTCACTTGCATTAATCTCTGCCTGTTCACTTGTTCTTTGTTTTATTCACCAAGCTTTAAAAAAGGGCAGGAATAGACCAATGAAACGAACCATGTTTTCTGGCATTCATATTTTTTACCATTATCTGCCTCTGTTATGCCCAGGTACTGCTTCTTTTTACACACTCCTTGGCACAAATATCTGAAATCTATTTTCTGAATTCCCTGAATTGAACTGCAAGAAATAAGTTTTTAGCCAATAATACAGAAAATTTTCATTCAGTAAGTTTCATATTAACTCAGAGTATCAGCTTCACAACACATATTTTGGATATTTTAGAACATTTAAAAGTGAAAATGATCTATGCATCAATAAATAAAAGAGGTCTACTCCCTTTTCAAGTATTATAAATGAGAATTCAAATTCTAACTTCAGATTTTATAAACACTGGAAGTCATCTCTTAGCCAGGGGATACTGAAAATGAGGGTAGTGGTTTTCACTCTTGCTACTGCTTCTTCCACATTTCTATTTTACATCATCTTAAAGGATAATGATAGTATGGTAACAACTAACTAAGCAATGCTTTTACTTTCAGGATGTAGGCTATGCACCAAGGGACTAAGACTAGAGCTGCCAATAAGCTTTCAAAGGCATGTGAATAATAATCCATATCTGTAGTATGGGCACATACAAAATAGAAAGATACACTCACATGCATTGCACACATCAATACTTACACACACACACACACACACACACACACACACTACTGTTGTAAGCTGATTCTGAATTGTGGAATGCAGTTTTTACTCTTCTACTTCTGGGCCAAATGTAACAAGCCCAATTAGGGATCAAAACATTCTTTCTTCCCTTTAGTATATTCCTCACCCACAATGAGAGAAAATGAGCACCAGGATTGCAATCAGACTATCTTAATTAAAATTTGAGCTTTAAAAGTTCCCTTGGCCTCAGTTTCCTCAACTGTGAAATTGAAAATGTCGCCTTGTCTACTTCTCAGGGCTGTTATATGAATTGAATGTCATATAGAAATACCCTGCAAACTGTAAATATGATGTGAATTAGTATCTAGGTGATCTATGCTGTTACTATTTACATGATTTACTCACTGGACAAAGTAATTATTGTATCACTATCACCTCACGATCACATTGAACATTTGCTTCTCTTTTAAAATAAAGCACAAATAAGCTCGGATAACATCATAAAATTGATCTCTGATTGTATCTGTACACTGCCAAAACTGCTGATTCATAAATGAAATTGCAGTCAACCAACCAGATGTTTCTTCTGCACCATGCCAAATTGCCACTTTAAGTGATTTTTTTGAATAAACTTAACTTTGTGTATGGATATTTTATAAATATTGCATTGATCATTTTAAAGTCCATGTAAGTATTCTTATATAGATTTTCATATACCTTGCTAAATGTACATCTCCTCACTTATCAGAGGCACATTTTTTATATTCTGCAAAAGAATAGCACTCTGAGAGACTGCCTAGATGAAAGTTATGCCCAAGTTGATGAGTTTTCCCAAGGGAGGCAGCTGGAGGATCTGCTGCTGAACTGTCCTTGTTAAGTAGAATCCCATGTAGAGCAAAGCGCTGATTTGAGCTATCACGGTTATTTTAACCTTTTATATAAAAATAATAATAATTGCCAAGAGCCTTATTTTCCTCTTTTCCTCTCTTGGCTTCTGATGTTTGACAAGTAGTTCTGTTTGGAGATATTATGTTACTGTTCTCCACTCTAGCACCATGCCCACAGCCTTCACTAAATTGGCACTGCAGCAACAGCCACTGCCAAGATCTATGCAAGGGCAGGAGGGACTGAAAGGAAACATGAAGCAAAATGATCCCTTAATTCAAGTGAATTATTGTTACCTTTCTTCACATATTCCTTCCCTCCTCCCTTATTGTTCTCATCTCAAAAGACAGGAAATAGGCTCCAAATCAGACCACAAAGGAGATCTTTAGAATCAAGTTAAATTGGAGCAAGAGAATTGGGCTGATGGGAATATGGATTTATAAGGTGCCAAAGCCTGATCTAATTTACATCCATTTACTGATTTCTAGCCCTTGGGCATCCACTGAAAAAAATGTTTCATTGTGGATTTCTTGTAACCATAGATTTCATATATGTTGTTTTCATTTCAAACATAATTTTAGATATTTTGTTACATGAAAAACTATATATGGGTGGACAGTGAATCAATTGTATGCACCAACTATTTAGAGAAGTGTTACGATTTCTCTGGTGCTTCTCTGAGCAACTTTCTTTAGAGGCCTGTAACTTGTGATAACAGGAGCTGCTTGTGAATGTATTTCTTTGGGTCAGAAATTTTCCCAGTATGACACGCACCCTGGACAGCTTTTCAGATATCTCCCGGTTATTAGTCATCCATTAGAAAAAAGTGACATTTTGCATCAATAGCTCCCCCTACGTTAAATTATAGAAATAAAGTGTCCATTTTAAGTCATTCGTGCTGGTGGTGTTGCATACAGATAAGACAGGCAGCCCGTTGGCTGGGAATGATATACAGATAGGGGACATTTTGTGAACGAGTAGACGCTGGAGGGGTCATGGAATGGTTTCATCAAGTCAAAGGTAGCTCATTAGGGGCCAGGAAAGACCATCCTTTAGGATGGGAAAACGCTAACTCATTCATTTCCGGAGCTTCATCGTAAGACTTTTCACTCTTAATATCAAAGATTTACTTTTCTTCTTATTCTACGTGCACTTTCTGCAATTGAACTTATGGGTAAACAAATCTTGACAAGCTAGTCAAAATAGTTGATAGACTAAATGAGTGTGTTTTTTTTAATTTCCCCTAAATTTGAAAAGTAGAGTATTGGATAGGTAAGGTTCAAAGATAAAAGGAAAAGTAATGATGAGTATATTTAATTTCAGCATTCCTAAATTTAAGGAGAATCCGAAGTTCTTTCTTTGGATTTTCGCATGAGATTTGCTGTTAACATTAGGGCTCTCTTTCTGCTCTTCCCTACCACCTCTCCTAGAATGGCTCTAGTTGGGAAATGGCAAATCAAGTACAGCAAGCTTCCTCCAAAGAAGCTAAGCAAGTAGCAGTAGGCGATCTATGGTAGAAGAGTATGATAGTTAAATTTCCTTGGGTCAGATTGATTGGCTTGGGCCCACCCAGCAATCTGCGGAGCACGATTCTGGGTGTGGCTGGGTGGGTCACAGAGGCACTTAGGTATGGAATCTACTCCCTCCTTCCCTCCTCCCTGGCACTGCCATCCTTTCCTGCCCCCTTTCCTCTACCACACCCTCTGCCATGATAGTTCCGTCTCAGAACTAGCTAACCATGAACAGAATTCCCTGGAACAGTGAGCCAAATTAAACCTCTTTTATTCTAAATTGCAGATGTTGGATATCATGTCTCAGCATGGGGAAATTTGACAAATATAAAGAGCAAAAAAGGATTCTAAAAATCAGAATGATTTTTGAGAACAAGTTTCCATCTCGTAAATTTCCTTTTAAAGAATAATCAGATTTCTCCTAGAACCCAAGTCACAGGGAACAACTTTTTAAAAGCATTTATATCAATTTTGTTGATCTAAATGATATAATTTACATATAGTAAAATGCATGCATGTTTTGATGAGTTTTTTAAAATATATTTTATTGATACGTTTTAGATATGCAATACAATTACATTCATCACTGGGATCTTGTACCTTTACATGACATATCCTGGTTCTTATTTTTTCCCCATTCCCTTAGTCTCCCTTCTCCCTCCACCTTCCCTATTTACAAAAATTTTGTTTCCATTTTTTTCCTTTTCTCTGCCCTTTTTACCTTTTCCCTACCCCTCCCATTTGTCCACTACATTTAGACCTTTTCTTTCTAGTACAAAATATCAATCATACATTTTGACCCTTATTTATACTTTTAGTTTATACCAGAGGAACTAAATGGTATTTACACATGTGTGTCCTATTAATTTCACTTAGCTATAAATGTATCTAGTGTTTCATTCTTTATGGCTGAGTAGTACTACATTTTGTGAAAAAAACATCTTCTTTATCCAGTCTCCAGTTGATGGACAATTGGGCTGTTTCCAAGCTTTAGCTATTGCAAACTGCACCACTATAAACATGGGTGAGCATATATCACTGTGGTATGATTCTTTTAATTCTTTTGGGAAGATTCCCAGCTGGGGAATACCTGGGTCAAATGGAACTTCCCATGCTAGTTGTTTAAGGTATCTCCATATTGATTTCCTTAGTGGTTACACCAGTCTGTACTCCCAGCAACAATGAAGAAGGGTTCCTTTCTCCCCACACTCTTGCCAGTGTTTGTTATTGGTTGATTTCTTGTTAGCAACCATTCTTTTCAGGGTAAGGTGGAATCTCAGTGTTGTTTTCATCTGCATCTCTTAAACAACCAGTGATGTTGAACATTTTTTCATATGTTTATTTGCTGTTTTTACTTGTTTGTCTGGGAAATGTCTGTTCATTTTTGATGCCCTGTTTTAATTGGATGTTTATATTCTAGATAGTAGACCTTTATATGAGGAACACCTGGTAAAATTTTTTCCCACATTGTATATTGTTTCTTAGTTCTGTTGATGGTTTCTCTTGCAGTGCAGAGGCTTTTTAAAAAGATGAGATCCCAGTTGTTGATGCTTTGTGCTAGTTCCTGTGCTACTGAGAATTTGTTCATAAAGCCTTTTCCTATGCCAGTGTCTTCCAGAGTTCTACATAGCTTATCTTCCAACAAATTTAGTGTTTCTGTTTTAATATTTAGATCTTCAATCCACTGGGATTTTAGTTTAGTGCATGGTGAAAGACAGTTATCTAGTTTTAATCTTTGGCAATTTGAAATCCAATTTTTTCCAACACCATTAATTAAAGAGGCTATCTTTCCTCCAGTAAGGATGGTTGGCTTATCAAAGATAAGGTAGCTGAATATGTCTGGAGTTGTTTCCACATCTTCTAATCTATTCCATTGATCCTCAATTTGGTGGTCAGTACCATGCTGCATTTAACACAGTGGCTTTGTAGTTTAGTTTCAAGTTGGGGATAGTGATACCCCCTGCCATGTCTCTGTTGCCTAGAGTGGCTTTTGCTATTCTAGGTCTCTTCTGCTTCCAAATTAATTTTTGGACTGGTTTCTCTAGTTCTGTGAAATATACTGTTGGGATTTCAATCGGGATTTCATTGGATTTGTATAGAAGTTTTGGAAGTATGGCCATTTTCACTATATTGATTCTTCCTACCCAGGAACAAGGGATCTTTCTATTTTCTTATATCCTCTTTGATCTCTTTTTTCAGAGTGTTATAGTTCTCAATGTAGGGGTCTTTTGTTTCCTTTGTTAGATTAATGTCTAAATATTTCTTTTTTTTTTGAATGCTGTTATGAAAGGAATTGTTTCCCTAATTTCTCTATCAATGAGTCTGTTACTTGTGTACAAGAAGGTAATTGATTTTTGAGTGTTTACCTTGTATCCAGCTACTCTACTGAATCTGTCAATTAAGCCGAGAAGTCTTTTGGTGGAGTTTTTTGAGTATTCTCTGTAGGGTATCGTATCATTAGCAAATAATGAGATTTTAAAATTTTCCTTTCCTATCTTTATTGCTTTTATTTCTTTCTCTTATCTAATTGCTGTGGCTAATGTTTCCAAAACTATTTTGAACAGGAGTGTGGAAATAATTTTCAAATTTCATCAATTCTCTGTGTAAATAGAGGAATATGTAAGTTTGAAAGATAAATAAAACACATGAGTAATAGAAGACAAGTAAAATACTAATATGTACCATGTGAAAGGTCATATATTCTCTCCATGTTTGCCATGTCATCATCTTTATTTTTTCTGAGTAAGTTCATTAAATAGGATTTATGTTCCCTCTACATATGAAAAACTGTTCTCATAATGACAAACTTAGCATTCCTCAAATTTCTTGAGCTACAGGACTATGATTATTCTCCATACCTTCTGGTCAGTGAACGTGCTCAGTAAGTCATTCTTAATGAGTGATTTTGGCTGGAGAACCTGTACTGTTGACCACATAGACAAAGCTCTGATAAAAATATCTGTTATCAAAGATAGAGTAGGTATTAATTTTGTGCAAGATCCTATTCAAAACTGTCAAATAAGGAGTTGATGAAGTAATCTGGTCTGATAGCCAGAATTCACAGTAGTGTGAATTCATATCATTCCATAATAGGTATCCAGCTGAACAGCTTTGTGTCTGAAATTTCATGCTACCTAGATTATCTTGAATGAGTCTGGGCAAGGATATAAATAGCATATTCCATGTTCTCTGTTTGTTGCTGCTTTGAAATATTTGAAACTACTGTGTCCTTGGCAAAATTATTCAGTAATGTCAATAGTCCTCAGGTTATTCTTTTTTTAGTTGATTGAAAACCTTTTGGTGGCTGCAGAACATATGGAAAATCTTAAAGGAATAGTTAGGGGATTCCTTTTTGTGATTCATTTTGTTTAAGTGTTAGTTTTTATGTTTTAACTGTGGAAAATCCTACTTCTACTTCAAGTTAATTGTAGCAGTTAGGTTGTGAAATTCCAGATGTGAGGATTGACAGAAGCAAAGTTCAAAGATTTTTCTATAAGTGTAAAATGCATGGCAAATAACCAGCTTGTTTTAATGAAGAAAATTAATATTAAGAAACGAGGATAACTAAGCATTATAGATTATCATTTTGACAATAGAAGAAATGAGAAAAAAAGAAAGAGAAGTTGAAGATAAATAGATAGGCTGGGGCCAGGGATTTAGCTCAGCGGTTCGGTGGCCTGCCTTGCAAGCGCAAGGACCCTAGTTCAATCCCTGGTATCAAAAAAATAATAATAATAATAATAATAAGCTGAGTAAAAATCCTTGATTTATGCAGGCTTATATGGCATATATTTTTATTTTCACTTTCTTATTTATTTACAAAATTCAGTTTTCTTTCAGAGAAATAAATTTCTGTTTATGTGACAGACTTAAAAATATATAAAATTACAGAAAAATAAGACCTTTGCTCTAATAATTTAATATAAACAATAATTACTCTTAATCTATTAAGTTCCTAAATAAATAATATGTAGAATACTGACAATAATATACAAAAACATTCTATTCTAATCCAAGGCTAGTAAATCTAACCCATTACTTTGCATGGATTTCAATGATGCCACAATTTTCTAAAATATTCTGGAATTTGTTTTAAGTTACTGTGGTTATCCATAGCATGTATGATTTACAAGATACATGAGAACATCAGCCTGTGTATTGCTCAAATTGATTTTGAAAACTGCATATGATTACTTCAATCACTTTATTATGAATAGTTACTATATTCCAACATAAAAGAAAAATACTTTTATTTTTCTGTTTAATACTTTTATTGTTTACGTCCATTGTTGAACCCACTGATATATTTGGATGTTATTATAATTTAATTAGAATGTATTATAAAACATATCTGCAACAACTCAATTATTTTTACTTTCAGCCAGTTGAGAATCTACTATGTGACAGAGTTGTGTGCCTCGATTATAATACAACTGTGTCATTTACTCTTTTTAATGATCATATAAATACTTTTTCTTTTTCTGTCATTTTGTTTAGGCTCACTTTGTGATTTGGATGAAGGGCTTCTGTTTCCCTCTCTCATCTACATTGTAGGATCAAGTGAAATAGTGAAATATTTGGTTCTCAATAGATAAGTAGAGACATAAACATATAGGACTGTATATAGTGGCATGCAACTTTCACTTGTATGTTTTGTATACATTCCAGCAACACTTGGGTGTATACTTTCTCATCCTAATACATTGGATCTGCCACTGAATTAAAAAGGGTCTTGAAAATGACAGAAAGAAGTAAATCTGATGCTGGTCTCAGAAGCTAGGAATCTTATTGCTTTTCCAATGGTGCTTCATCTGCTATTCTTAATCATTTCAAAAATATTTCCATCTCTACCAAAAGAGAAACATCACACCTATCTCTCTGCAAGAGAGAAGGATTGTTTTCAAATAGTACACTAAAATTTCTTATATAACAATTTCTGAAAAGCAAGCTTAAAAAGAGAATGTTTCCTTTAAAGTAGCTGCCACTGTGCAAATTATATTAGTTCAATAAGTAATCTAATTGTGGCTTGCTATATCATGCAGCTAATTAATATATTATGATTTGAAAAATTCTCTTTATATTAAATGTATATATAATACACATTTTATGGCTGATTTAACAGAGCAATTTTTTAACCAGTGATGGCTCCTGTGTAGCAGCTCAAAGTTAAATTTGGAAGGTAAACTTTTAAAAGCTTAGTCATCTGTGCCTAATACAAGCCACACCATACAAAAGCAGTAATTTACTCCCCTTTTAAAATCATGCATTATGGATTTGAATTAGGTTTCAATTTTACTAGATGTTTAAAGTACAAGTTTGTGATTTCAATTTAATATTGTCCTCTGAAAAATTAAGATGATGATAAAAATCATCCTTCATGATTATTCCTCAGGACTGAGTAAATGTGGTAGTTATTACGTTCTTATTATATTAATGCTGTTATTTTTAAAAAGGCATTTAGAATAACTAGATTTAGAGTATCTCACTAAGCCTTGAATGACTTAGTGAAAAACAATCCCAGAGCCCATAAACATCT
This sequence comes from Fukomys damarensis, assembly GCF_012274545.1. Taxonomy (NCBI): domain Eukaryota; kingdom Metazoa; phylum Chordata; class Mammalia; order Rodentia; family Bathyergidae; genus Fukomys; species Fukomys damarensis. The sequence continues at coordinate 82,210,394 of NW_022900926.1, read as the reverse complement.
ATTAGTACTCCCAAACTATTTTTTATAGTGCCAGGGCTTGAATCCAGGGCCTTGCACATGCCAGGTAAGCCTTTTAGCACTGAGGTACAGCCCCACCCCAGTTCTGTGCTTTAAAAGGCAAGTTATAGAAAAACAAATTACCTCAATCTAACTCTATATATGAGACTTTAAATGGTTTACAAGCAATTTATACATATGACATATACATGTAAACATGATTTTTAACAATAAATAGTAACAGTTTTGGAAATATAACAATATTTTTAACTTTTTTGAATATATGTTCTAAATATCAACAAATTAACAGGATAGTATATTTCATATTTCTTATTATTTACATATTGTTAGGAAACACACTCGTCAAAAGTCTCAATCTTGAATGAGCTATGATAAATACCTTGGGAAAACTTTTGAAAAAAAATGTAAGTTCTTTCAGAATGTCCACTGTTGGAAGGAGATGCTATTTATCCTGCATTCCTGAATAAAGAAAAGAAGTCTTAGGGTGAATAAAAACCTGGCCAGTATGATTCCTGAACTGCTTCCAGGATTTTTGAGTATGAAGACTCATTCACAATATTTTATAACAGGAGAGCAAGAAGTAGCCTCACTCGTTTAGAGATTTTTTTTCATTGTTTATTGGTACATTTTAAGTATACAATATGATAATGTGAAATAGGAAGAAAAGGTCCAAAGGGAAAGGGGAAGTGGGGAGGGTAGGGGAAAGGAAGAAGGGAAAGGAAGAGATGTTTTGGTTTTTAGTAGCAATCTATGAGCGACAGAGAGAGAGAGAGAGAGAGAGAGAGAGAGAGAAAGAGAGAGAGAGAAATACAGAGAGACAGAAAGAAATGAAGACTCAAAGTAGAAAAAAAGCAACAGCAATTTAAAATTATGTATGGATGCTAGAAATGTAAAAAAGTCAAAGTTAAGAGGGCTGCCCAGCTGGCTGGAAAAGAATTGAAAATGTGTGTATAATAAGGCTGAAGAGAATTGATTAAAGAAGATATTATTTAATCTATTTTGAAAAATAGTTCTTGAGATTTTATTATTGGAATCAAATTTGATTATTTGATTATTTGAATCAGTATACAAGAAAATTACATTCTTAAACACTTTGAATAAAATATCACAGTACTGTAACACCATTTCTTTTAAGAAAAGTCTTCTTTTACCTACTTTGCTTCTTGTACTTAAAAAAAGAAAAAGACAAAAAATTTCTTTCGATTTGATTTTTTCTGAAAAATTTAGCATTTTTCAAAGCCTAAAGTATGTACTGTTGTTTTCTTTTTTATATGTCTTTTGTATGTTACTTTCTTTCATTTTGAAGAATCACTGAATAGATTTCAGCAAATTAAATGTTCAAATGCCTATGATTTAAAAGATCCAGCATTTTTGGGGGTAAATTTTCTAAGTGATAAATTTTATGAAATATTTCCAAGTTGCTGTATTGTAACTTTTTCTGCCTTCCCTCCTAAAAATACAGGCACATAAAGACAGGTACTCTTGCCCCATGGCAATAATTTAATTGACAAAATTATCGTTTGTTGAATAAATTATCAAGGACCTGCCACGATACAAAAAACTACCCCCATCTCCTATCCCTGTTCTGCCAAATACTGTGCTTCTAAGTGTCCAACAGCCAGTCACCTAGACAAAGAGAGTTGTAGATACAGAAAGTCTTTTCCTGAGGCCACCAGATCTTTGCCTAGGTGCATACTTCTCCCTGCTCTTACAGGGCCCACAAGTTGCTGGTCTGGTCAAGTAGTTACTGGTCTGTGTGGCTTTATATATGGTTTTCTTGCTCTAAAGTTCTAAGCTCAAAGGTGGCTGAACAATCTTCTGTTCTACCAGTGTAAGTGGGAGAATCTATTTCCTTTTGCTTATCGTCATCATTTATGCATTTATTTATTTCTTAGGAGGAGACAGAGCATCTTTTCTTACAAGCTTCCCCATAACACCTCTGATGTGCTCGGGGCATCTATTTACTCTCTCCCAGAGTATAGCAATGAAGTAATTAGGAAGAAGATAATTTTGGGAAATAGGAAGCTCAGTTTTGAAACTGCTGATTAAAGAGTAGAAATCAACAAAAGAAAAGAAAACAAAACATTTTAAATGGTCTTTACATTTGATAATTGTAAGAAAACTGAACAACATAATGACTTCAAATGAGAAGTCGGATAAAGATAGAGGTCAATTTTAAAGAATAATACATAGATGAAACGATTGCCACTTTTTTTGCACTTTATTTCCTATACTTAGAACAAAACAAAGTAGAATTCAGTAGAGTGCACTCTGCTCTATTTTAAAGATTAGCAGAACACAAAGCACTCAAAATCTTTGAGTAAGCACCTACAATATTTTGGGAACTTTTCAGTTAGTAAAATATTTTTATGCATCTTATTTTTATTTAACCTATTATACTTATAGCACAATGGCTAGGGAATGTTTTGATCATTTTCCATTTGCAAAGAAAAAAGTAGGTTTCTGTTCTTGAGATTTGAGTATTTGAAAAAAATTGAAAATCTATATAATTTTTATAGTTTTCTTCTTATGTTTTTTCACTTTTCCCTCTCTCAAGGTGGAAGAATCACCAACTAGATTCAGTCAAGAATCTTAAGTGTTTAAGGATAATGAAATTTTAATTGCAAGCAATAAAAAGAAAAGATGTTTAAGGATGGAAGGATGGGTACTGGGTGGCTTACCACAGTGTACAAAAATAAATAGTGATTGGATAGAGATGAAAATGAACATTAGCAGGGTGGTGCATACCTGTAATCCCAGCGCTTGGGAGGCTGAGGCAGGAGGGTAGCCAGGAGGTCCAGGCCAGCTTGGGTAATATAGTGAGTTCAGGGTCACCCTGATCTACATAGCAAGACCCAGTCTCAAAAACAAATATGTGTTGATAACCTTTAACCTTGGTACATGTGGCAAATGGAAGGATGTAGGCTAACACACTCAGATATTCTTTGTAGAAATTTTAACTTCTTTAGTGCCTCTATCACAGCTTATATAATCAGGGAACTTGCATAAGCAGACATGTGTTCTCATGTTGAGAAGTAAAAGAAAAAATTATGTACAGACATAATACTATAATGTATGTTATATATACCATATAATATTATATATAATACAGTTACACACACACACTCACACACACACACACACACATCCAGTGATATCCACCAAAGAAGCTTGGTTCAGATGTGATTTTTTTTAAATCATTCAACCCTAAGAAATAAGCTTGACTTGGCTAAAAAATGAAAGGGGTTTGACCAGATTTTACTGTTTTCTTAATCAGGTCTGTCAAAATATAGTGATGCAGTGACTAAATTATTAAGATTTGCAACACTGAGTGTCAATCCATGAGCTATGATTTCAAACATAAAATCAGAAATTCTGAGCCCAGATGATTTGTTTTATTATTAAGTAATGTTCACAGATCATATATCACAACTATTGATAATCTTCATTGATATGCTAATGACCAAAATTAAGTATCAATTCAAAATTCCAATGAATTACTTTCATTACCTTTCTTACAATTTTTTTTATAATATAAGGTTAGTAAGTAAAAGGTAGTTCCATTTCAAAGGCAAAGAGTCATTGAAACTACCGAAGGAATATGTTTATTATACTGGAAGTAGTAATTGTCATTAAATTGCCCAGTCAACCTGATAAACCACACAATCCAAGTTGATTAAAAATATGTGGTGCTATTTAATTTATTATCATATATTATGTACCTTGCTCAAGTTCCACTTCAAAGGAAATCTTACTATGTCAGGCCAAGTATACCCATTTAACAAATGTATTGAGGCTCAAAGGTATTAACACACATTTTATTCTCTAGTCTGGGACATTGTCATCTTGACCCCTGTATACTGCTGCTAAATATGAAGGATTTACTTTGAAGCTTTCATTTAAGGAATTGAGTTATTATTCTTTGTTTGACCTTTGTCTGTGGCATATTTATCATTGTGTCTGTAAAACTATAATGGGTGAGAAATGTGAGAAAAGGAAGTAATATATTTGTGATTTATAAAGAAAGGAGAAATAGGTATAAATCAGACTTTTAAAACCCACTCAAAGGTACCTCTTACATAATCCATTTATAATCTCAAAATTCCTCCCTAAATGAATTTTTGCACATTAAAAAAATAAATATTAGCAGAATTAACTTGAAATTAATCATGATCTATGATTTCCAGGATCTATTGCCAAGGATTATTTATATTTTGGTGAAGAAAAAAGGAAAACAGTATTATTTTTTAAATTACAGAAAGAAATAGTTTTCAAGCTGTTTCCTTAATAAACTAGAAAGAGTAACCCTGCCAAATTTAATATAAAAATAGTATTATAAGCCTATGGCATCTATTTATTACTAGAGAACAAAAGCCTTCATCCATTTCCTTTAGAGAATGACATTTTTGTAATTCACTGCCCATTTCATTTGTTCCAAAGGCCTTCGTGGGGTGACAAATACCCCACAGAAATGGCTACTGATACTTGATAGGATAATGTGTAGCCCCTCAGGACAAGGGCAAAGGCAGCAAACTTATCATCCTTTAGTTTAGCTTAGCATGGGTCAGTAACAGTGCCAGAGGTGACAGAAGATGTTAAAGTGTGGGGAGCAGGAGCTGAAAGCTGTAGGAGGGGAGTTTTTATAGTTTATCCTTTCTTTTGCCAAGCTATCGAGACAGCTTGAATCATTGTTGCTCTGGTTCACTGAGTGCCACACTAACTGTTTCTGGAAAAGAAAAGCAAGGAGGAAACATCCAACACTTATGGGTCATCCTAACTAACAGCATGTGGCATTTCAACATGTCCTGAAGGAGGGGAAAATGCATATTTAATATTTTAGCTTCAAGTTCATATTTTAAGAATGCATTATCCTGCAGGAAGGTCTGTGGTGAATAATCTGTAGGACATCACCATTGTATCAATCTGGTAATTTTGCAGAGGAAAACAAATCATTAACAGTATTGTCTTTCATTTGGGAATTTTTTAAATATTGTTTTCTCAGTTAGAGTGGACTATAAAATGACTAGTATGAAACTTCTTAAAATTTTTAACTTACAAATGTTCCAAAAATGTAGTGCTTTAGATTTGTCATTGACATTTGTCCATTAAGGACAATTGATTTGCATGAAATCTGAATGTACACATTTTATTCCCAAGAAATTAAATCTGTGTAGAACTCTCCGTCACAATAGCATAAAAGAATGAGATGAACCAGCTGGTATATTACTTGTAATTCTATTAAATTATCATGTGAGCAAGTTCTTCTAAACACTTCTCAGCTTTAAAAAAAGGAAGTAAAAAGAAAAATATAAGTCCTTCATTAGGCAGGTATCTCTTGTCATGGCTGTCATTGTACACAATGACACTCTCAGAAACATGATGGCTATGTTGTGATGTCTCTAACAGCACATCTGGTAAAATGATTCCTGTTTTGCAATATTAAGAAATCACTTTTTATGTTACATGTGATTTGAATTAATTCATTGAAAAAATTCAATTATACGACTGCGAAAAATTCCTAAAGGACTGATAAGAGAAAGAACTAGAAATCGTGACCTTGTGCATTCACTAGCAAGGTGCCAACTTTACCTGAGTAATTAACAGCTTTGATGAGCATTTTGCACCCTGTTTTTCTCCATAAGTACTGTCAGGGCTTCATTAAAACCTTTTTCTTCTGTAAGTCAGAAAATAACGTCCACAGCTGTATCATTTTTTTTTTGGCAATATATACTAAATGTGTATTAACAGAGAGTGATGACTATTAGAACTTAAATATGCTAAGGATTTTTAACTGAGCAAAATATCTTGCCATTTGATATAACTATAAGGCATATTATAAAATGTAGAGCATTTTCTGGAAGGCTTCTTTTATTCTAAGCATGCCTAGAAAATTATGTAATCCTAAACTGCAAGAAGATGAAGACAAACTGATGCCTACTTTAAAATAAGTATGTTAAATAGCTCACATACTTTATCTCTGAAAACCTGGATGTGTGCTCTTAATAGCACTATAGCTGGCTAAAATTTATACAGTACTTTTTCCATTGAGTTGGAAATTTCGATTTTCAGAGAGAGGTTCATGTTTATTTCCAGTGCAGAAGAACCTGTTTTAGTTTTGAAGGTAAATTGAACAAGTGATTGCTTTCATATATCATGTAATTCCTTACATGTTGATGGCTGTAACTTTTCTACTTAACACATTTTATTCCTTACCATGCCTGTCACTGGTTTAAGCAATCTGTGGGTAATTGATTTCTTCAGTAAAACAGATAACATTTGCTTAAAGCTCTTCTGATAGCTTTACAGCCTCTGCATTAGGAGAAGCACTTCCGTCACCACAGCATTCTTATAAAATATAATTATTATATATCCATCACAGACTAAAAGAAAATGGGACTAGGAAGAAGCAGTAGAAATATTTCCTGATTTCAGTGTTCACAGCAGTTATGTTTCTGCCGAGGCCTGGCACATCACTGTACACCTTGTTTCATTGCTTTGGGCATATCCTTGCTCTCTTTGAATTTTATTATTTATTTAACCAGAAAACAAATAAACCTCAGTCTTTTAAAAGTACTAACTTATGTTCAGTTAATTAGGTTTTCTAATAAAAATGAAAATATGCTTAATTTGAGCCATAATTATTTCTCAGCTATGATTCACATTTTCATTTCTGGCTTCAGCAAGGCAGATGTGTAAAAACTCCTCTGAAGAAACTTTATGATGCATGATAGTGAATGAAAATAAATTCATATTGTCAGAATTTTTCTCGTGTTTTTTGTTTCTCAGTCCAATTGCCACTTTGTGTATAATATGACTTTTGTCTCGAAATAAGTGTGGTCAAATAGAAGCCCTTCATAATGGGTTAGCCTACAGCTTGAGAGATTCAAGTTAACTTGGTTTTCAATTTGTTCAGTGTGCATGTGTATTCATTGGAGAAGACTGCAGAGAGAAAAGGATTATAGTTACACAAAATTCTAAAAAAATTATTTACTGTGCTAGGTATCTAATAGAGATGGTGTGATCTTTCATTTTTTTCTTCTTTTTTTCCCACTAAACAATAAAATACAATAGTATTGATTTTTAAATTTCCAAATGTCAGTTCAATGAAAATGTACACTGCAAGCTGAATATATTGATAATGGAGAGATAAACCAGAATGAGATACTTCAGATTGAGTCAATGGAAAGTATTCTGTTAAATTTGGGTGCCATATATGTTAAGTTTAGTATCTACAATAAATTCTTTAAAGAGACATAGAATAGAGAAATTAATAACCAACCAATCAGCCAGACAACAAACCAACAGTACTTCATGCTTTTCTATTGCAACCAAATCTGATTGCTGTTTTTCATGTGGAAGTCTGAATAATGGTTCAGTATTAGTTTATCTGTTACATTTTTCTGTGTTCTTATTAGAATTATTTGACATAAGTCACACATTAAATGTATGTTCTGCGTTCGATCTTATATGTTTTCCACACTAACATTTTTGGTTTTGGAAGAGATGCTATCTATATGGGAATTCTCAATGAATAATTTTCAGATGTCTTCTATTTATGTTATTGCTGATTTGCTTTCTTAATTAAAAACTAAGCGGAAAGTTAACTTTCCTTGGGCTGGGATCTAGGAGAGTCTAGAATTTGGAATCTAGGGGCCAAGTTCCTCTATCTTTGCATGTATGTTGCTGAGCACGCCTTATGACTCATAGCTCTCTCACATAACATCCATTTTGCCATTTCACTCCCATTGTCCATCATTGTGCCAGGCAGTCCTGTAACTCTGTAATCATAGAGAACTCCACCTTGTCACTTTGCCCCAGTCAGATCTCTTGAAGATGAACATTTTTCCACAATGTCTTCACGTAGTGATTAGAGGAAAGCCAATACCTTCTCCCTACCTGTGCTTCACTCAGCTTCACCTGAACTTTTATAACCTCCACCAATGTCTGTAAGTGAATTTATGATATTCTAGTATCTGCTTATTTTTAGTTATTGTAGCATAACTGAGACTCATCTAATCAAGCTAGTGTTATAATTTCTGATTTTAAACTGATTTTAAGGTAGGATCTTTGCCTTGAGTATTTTTGCAATCCAGTATACACTCTAGCATTATATATAAATTGATAACTAATAATTATGTTTTAATTATGATAACATTATACATTTTCTAATGTAAGAGAGAAAATTCAATGTTATAATGACATCTGTAGAAAGGGTAGAAATGTTAATAAAAAATTGAAGCCACAGATCATTTACTTATTTTCCCTTGATTATTTTTTGTTTTTCTTTCTTTCTTTCTCATTCTTTCTTTTCTCTCTTTTTCTTCTTTTTTTTGAGACAGAGTTTTTCTATGTAGTTTTATGTAGTTCAGGCTAGCCTTGTATTCATTATATATCCCAGGCTGGCCTCAAACTCAGTAATCCTCCTGCCTCAGCTTCCTGAGTACTGGGATTGTGGGCATGCACCACCACTCCTGGCTCTTTGATGGATTTTTAAGGCTCAATAAATTTGAAATTTTTATTATTTACTTTCTTGAGAAAGTACATCTCAGTGTGCATGGATATAAAGTTTCTTTTCTCATATTTTTGGACTAATTCTATGTGACACCAGACTGTTAAGAAATTCAGATGATGAAAGAAAATCACTCTCCAAACTGTTTCATTTTAACAATTGCCATCCTCTAAATTTTCTGTAACATTTCTAAAATGGTTTAAACTATTCCTGAGGATTTGTGGCATATGTGTGGACTGTAAGTGCTTTGAAGAATGTATTGTAATTTTATACTTGACTTTGTATAGAAGTTTCAGGCACACCCTCAGGCCAAGAGATGCTTTTTCAGAAATCATTAAGAAATGGTTGTTACTTCAAGTCCCCAGGTCTAAGATACTATTATGATGAACTTGTCTTTAATATATCAGTGATACCTTAAACTTGATTCATTTTTGAAGACTAAGTGAAATATTGGACAGAACTGAATGATAAGTGTTTCTAATACTTTTGAAAGTCAAGGCAAAAGTATGGAGAACATTGTACTGATTTGTGTGATGAAAGGAAGAATTGCTATTAGTGAGTCAGTCTTCAGAAAGTGCCTTTAAGTCCAAATATAATATTAAATATCTTTTCAAGTCCCAAATCAAGTTCTTTCAAGTGACCTATGAGTTGAAGTCATTTCGCCTTTGAATATTTTAGCGAAGTTTAATTTCCTTCTAGCTAAAGATAACGTTAAGACTGTTGTTAATGCTCCTGTTTTAAATGACACTTATTCTATGTAGTAGCAGTACAGATATTTCTATATGTTTTTAATCTGAAGATATAAAGCTCTATCAACTTAAAAATTGCACATAAGAAAATCTACATGTTTATTACTCCTTTTTTAAAATGTAGGTCTTTAGTGGTCCCTATTGAAATACTGATGCCTTCATCAGGAATATGTCTGAGAATGTGAAATGATGGCAGCTTTAGTCAGTGATGTTCTAGTTGTGTAATGCTGCTGGCCTCAGTCCCTTCCAGGCCATCTGCACAGGACAAGCCTCAGAAGCAACACATTAGCAGACGTGCAACTGTAGCAATTTAGCTACTTTGCCTGAGAACTGCCCACATCTTTGCTCCAGATCTGAGCCACTTAGTCTGCTCTACAATTTAACATGTGGCTGCAGGGGTTGCCAGGCTGAGTGCTTTATGCTGTGACAGGCCAGAGAGGAGGCACTTAACAAGGGAGAGTCAAGTGTGCTGGGCACTGGGTGTGAGACAGATGCCAACAGGGTCACAGTTATTTCCAAGCGAGTAGGATCTTTGTAACTTATATGTTTGTGGGGGTCAGAATGTGTTAGTTTATTCTGTTATAGTCCTTTCTTCTTTTTTGCCCTTTTCCTACTTCTTGGTCCTTTTAAAACTAGAGAAATATGATTTTTACTAATTCTGATGTTTTCACCTGTGGTTCCAGAACTCGAAACAATAAATATTCAGTAAATGTTTATGTGTTAACTGAAGGAAGGCATGGCTGTGTGTTCGAGTCATAAGCGTGTATATATGCTGCACTTGTAGACAATGGTGGGCTTTCATGGCTCTTAAATCCAATTGAAATATGCCCAGTTACCATGTAAAATTCCAGTTTATGCAAGACAAACTGAAAAATGTAGCAATATAAGAAAGAAGGAAATCCAAGCTATAATATTTTACTTATGCTATTGAGGTGTTAATACATTAATTAGAAGAAAAATGACATTGGTTTTTCACAAGTCTGGAGCACCAGTCAAAATGTGTTGGTGTGCTGGTTTAGGTGGAATAGGCAAAGAAATGGGAAAATAAGACTCTGTAGGGTAGGGTACACCCTAAATAGTTAAAAATGTTTTCAAAAGGGGCTGGGGATTTAGCTCAGTGGCACCACGCCTGCCCCACAAGCACAAGGTCCTCAGTTGGGTCCCTTGTACAAAAAAAACAATTTTTTTCAAAAGTCATTCTTGGAGAAATCCTAAACCATTTTACAGGGGATCCTAACTAGAGCAAGGAACAGGGAATCCTTGTAAAATAATGAGGTGACCAGTGCAAGAGAAAATCTCACTATGCCCTGAAAACCATGGCTTCTCACTTTCTTCCCAGGGCCTCCACATAGTTCTTAAGTCACTCAAAACTATGAGATTATTATAGATTCCAAGGAAATTTTTATTAACCTGAATTGGCAGCCATATTGCTTGAATAAAAACATTTACTTTAATGTGTGTGTACCACACAAAATCCCTCAACAAGAGCAAAGTGTATATGCCAGGGCCATGGGGCAGAAAATTTATATATTAGGTGAGTTAGCAAATTTCTTATTTCCCACTCTTTGTTTTGGGTAAAGTTTGTAAAAATATACTTTTGCTCACATTGTTTCATTCATAAGTGAATTTTTTCTTCTCACAAGGGATTAAGGGACACGGAAGTACACAATCACCAAGGACACAAAGATGCATAGGACATTCTCAGGGAAATAGCCACAAACATCCCCATACTCCTAGCAGACTGTCACAGACAGTGGTATTATTACTAAGAAAGCTTTCTGGTCATGGATAAAATGACATATTTTACCACTGAATAGATTTGATCTGTCTTGGTCTTTATTAAAGATCAAATTAATTAAAAACATAGAGCGGCCAGGGATTTAGCTCAGCGGTTCGGTGGCCTGCCTTGCAAGTGCAAGGACCCAAATTCAATCCCCAGTACCAAAAAAAAGGACATAGAGTATTAGACATAAGGAATAGACTAATTGTCTTAGTTACTTTTCTCATTGCTAAGACAAAATACCCAACACCCCAAATTATAAAGGGAAATGTTTGTCTCACAGTTTTTAGAGGTTTCAGTTCACGGTTGGCTGGCTCCAAAACAGGATGGCATGGCAGAGGAGAAACAGTTCATATCAGGCAAAAGGCAGAAGGTAGCATGACAACAAGCAGTGAGTGACAGTGACCGGCAACCCTCTTTCTATCCCTTGTATTTTATCTAGGCTACCCATCCTTAGAGCAGGTAACACTCACACCCAGAGTAGGGCACCCTTAATCCTACTCAGAACTATGCCAAAGCAATTAGTGGACTGATTCAGTAATCACACACCCTTGATCCTAGCATCACACACTCCAGTCACCCCTGTAAAGCTCCACCTGTGACTGCCTGAGACACAAGCCATGACACTAATAGAAAACCGAGTTCTCAACTCAGCCTGAAGATTGGCATTAAGTCCAGTCAAACGCAGCCCAGATCATTTGAGCCCCAGCCAGCCTGTAGAGTTGTGGACATGGCTGCATGATTGTCATTTTAAGGCACTGAAGAGTTTAGGAATGCTTTGTTATGCAAAACTACTGTGGAAATAGCCAGCTGATATACATGCTAATGGTAATTTTCGGTGGAACCGATCAAGTACAGTTTATACACACAGCTATATCGAAAGGTATTGACTTTGCTATTATTATGGTATTAAAGGGACATTCTAACTAAACCCAGGAACTCCTTATGGAAAAGCAACCATTAATATATATCGAAGGTATATTGAAATCTAGTTCCAAGAACAATTCATAAAATAATAACGAATTAAATAATGATGATTTTAGTAACAACTTTTATGGAAGCATCATTTTTCTCTTATATGCTACGTTTTTATGTAGTATTAGGATTAATCTATTCTCTCTTGTGCTTCCTAAAAAGTTTAATCCACATATTTTATTTTAACTCTTTAATATTCTAGAATTCCTTAATGTGAAAGTTAATAAGCTTTCATCAAGGTCTGTGTTAAAATTATTCTCTTGTGAAAATTGTTGAGATGTGATAATTCTGAAGGTTTATGATTTACAGTAGTATTTATATATTTAGAGATGGAGCAGGGGTCTGTAGATACTTATAAATTCTGTGAGAAAAATTAAGTTCATATTGTAAATACTCAGTGAAAGATCTTTTTATATTTGTTCTAGACTAAAAATATTTTCTACTTTATATATCTAAGGTGGTCAAATATTTGACTGGATTAGAGTCCTTTTTACACTACTGGTGTTGATATTCTTTCATCTGCCAAATAGATTATCTGGAATCCAAATAGTTTTCAACTAATATTTCCTAAAACTTCTAAAATTTTTATGAAATTTTGCCTGACTGTACCATTAGCCTTTGGCATTAAAGCTTCTCGATTCTTCTATATCAGATATATCCTTGGACCAAGCTAGAATATAAAAAGGTTGTAAACTATTAAATTATTCTTATTGCTTTATACAAGCATTTTCACTTGCCCGTATTTGTATTTACATTTAATTTACTGAGCAATAAGAGTCATCTGAGGTTCTGAAGCAGGGAGTAAAACAAGGAAAGCAGTATATTGTGAAGCTGAGTGTGCTATATTCTGCCTACTCCTATCTAATTAAGAGTCCCAACAAAAATGCCTACTAATGTTTATTCTTTAAAGTAATGTAAATTTTGTCCTGGTAGAATCATAGGGTGGAATTTTCCCCCTGCTTGAAACATTCAAAAACTAGAAAACCATATTTGAAATAGTAGCTAAACCACTGGACAATAGCCACTGAAGAACATTGATTCTTGAGCGATAGGAGGCCAACAAAGTCAGGCCAGTGAACTGCCCTAGTTTGCTTCTGTGACGGAGTTTCCACCTGATGGCACTGGAAATGGGAGCCTAGGAAAAGGTGGCCTGACTCCCTGAAATGTGTGGATGAAGTTAAGATCTGCGGGGGCACACGTTAGAGTGCACAGGACAGATTACGGGAAAGGGGAGAGCTGCACAGAGAAAACCTCAGAGGTTTGCAAAGGGAACCACAATTAGCGAGTAGAGTGCTGATTGCTGCATGCCTGTGAGGAGAATCTTGGCCCTTGGAAATCACCATCGAAAAGGACTAGGGAAAATGTTGTTTGACTGTCATATGGCACCTGCAATGCAGTGCCTATTCCCACAAACCAGACTGGACAAACTCATAACTGAGAAGAGTACTTGACTTATGAGAGGGGAGTAATTCATCCTAGGTTAACACTCTATGGATTGATCTGAGCAGGTAAGCCTTAAATGCACAACCAGAATGACTCAAATTATTTCTAATATCTGCATCCAAAAGCAAAGCTTGAGAATATCTCAGGAATAACTTCAATGTCATGTGGAATCCATGGATGTGAAGAAGTCAATTATGGTATCACTTGAAAATAGGCTGTGATAAGTTAATGAGATGAGTCGCTGATATGGAAGACAATGTGCACAAATCTGAAGACAATCATACCAAGTGAAAGGGTCCAGACCAAAAAATGACATGACATGTAAGCCCGTGTGGACAAAACTCTGCAAAATTCAAACTAATCTGCAGTGGCTACAGAAAGGTGGTTGCCTGGGATAGGAGTGGGGGATGGCATCAAAAGGAATGAAAAGGACACAACCCAGGAGGTATTTAGAAAACTGAGAAGCAGTGGGTATCTAATCATCGTGATTTTTGTGCTATGTTTACAGGTTTATACATAGATCAACACTTATAAAATTGTACATTTTAAGTACATTTGGTTTATTGCATATTTTTATACCACAATAATACTTATAATATGCCAGTATAAAAAGGGCTATGCTTGGAAATCTTGTTAATTTAGTGAAGGCATATCAGCAAACATAAGATGCTCCTTAACTAACACTGGTACTAAAATAGTGAATGTGTGTTTGAAATTCATTAATTTTTTCTTAATACAGTTTTCCATCTGATTCCCTCTTATCTGGAATTTTTGAGATCTGAACTCAAGATTCTGAAGAAGCAACATGCTGCCTTTTCTCTATTTTTCCTAGAAAATACCCTCTTTTGCCATTTTCTACCTGTTCCATATCTTCTAGAAATCTATTACTTATGATTCTCACTTTTCTTCACTGATAACTTTGAACCACTTTTGTTTCTTTCTTGTACTTCAAGAGGTATTAGGGAAAAGGGAGATAAATACATTTATTTAAATTTCTTTTTGTACCCAAAACATTAACATGTACTTTTATGTATTTATTTATTTTAGGGAGTTTAGGGCAGAAATTGAAGAAATATGAAGAATTATTGTATTAGAATCTTCATTCCCCTCCTGTGCAAAAATAATGATAATTGCTTTGGGCATATAGAAACAATTTTATAACATTAAATTAATTTTCTTTCTATAAAATATGTTGCCTTCATAAAATATATTTAAGTTAAATTTAAATTTATTTAAAGATATGTAAACAAGACATTAAAACACATTTAATATAGTTTGATACTCACACATATTGCAGTTTTTCCTGGAAAGTGTTCAAATCAACTGCAAAGAGAGTGTATCTTCAGATGAAAAGTGTGGATATATTGCGGTCCCAAAGAATTACTTGAACAACAATCCAAACAGTGTATGGAATGTCAATTTTAGTGATATTCTAGATGGAAACCAAACCTTCATTTCATGGAAAAATCACAAAGGCAATGCAAAGGAAATTGATGTTATGCTAGGTAGTTCTTTATCTAAAGTATTTACATGACTCTTGAAAAAATTGAAGGATAAAAATACAAATGACCTACCTATTGTATCAACTGAAAAGAGTTCCAAATATATATCCACATATTGCAATGGATTCCATCATTTGACACACTTAAATCATGAATATAGAAATATATATTATATTTAAAAAAAAGAGAACACAGAGAGACTACCTATCTTGGCCATACAATCTCAATGTGAGAAATTATTATTTACTTGACGGAGTTGTGTACATTTTAAAAATATTTTTGTCATTAATAAAATTCATTACTATCTGCATTGACAACAGTGGTTAGATTTGCTTAAGATAACAAATTTATGCAACATTTTAAGAGTAGACAAAAATAATTTCAAGCAAATTCTTTCATCAGAACAACTTTGACAAACATAAAAGTATTTAGAAATTTATTTTTAAATTAGAGTTTACCTTGGAATGTAATTCCTTAAAAAGATAATGAATAATGACTGAGTTCCAGAATTCTTATTTTGCTGCACAAGTTTCCATCATGCCTTAAGTGAAACTTTGAAAAGACAAGTAAGCATCATAAATAAAAGTTATTCATTTTTTTCTTCAAGAAAAAAAGCACCTTTCTCTTTAATGTCTTCTGCTTATATTAATGAAGACCTAAATGAATGATTCACAACTTTAACTTTCTTTATTAACAGGAAAATGTTAACATTGGTAACCTTTTATAGTTGTGATTTAATTCAAAACAAATTATTGTGAACATTTTCAGTTCTGAATTTTACGAAGTTCTTATTTCTGAAAACACAAGAACAACTCTAAGGGAACAACTTTATGAGAAATTTTTAAAAACGTTATTTTTGTCACTGATGAGTCAGAGTTTGTGACAACTGACAGACTGAAATTTACCTGTAGTTTGTGGCTGTAAAAAATAAAGCAATGTAAGTAGGGCTGGGATTTAGCTCAGTGCTTCTGCTGCCTGCCTTGCAAAAGCAAGGACTCGAGTTTGATCCCTGGTACCCA
>NW_022900926.1:82163027-82194381 GCF_012274545.1 Fukomys damarensis | reverse complement strand
AAAAAAAAAAAAAAAAAAAAGATAGAAAGAAATATAAGTAAAAGGATAATCTGATTAAGGGCCTTCCAAAAATTATTAATTCCCTGGACTGTAATAAAAGCATTTATGACGTTTTCACTCTTTTTAGAGGGGACTCTAATGGTTTTAAAAGTCACTGAAAATGAAAGCTGAAAGAAATTGAAGTAGTTATCTTCACTTGAAGAATTCCAAAGTGTGAACTCTCAGCTTCTCAAACAGCCTGTTGGCATTTTTGACCATTCCAGATCCCTTTTCAAGATTTTAGCAGTATCTTTGGTAAGAGTGAACTGAACACTGTTGGAAACATTTTAAACTTTGATCAGGCATTTATTGCAATAAAATTAATAAAAATGAGTGAAGATGAAAAGAAAAATGTGGGGCATCAGGTAGAAAGTAGGTGGGAAGAAGCTTCTACACAAGTGTGGATTAACTAAAAGAGGGTTTGTGGGAAGGAGAGCTAGAGTTGTAATGTCAAGGAACTTGCAGAATGGGAAGTTCAAACAAGTGTTGATATGCAATGTGAATGCTTTCATTAAAAAAAAACATGAGTGGAAGAATTGAAAAATAATTTTCACTAGTGTTAGATCACAATATCAGTCTCCTTTCGTATTTTTCATACATAGATAAAAATGTTTAGATATTTTTTATCCCTTGCCATTTAGCCATAGTATGAACAACTGTCATAACATAAAAGTCACTGTGTAGGTTGGTTTTTGAAACTGCCTTGTGGTATGATCACATTATAGTACAGGTACTTATTTGCCATGTACTTTTAAAACAATCATTTTGCTAGTTTGCTACATTTTCCTTGTCATGTGAAGTGAGGGATTGGGACTTTTTTAAGGCTAACTCTGAATGCAGAAACAATATAATCATTGCCCATATTTTACTTGCTGTGGCATTCAGGATGCGGCAATCAGTCTACAAGTCAAACTCAGATTATTCTCTTGCTCTTCAACTGGGTAATACAGAAGCCCCTATGTAAAGATAGGAGCCAATCAACAGAGGACACCAGTACAACTGTGGGACACTGATTTGTGGTCTATGTCACCTGTTCCTATCCAGTAAACTATCTTGGCTTGATATTAAAGACATGGGTAACCTCCCACAGAATTCAGATCTTCATAAACATCTTCAGATGCATGGCTAGTGTGTCCCGTGGTTTAATATTGTGTTACCAAAACTCAGAAACACATAAGAGCTATTTCTCCAAGGGGGAATAACTCTTGAGTATCTCTGACATCACTTTAGAATTCCAGAGCCTGTGTTGAGATTGTTTTTATGTTGCTTATCATGTTTCACATTGCATCTTTTTATAGCATTATAGGATCTGCTGGATCTCCCAATACTGTATTCCATGGCCCAGATGGTAAGACTGATTGGATTTGTTTGTTTGTTTGTTTGTTTTTGAGACAGGGTCTTGCTATGCAGTTGAGACTGACCTGGAACTCACTATGTAGTCCAGGCTGGTCTCAAACTCACAGCCATTCTCCTGCCTCAGCCTCCCCAGTGCTGGGTTTACAGGCGTGAGCCACCATGCCCGGCAGGACTGATTGCATTTGGACATGGTATAGCACCCTTACTTGCTCTTCCATTTTTGTGTTTTTGTTTACTATTTGTTTTTAAATTTTACTTATTAAGTAGCACCAGTGCCCATCTTTTTTGCCTATAAGTATGCCAAATTCTACTAATAATTTCATAATTCTCTTCAAGTTAAGCTCATTGACTATTTCTCTGATTTTTTGCATTATTAAGGCAATTGAAGCTTCCTGGCTTTTGGCAATTAATTGGTACCACCTGGATTTCTACTTCTGAGGGGGAGGGGTATTACCACTATAGATGTGAAAGAATAGCAGGGTCGCCAGCTATCATCTATGGTCTAGAAAGAACCAAGCTTCTCAGTCATCCTGGTGTTGCTCTCATCAGAACATTGCTGATGGCCTTGTTGAAAGATGTGTTGTTTTGAGTCTTTTGGCCTTACACAGTTATGGTTTATTTTGAATGCTACCTATGCTACCCCAAAGTCTAATGTGCTGATAGACAGATGGGGCTTCTGGGAGGTGATTGGATCATAGGGGTGGATTTTCATCAGTGGGTTAGTTCACTGATGAATTTACTACTAAATGTGATGCTGAGAGGTTATGCCTGGGTGGAAGAGGTTGGTCACTGAGGCGTGTGACCTGGGATATTTTTGTCAACCTCCTCCCTTGATTGTTCTCTGCTTCCTGCCTGCCACGCCGTGAGCCGTTTCTCTCTTGTGCCCCTCTGCCATGCCACCTGGCCTTGGAGCCAACTGACTATGGAATGAAACCCCTACAAACTGTGAGTCAAAATAAGCTCCTATTTTAACTTGTGGGATTAAGAAAGTAACTAAGACACATACTATATCCTTTCAGTATGAGCATTTCTCTCAGTCTCACTATTACTCCCTTTATCTGACAAGGCAATTTTGGCACTTTTATTTTACTTAAGAGTTGGACATCACTCTTAAAAGACTTCTAAAGAACACCACAATGGCGAGTTCTTGTCATCCCCTGGAGTTTGTGAGGACATTAATTTTCATGTCTTTAGAAAATATGTATAAATTTCTGAGTTCTTGCTTGTCCAGACTTATTCTAGTTCTATTGATCAAATATTTTCAAAATTCAATCCAAGGCATCTTCCTTTTGCTCCTCTCAGCATATAACAACTAATTGTATTTTAATTATATAGCTTGTTTCTTCCATTATCAGGTCTAGCATAACCCTTAGCCACATAATGCTAGGATTTAACCCTAGTTATCAGCCTGGTAGGCAGAGAAGGAGATAAGACTCCTATAATTTAGGGAGGGAGAAGATTCTGTGGCATTGGCCAGCCCTGGAGAACTATCTTTCTTTATGGGAGACTGGCCTAATTCAAGCACAGAGTGTCTAGGAGAAGCCAACAGGTTGAGTAGTAGGCATACTTGGAGTCATTCATTCAAATGTCACTGTCCTATTTTTCATGATACTGTGTTTCCCTTTGAGGAACATCAACTTTGCATAACAATGCTGCCTTGACTGAGTATTCAACATCTCTGGGGCTCTGAGACTCTGAAAATTAACTCTTCAATAGGTCTTGTAATTTTATTTAACCTTTCACCTTAAGTGGTAAATTCCTGCTTGTATGCTCCACAGGTATTCTCTGGCTCACACTCTTAGCCCTGAATTCCTTATTAAAGCACTTGGTCTCCAACTTTCTGAAAGAATCCCATCTTTCCACTTATTCTACTGTTTTCAATATGCATTATTTCCACTATGGATTTTAAATGCCTGAATCAGTACAGCTGCTATAGAATACTGCCCATCAGAAATTTCCCAAGTCATGGTTAGTAAAATCTTTAGCAGCAGAGCCACCACACTGTGCCAAGGAGTACCTATGGCCCACATACTAATCAAACCCTAATCCTCATCTTACTGCTCATTTATTCACACCACTCTTGGTTCCATTGCCTGGATCCTCAAACAAGTAGATGTGCAGATATTGTCTTAGAGAAAAAATGTCTCTGTGAGATAAAATGGTGAGAGAACCAGGTAAGGCAGGTGCATTGTTAGACCACAATGTAAATGAAAGTCAGAAGGAAGAAAATGCACTGAACAGTGATGCTGTCCAAGGAAAATTTCATCAAGGGCATCCGGTAGTCTCCAAGCAGAAGTTAGCCATCAGAAGAATATCATAACTTCCAGGCACAGGCGTCATTTAATATCACTGTAATGCTCTCTCACTGGCGAAGGCCACTTGTGAACACAGTGTAAATGTCACAATAGCTTTCATAGTGCAAAAACTGTAGTCATAGGTTAGGAGCATTCTCCAGAGGGAAGTATGCAACACACATTCTCATGGCTTTTGCATAGAAATGAGTGTTCGTGTCTCCTTCTAGAGGAGAGGACTTGGGGAGACAACCGTGGACACAATGAAAGACCAAAAGCTGATGGCTAATGGCAAAGTTTATTTCTTACCCAGGGTCTTTATAGCAGTTCCAAGGTCACACAAAAAGCATGATCACAGCAGTTGGATGATTAACAATAGTCACAAGGAGGCATGAGTAAGATAAAGGGCAATCACAAGAAGATGTGAACAGATACACCCTGTTTAAAGTAAAGACAAAACATGTAGATAAAACAACATCTGTTTATGAATAAAAGGGAGTGTAGACCCTTACAAGGGAATGTAAACCGGGAATAAGAACAAAGAAGGAATTGGGGAGTGGTTCTGCAGTCCAGTGGTGACTCCAGCATGTCACCTTCTGGACACCTGTGTCCCGGTGAGAACCAGCATTCTGGGACTCGGGGTCAGCGCTTCAGCCATCTGTCCTCTTCTGCCCCAACAAAGAACTTCTAAAGTTCTTTCCAAATCCCCTTCCATTTTCATTCTTGTTTCTTATAGTTTATAAATTTGGCAATTCTTTTTTGATGGTAGGTCAGTAGAAACAGCCAGAGGTTCTCAGTAGAAGAACCTAGGCTAGATTACTATGCTGGGGAGCATGAGTTTTAGGGAAAGTTGATGACATCTCTGATTTGCAGTACCTGCTTTTAAAAACTAGCAAATTTGCAAGCTGGTTTTGTAACCAGACATGTTATATGTGCTAATTTATTTCCTTATTTTTTCTGTTTCCCACTGTTCCAACTCGATGTATGCTCAGAATGTAAAATCCATGAGTCGGATAGACATCTCTGCTATCCCACCAGCAGCACAATGATACCTGACACATAGTGGGAATTAAACCGTGTTTAAATGGATTAATTATTCTGCTTAGCTCACTATTTGAAATATAATAATAGGTCACCAATGTGTGAAATTTATTATTTTCCTTGATCTAAACAAGTACATTTTTACTGTATACTATGTTGTTTCCTAAGTAGAAGCCAAGAATGATTTCCCCAATAGAAAAGAGAAATTCAGAAAAGTAGTGAAAGTAATTACAATTTCCAAAGACTTTGGAGACCATTTGAGTATAAGTGCGACAGCCACGGGTGTGGATAAATTCCAGATAATTATTTTTGACCTAGAATGTCTTATTTCAAATGCATATTTTCAATGTGCTCTCTACGCAATGAGTATTTGCTATATTTCCAGGTTCTGCGCTAGATTTAAAATTTGCATTTAGAAGTAAAGCTGTATTTGTAAATATTTCTGGCATTATTTATTAAATAATAAACTAGAAAAAGAAGAGTCATTATTAGAACTCCTTTCTTGACACAGAGTTTGCTTATTTGTTACAAGTGTGTGTTCTGTGGCTGCCCTTTCAGCATGCCCAAGTCCCTGTATTTTCAAAGGAGTGTGAACTCTCTTTCAGTTGTGTATCAGGGCACAAGAACATATCTTAGAAATAATAAACAAATTTCTATCAAGAGTCTGCTATTATACAGAGTTTGAGTAAAAGAGAACGAGGCTGGCATCATTGTAGATTGTGAAACACACTGAGCAGGGACTGTGTTAAATTCTATGTTCAGTACTTGGTTGTTAAATGAAAGGAAAATGAAACAGTTTCATTGCTGACTATTGGAGTTTTTCATTTGAAGGCAAAAATTTTTCACTAGAGCTTAGTAAAAGGCTACACGGCAGGCATTTGGGGCTTAATTTAAAACATGTAAGTTTTTGTGTAATAATTGTTCATTTTAGTTACCCAATTGGTTTAACAAAGGAAATTCCTCTATGACATGTATAATACCTTCCCTGGCATGTATAAGAAATGTTAAAATATTTTATTGAGCTTGAAAATAAAAATAAACAAATATGCTTTTGAACCAGTAATTGTATTTATTAATGAAACCCAGTTGGAGCTTATTTTAAAATGATTAACAATTAAAATTTTTACTAATGCTATGTATATGATTGTAGAATATATATAAGATTTTCCTATTGTTAAAGCCCTTTTTCAGGATAATATATTTCATTAAAATATACTTTTTAAGTTATGCTTTAAAAACAACACCTGTATTATGAAGAGTATTCAATTGTATCTTTATGCTCTATTTTGCTATTCCTTCATCTATTGGTGTATATTATATTGTTTCCCACTGTGTCTATTGTAAATGTTATATTTATAATTTGACTGTTATTACTATTTTTATACATGTTATTTTTGTAAATATATGCTTTCATTACTCTTACATATATGTTTAGAAGTGGAATTGTTCAGTCACATGGCAGACACATATTTAACTTCATAAGAAATTTGAAATAGTTTTTAAAGTGGCTAAACCATCTTCTGTTCCCAAAGGCAATGCATGAGGGTCAGTTCCTCCCACATCCACAACAACGTTCAACAGCGTAAGCTTTTCCATTTCTAGATACTCTAAAGTGTATAAAATGACACCATATACCAGTATTTGCAAGATCATGGGTATATTTAAAATACATTAAATGGGTGAAATAAATCAGGTACAAAATAGCATATACCATATGATTCCATTATATGAAGTTTTAGAAGCCAAAATTGAATCTATAGTGACACGAAACAGATCAATACTTGCACAGTGCCTTGATAAGGCTAAGTATTATCTGCAAAGAAGAAAATTCAAGGGATCTTTGGAAGATCATGGAACAATTAAATATTTTTGTTGGAACAGCTATTGGATGCATATATATTATATTCAATATATATATATATATATATATTTGTCATAAATAATCAAATTGCCTGCTAAGAGTGAGTACTTTAAATGGTATGTAAATTATACACCAAAAAAGTAATATAGGAAACATGTCAAAATTGCTTTTGATTATTAACAAGAAGTTCTAAATGTATCCACTACCTAGTCTTAGAAATATGAGCATTTTAAGAGTCGAGGCAATCCATAAAATCAAGCACTGCCCTTTTAGGGAAGCACGTATTTAAAGCTATCTAAACATCATGCCTTCTATCAGACTCAATCTAATCCTCACAGGTAGAGAGGAAAGTTTTCACCTGGTGGTCAGTTAGCTTAGGTTCTAATATTTTTAGTTTACCAAAATCTGGATATATGTTAATGATAATCAAGTTAATACATTGTTTGTAAAATGCAATGCAAGGGGGAAAGAGCATCCATCATTCTACCACCTAGAGGCAATTAGTGTTCATATTTTGGAATATTCCTCCATTTTTAATGCAATTTTTACATGTCTCAGATAATATGGTAAGTGCTATTTTGTAAGTACATTTTCACTCAGTATTAAATCATTAGCATTTTCCCAAGTCATTAAACATTCCATAAACATCATTTTAATAACTGCATAATAGCTCATCATATGCCTGTACCATAATTAACTATCAGTCTTTTAATGGCATTTTTCTTTTTTTCTTTTTTTTTTTTTTTAGTTAAATAGCAGACACATAGCCTGGCCCATGTAAAGTTCTCAAAAAATATTTTTAAAAGGAATTAAGATGAGTTACATACATGTCCCAACTTCACATAAGGAATGCAAACATTATGTACTACACACATATACTAAAATATTGACATTAAAAC
Organism: Fukomys damarensis; assembly: GCF_012274545.1. Classification (NCBI taxonomy): domain Eukaryota; kingdom Metazoa; phylum Chordata; class Mammalia; order Rodentia; family Bathyergidae; genus Fukomys; species Fukomys damarensis. Next base: position 82,186,894 of record NW_022900926.1, on the reverse strand, counting down.
AATTTTAGAGTCTTATTGAATGAATGAACAAGCCATAAATAATATTGTGAAGAACATCTTTGTGCTGCAATCTTTGTGTTTTGTGAGACACTTGAATGTGAATGCCAGAACTAGAATATCTGTAGCAAACACATAAAAACTGTTAAAGACACTTGATTCGCTTGTCAAAATCTTTTATCTTGGGACAAAAATGATTCTATACATCGGTTTTCCAAAGTTAACAAAGGCATGTTTTTAAATACGTGAGTAGTTTAGAGAGTTATTCATTGATTATTTCGTTGATTATTTCTCTTAGTAGTGTACTAGTGTCATGAATTAAATGGAAACCTTGGCATCATTCCTCTTTATTCTTTTAAAAAATAACCTCATGGCAGTTCTAGCTCTAAGACCATCTAAGATTTAGATTGCTTTTAGTATATCCAATTTCTTTAAGTCAAATATATGAGTTCAGAAATTTTTACCATGAGTATAAGGTTTCTATTACTCTGTTTTGTCATCACTACCTTCTTTCATGATATTTAGTGTTTCTTAAAAATTGATGTCTCTCTGACCCTTACTGAGTAGCACATAAAAATTCTTAACTCACCTGCTGTGGTATCGGAGTTTACACTTTTTAATTGGTACTCTACATAAATCTTCCCTGGTTTATTTTCCCAGTATATTGTGCATAAAGAGCCTATTTTTAAAAAATTAAAAAGTTTTTGAGCAGTACTAAGGATTGACATTAAGGTCTTCACCCTGAGCTACACCCCTTAGCCCTTTTAATCTTACTTATTTAATTATTAACTGAGGCAGGATCTTACTAAGTTGCTAAATTGCTATGGCTGGGTGCAAACTTGGAGTTCTGCTTCAGCCTCCCTGAATGCTTGGGATCACAGGCATGCACCACCATGCCCAACTTGTAATCTCTTTTTTGTTGTTTCCTTTTTGCATGTATTTCTCTAAGTCAAACATTCCCATTGCCCAAAGGAGCAGTCACGTGGAGCAGAGGAAAGTACAGAGGCCACTTTGGGCCAATTCTATTGCCATGGGGCCAAGCTGCCAGGCACCAAGCTCACCTGTTCAGATTCTGATTTTGACCCTTGGTGTTTGGGAGAAACTCTTTATTCTGGAACACTGACTTGGAGCTGGAAACAAACAATGCTCCTCAATGCTAACATATTAAACTTTTGAAGGTTTATAATTCCTTTATGGGATTTTACATTTTCCCTTTCTAATTTCTCTCTTATTCAGAATTTTGGAGCAGTTTCCTGACAGAAAAATATTGTGATTTATTTTTAAATTGCTGCTTTCCTGGAAGAGAAGCCTCTTCTTTTTTAATACCAGTTGAATAACTATGTGATGTGTTAGGTTTAAGTCTCTATGTATAAGACCAAAGAGATGAAACTAGCAGGCTGTCTTGTAATTTAGTCATGACATGTATTAAATACATGGACCATAAACAGCCTGGCTGGCTTTTCCAAAGACTTAAAAATGTAAATAAAATTATTAGAGCAACTGAAGTGATCAAGTGACAGCACCTCATACTTCATATTTCATCCACGTTACAACCTATTTTACTCCCTTTTAATTAAGTTCAATAACTTTGTATTTTATTGAACTCTAGAATTTTAATGTATGTTTTTTAAACCTACAAAAGAAGATTCAGTTTTCTTCTGGGACATGTACTAAAATGTACATACATTAAAACTTGGATGCTTTTACAGTAAGACCCAACTACGTTACAAGGTTGTATTGCTAACACACGTAAAGTCGTGACATTTAAAAACTCACTGATTCAAAGCTGTCTAGACTAATCAATAATGCCCTTCAATTTTATAAATGCATTTCTCTTCATTACAAGTGAGAAATAATATATAAGCAGTTAGTCAAAAAGTATAGCAAAATTCCCTAGGCAATTGCCCATTTTCTTGACTCCGTTGCTGTGCGTTTTATAAGGGCATAGCAGGGCCAGGAGCTAAATCTGGGTTGAGGGTTCTGGGAAAACAGGTGTTGCTCAGACCATTTCACTTGACAGTCCTGAGTACTGAGGTCACTGACCCAGCAAAGGAAAAGTCGGCCCAACAACTGTGGGAAGCTATACATGTGACATTCTATGCCCTCCTTTTTACATTTGCTTCCATTTTGATTCACAACTGAATCTTTTCATTTTCAACAACACAAGGAATAAATGTTGCTTTTGAGTCCTTCATGGCTTCAAAAGATAACCCATAAAATTTTGAAATAAAGATAGAACAAAGGGTTATTTTTGGCCACTGTGGTGGGGGTAAATTTTAATTTCTACCAAAAAAGAGAAAAAAATATATTGTACGTATGAATTAGAGACAATGAAAAATCTTCTTTTAATATGCCTTGATTTTAATATTTGGTTTAATATTAAGTAGACAAAATACTTTTATTGAATTTATTTTTATTTTTCTCTTCTCATTTTCTTTGTCTGCTTTCTATTTCTCCACCTCCCTCACTCTTTTATTCTCTGGCTCACTTACAAAAAAATACAACATATATATTAATTTAAAGTTCTGTCTTTGAATAAGGAGAAGGTTTTATACAATGATTCAAGATTTTTTTAATTTCATGAGTATGTATTAAAGGATGACGGTTGAGTACTCTTTGAAATGCTCCTTGAAAAATAACTGCCAATCATTTTTCTGTTTTGTGTCTAGCACTTAAATTGAAATATTCTTGCTTTTTACTGTATTTTGAAATTCTTTTTAAGGTATCAATCTTCTCTAAAGATCCCATCAAAAGGCATTAAGTGACTTTAAACAATTTTATAAAATATTATAAAGGATCAATAGTACACTAGATAGTCTTAATAATATTTTATATAGCTTATGTTGTTGGTATCATCCTAATACGGAGACAATTGAGAATAAATTACTAGCTATTGAGTTTAAAACCCCTAGAGCACATTCCTTTGCTAGTTCAGCACAGTTGAAATTAAAAAAAAAAAAATTTGTTAGCGTTTCCAGATGCAAATGGTAGTTAAAAGAAATCATAGTGTACTTTGATAGAATAGTAATGTTTTGAATATCTGTTGCTATATTTTAAAAATTAAAAGTCCCTTTTAAAATAAATGGAATTGACACATTTTATATCTGTTGGATTCAGGCATGAACAGAAAAGGAAAAATTAAAGCAATGATTTCATTCTGATATTTATAAGGAAATGGTACATAGATAACATGGATCAATCTGTAAGGTATATTTTTGATAACATGAGATACAACCAATTGTTTTCCATAAAGTGGGCTTTACTTTAAAATGTAGCATTCAATTTATATGTTTCTTTTTTTATTTTGCAGGCTTGAATTTGCTACACAATTAAAAATTTTCAGCTAGGATAATGCTGAGAACCACAATAGCAGTGAAGTAAATTATTTGTGTTTGGTAAGTGAGGAGGATAATGTTTGATAATTGTTTTTTTACCTGCAATAAACTCTAATGTTCATGTTTTATCTGTTATTTCCTTCAAGATGCCAAAAGCATTTCTAAGTATCACTAAATACTGTTTTGCCCAAAACTGCTTTGTATTTTAGCCATCAGTGAGAAATTTACTATAATGAATATGTTCATTGTGCTGAAAATATTTTTCATTAAGCGTATTTTTAAAAATTAATTAATTTTATTTGCACATTTGGTGTATATGATGTAATGACATTCATCATTGGAAATGTTCATCTTTACATAATCCATCTTGGTTCTTATTTTTTTCCCTGTCCCCTGCCCTCCCTTCAACCCCTCCACCCCTCCCTATCTACTGTTTCCATTTTTTCTTTTTCTCATGTTAATTCCATTCCCATCTTACTTTTCCCCTACCACTCCCACTTCCCCGTTCACTTTGCACCTTTTCTTCCTATCTCACATTATCACCAAGCATATTAAAAGTAAAACAGCACCTCTCTGCACTTATTGTAAATGTTCATTCTGTTTTACTAGCATAGTAAGAATATCTCATACACCACTGTGTTCTCTGACTGTACAAAGGCCCTTGATTATTTATGTTTTCCCCATGGCACCTTCTGTTAATGATATTTAACCCTAGAAACTAAACACTACAAAGATAAAATTGCACTATGAATTTCTTTGATATTATGGTCATATTGATAATTTCTAAATAGTATGGCTAGCATATTGTTATCCGTTCATGTTCAGAAACAATGACAAATCAGGGCAATGCTATGTAAAATGACAAGTGAAAGTGTGGAGAAATTGATCCATGAAATCAAGAGACAGAAAGAAATATATAAAAACAAAAGGCAAAATAAAAATGATGATTAATTTAAATAATATTTAATGCTAATTATTTATTATTAATGAAACTACCACTGTTTGTTCTACCTTGTGATCTCTTTCTGTGATTTACCACCAACTACTTTATATCAGCAAATACTTTTTCTGATATTGAGTTTATTCAAATAATAAAGATTTTACTGACATTGAAACAATAGTTGTTTAGTATAGAAAATTTCTAATATAGAAAGATGTTTAGGGCATAGCATGTAATACAGTGGTAAAGTGCTTGCCTAGAATGAGTGAAGCCCTAGGTTCAACCACCAAAACCAAACACACAAAAAGAAAGAAAGAAAAAAAAAAGGAAGGAAGAAAAAAAAGGAGTAAGGGAAAGATGGAGGGAGGCCAGAATAAATTTACAGACCAATGTTTTAAATATATTTAAGTAACATCATCTAATGTGAAACATTGCTAACATTTAATGTAGTATTTTTATGTGCATTTGTTTATGATGAACTACAATTCTTCTAAATATTGAACTATAAATTCTGGTTTTCCAAAGCTAATGCTATTTTCTGATCATTTTCCTACTATATTAAATGTTTTAAATATCATTGTAAATGATTATATGCTGTTACAACAAGTGTATAGGCTAAAATTTATTTACTCTTTCCCCTGTTTTTGGTCATTTGAGTCATTTTTTGTTCTTTTTTTTTTGGTACTGGGGATAAAACTCTGGTCCTCACACTTGCAAGGTAGATGGTGGAACCACTGAGCCAAATCCCCGGCCCTCATTTGAGTTATTTATAGTATTTTGTTGCTTTGAGTGGTGTTGCAGTCAATTTTTTTATTCAGAGATCTTTGGTTTGCTTTACCACATAATTCCATAAAATTTAATTCCTGAAAGTGTAACTAGGAGTATGATGCTAATATCTAGCAAAATTATTTGAATTTAAATTCTAGCAGCAGTTCATAGATTATGCTTAATTCTTGGTCCTCCTACTCCATTAAGTTTAATATAAAAAGAAGAGGAAAGAAAAGGAGGAAGAGAAAGGTTAATAAAACAGATGAAAATCGAAAAAAAAATTTTTTTAAATTAATTTGCATTTATTTGATTATAATTGGTGTTGAATATTTTACATAACTTTATAAGCATTAATCTTCCTTTAACAATAGCTATAGGCTTTTCATTGATTAATAAGAACTAATTGATTAATAATATAAATTTCCTTCCACATTTGTAACAAAATTTCTCAAGTATTGTTTACCTTTTATTTTTATTCTAAAAGACAACCTTTTAAGTCTATTTACATATTTGAGTTATGGAATTTTGATACTTCTCAAATGCCTCATTTTTAATCATGATTTTTAAAAATTAAATATTAAACATATTTGAATTCCTCCTCCTTTTTACAGATAGGATATTTTTCCAGTTTTTTTATTTTATCATCTAACACTTCAATCTTTGTGGAATTATTTGCATTGCAATTTGTGGTATAAATTCTGACGAAAAGAGCTATCTTTACAAGTGATCAGCTAGTGAACTCTGGAATCATTTTGCCATATTGTTTCAAATACATATGAAAAAATATATATATATATAATGTCATATCAAGCCACAAAATTTATCTAAGATTTTGAGTGGAATTGATTTAGGTAAGTTAATTCAGTTTTCAGAAAGAGTTGATATCACTTAAAAATTTACTGTTGCACCTGAGAAAAATCTCTTCAAATAATATCAGAACTATTACAGCAATCGTTTAATAAGTTATTAAGAGATGCCAGGCTTTGATTAAAAATGTTTTATCTTTTATTATTTTGTTATTTAAATATTTTACATAATTTTATATCTATTTACTAATGTCATTAAGAGAGACTAAAATAGAAAAATAGAACAATGTTATAAGCTTTGAATTATGATTCAAATATACCTTATTTTTTACTTCTAACTTCGGAAAAACACGTATTTCAGTAAAATTGTGTACCATCCAATGTTCTACTATCCAAATATGAAGCTGAGGAAAGGGATCTGAAACTATAAAATATCCAAGAATGTCACTAACTTACACAAGTAGTGCTTCTGTGGGAAGTATGTAAGAGCCCTCATAATAAGACAGATTAAATAGAGAGCTCATGATAGGAGATGCCAAGGAAAAAATAGCAAGATCATAAAACTTGTAGTACACTAGTATGTGTGTGAATTGTTTACCTGTATGGAAATGTAGAATGTAAGTGCTAGATTAGGCCTCTTGAAACAGAAGTTAGTATATAAAAGGGAATTTTAATAACCATATTGAATTTAAAATATCTAATTATTTCAACAAAACCTGGAAGTTGAGCTGTGAGTAATAATGAGCGAGGGAAAGGAGTGAGGAAATGAAACGTCCTGAATGCCTCCCCTTTGTAAAGGAGGAGGAGAGAGGAGAGATGAGTGAAGAAACTAAATTAAAAGGAGTAAAGAAGTAAAACATTCCAAATGTCTGCTCTTTGCAAAGGAGAAGAAAGGAGAGATGAGTGAAGAAATTAAATTATTCCTCTAAGCTAATCTTACTGCAGTGAGGAAGATATCTTGAGGAAAAGGAAGGTAAAGCAATCTAATATGCACCGAAGTGCATCTTAGTAGAGCAAATAGCTATCATTGCCTTTTCTTATCATGATAAAGAAATGTTGCCAGTTTATACAAATAGGAAAATGAGGCTGTCAGTAAAATGCTAAATTGTAGCAATACTTTCAGATATACAAGGGCAAAATGGAATGTTCAAATGCAAAAAAAGGAAAATTTACTATATACAAAATATTAAGGGAGAAGTAAAAATGTCAAACTTATAGGGCAACACTAAATGTAAATGAATTGCATTTTCTCATCATAAGATAGGGACTGCTAATTTGAGTTAATAGGCAGAAAAGACATTTAAAGAGACACACAGCGCTGAATTAAACAAGGATAAAGATAAAGAGACAGAAGAACACCAGGCAAAAATAAGAATAATAGAAATGTCAGTGGTAATATCAAATGTGATACAATCACTATCAAAAGACTGGAGATAAAAAGGTACCAATTAATTATAAATGCACAACTTGAAAAGATGATACATCATACACTTATGTTTGATAACCCTCAAAATAGCTGAATCCATTTCTAAAAGGTTATTTCAGTAGTTCTTTCAGGTTTGAAGAGGAAAATATATTCAACAAAGAAATAAGTTGAACAATACAATCAATAATGATTAACTTTATATAAAAGTTTATGTCTCCTGTAAAAGAAACACCCAATTTTGTATATTTTGGAATATTTGAAAAATCTGTCCATACGTGATCACAAAGGACACACATATATAACAGTTTCTCCTGTGTGAGAAATTTAAAGTGTAAATGAGGATCCAAACATATAATTGATGATGTGAAATAAGAAGAACAAGTCCAGAGTGGAAGGGGAAATAGGGAGGAGGTAAGGGAAAGGAAAGAAGGAAAAGAAAAAAATATAAGAAAAGAAGTAAAAAATGAAAACAAAGTTTTTGTAAATGGGGAAGACTGGAGGGGTGGTGGAAACATGGGTAGGGGATTGAGGAAAAAAGAAGAGCCAAGATAGATCATGGACAGATACAAAGTCCCAATGATGAACGTGATCATAATAATGTATACTAAAAGTGTACCAATAAACTTAATAAAAATAACCACACCTATTGAGGCCACTTAGGTTGGTTCATTTTCTAATCTTTTACATGTCTTTTATAAGATTACATGTCTTTTGTAAGATTTCAAAAGCAGAACATCAGCGCTAATTCAACATTTAGTTTTGGCTGCTTAAGTCAAGATCTAGATCCCCTGTTCTTAGGAAGATTAAATATGAAGTAAGTTTGCTGGGCTATAAATGTGATATATATTTCTACAAGCATAGTAAAATTATGTTTCTGTAGAGTGTTAATTTATATTAAATTCTTATTTGCTTTTCATATTACCTCTAAAAATGTCTTTAAAATGTTAACATTTTGTAGAGAGGAGTAGCAAATTCATTTTGCTCTGCATTTTGATTGCTATAGCTAGGATGTTAAAAAATGCACTAATTGTTGAATATGTATATTGTTTCTGATAAAAGTCATGAAATGTAGTAGAGTGTTAAAATTCCAGGAAGTCCCATAATAATGAAATAGGATGAGTGCAGCATGGCTTTTCCCAAACAAATATGATATTAAAGCTACTACCTACCATATTTTATAACATCATGAGCATTTCATTGGAGAGATTTTCCTCAGGACGGTTTTAGAGAACAGAACATGTATAGCTGTTTATTAACAGAAAGGATCAGAACTAATTTGAACTCCTGATCAAGTTCTTCTTTCTTCCAGTAATTTTTCTGCTGGTAATTTCTCATTCCCTGTGATATGTTTAATCATACAGGAACTATCAGCAACACTAATTCTGTATTTACTTAAAATTTTGACATTTTGTTCACAAGTTTATTTGCATACATTTTAATTTGTAAAATATTGATTAAAATATATATATGTTAATTACTGAAGATTTTTCCCCCTTATATTTTGAGCTCAAGAGAGTGACTCATTTATCTCACCTTAGTCCTGGCTCTGATTGTTCCTACAAGGCTACATGTATCTTCAGTTTTAAACATCCAAACCATCCCTTAATCCAAATTATGAGTTAGTTAAAAACCTAACCTTTGGTGACTCCTTTCTTCATATTGGACATAGAAAATGTGCCTACCATCCTTTCTGTTTCTATTTTGGGAAATCGTAGACTGTTTCTCCAGTTAGGAGATATGTTAACTTATAAACACCATGTAGTTTATTACAGACATTTTAATGTCTGAAATTCTAAGTTATAATCAACACAAGTCTTCCATTAACTAGTTTCAATATGCACAGGAATAAATGTGGCACTGAGAATGCATCTACCGGTTCCACTTGACAAAAATGCACATTCTCTAATTCAGTGAACTCTAATACAGTATTTCCAAAGTTTTATAAAACAGATGTTAAGTAGTAATAAAATTAGTTGGATAGATACAAATTTGAAAGAAACTAAACAGATTCTTGTATCATAGGAATTTTCAGTGCATTTAGTAGGCTAACTTATTCAGGAGTATTAAAAATAACTTTTAGAATCCAGTGTTTCTAAACATTTCTGATTGTAAAGTCTTTATACATATGTCAGTATATATGTGCAAATTCACATATACTGACTGTCACAGCACAACTGTTTCACAGATAATCTTTGTAAAGTGTGTTTTTAACAGACTAGTGAAACTTAGATTTTATCTCACATAAAGCGTTTTGTAGATAATATGTACTTTACCTTTCAGTTATACCAGTTTGTTCTTCAGGATGTTGCACTAATCCCCAAACCCAATTAGAACTCTCTTTTGAATGCAACAAGCACTGAAAATTAATCAACTTTTTCCAAGTGGCAGTGTTTAAGAATATATTTTATTTTTCTGATAAATATGTACACTTTTTCACTGTTGAATACTTTCTATAACTCTGGTGCAGCTGTTATACACTTAATGATATATTTTCTAATTAGTTGCGTTTGTCACAGATATACCTTTATCCCTATTGGCTCTGGTACTTCTGACCTGTGCACTTCAAAAAAATTTTGAAAAATGAAACCTCCTTCCTTGTCACACCTCTATTTCTGACCACATATGATGCACCTGTTTTCATCTGACCATCTTTTAGGCCCGGAAAAACTCTTACTTTGCATCATTTCCTTATGCAAGGATGTTGAGAAAAATGGTTTCTTACCCAGTTACTAATTTTTAAAAAATGCTGACTTTCTGGAAATGTAATATGGAGCTTCAACGTGGTATTTCTGAAAATACATGAAAATTTAGTATAAAATGTGACAACAGTGCTTTCAAATATAGAAAAGAATAGAACACTGCCCACAATACAAAATCACTATCTCTAACTCCCTTTCTGTGTCCTTTGTTTTAGCTATGGACACTGTGATAATATTTCAAGGTATATAATAATGTACCATCTTTTATTACCAGCAAAACAAACACCCACAACATGGTTTGCATTACTTTCCTAAGTTATTTTGCAGATGTAAACGTTCCTTCTCTGCTTCATTCATTCAACCACGTCTTTGGTTTCTATTTTGACCAGCAAGGAATTTTCTCATCCTTAGTAGCATCGTTAGCAGCATAATTTTAGGAGTTTGAGCTTTTCAAAATGAAATAGGTAATTGTTGTTTATAAAATGTTATGATAGCACAGAGTCTGCAGCAACTGAAAACATTCCAGTGTTTGCTGCAAGGCATGAGGAGGCAGTGACACAGCTCATTTCCTCAGCCGAGCTCTCTTTGCTGCCTTGTACAACACTTATTTCAAAGCACGCCACAGCTTAGAACTGTCGTGATCCCCATTAATATAAAATCATTGACCCCTGCTCCCGCTGGTGCGACTAAATTACATTCTGCTGCTCAGCGGCAGCCGCACATGGGGCCAGCGCTTTTAGTCGTCGCCAGGTGCCTTGATGCCAGCACAGCCCCTCCTACGCCCAGGGTTTGCCTTTAATGAGGATTAGGCACCTTCAAAGATCTAGGAGGACCCACTCCCAGGATGGAAGCCTTTCTAATGGCATCTGGGCTTATCGGAGGCAGTAATTTAGTATCTCAGAGGAAACGAGAGAGATTCATTTCTCGCCTCTAAGAAATTTTGAGAGTGTGTGGTTTTGTGACTGGCTTTTCCCCCTCCTTGTCCACCAGCACAAATCCTAGAGTATTATACATTACAATGATGTTTCTATGAAACATAACAATTGAGTGTGAATTTTTAAAAATCCAAAATCATGGCAAGTATTCTTTCACTATTTTCATGTTGTGTTATCAGGAGAACTAAACTCATACACAGTGCTCCGTACTAAATTCCGTTGTAGTTTGGGTGGTGGAATTTCCTTCCAAAAGGACTGCTCACCTGTGTCACCTGTGGTCTCTTTTCTCTCTTATGTGGTCTCGTTCACACTGGCCCCTGACCCTCCAGACCAGCCTGATATGTGTAGTACTCAAAGGTGAAATTTTCAGGGGATGAACCTTCCTGCAGATATGTGGAATTTTCAGGAGTGTTCCATATTGGCTGCATCAGTTATCCTTGCCTTGAATGTTAAAGCACAAGGCTAGAGAGTTAGTGAGATGTAGTAAATAGTAAAGAAAACACACACACATGCACACACACACACACACACACACACACACACACATGAACCTTAGGTATACAGAAATAGCAAAAATTTCTTCCTTACATAAACTGCATAAAAATGAAAAATGTAATTAAAGATCACTCACACATATGGTATTAAAAGTGTGATTATGTGAATGTATATACATATATTCACACAATTATTCGTGGTATGTTTCATTGGTTCTGTAGATAGCAAACTATTAATAAAATGCTCTGAAATAATTTATCACCAGTATGTAATTTGGTGTTTGCATATTGTGTATGGGAAAATGGGATGTTACTGTCTGGTGAGGAAAGGAATCTAAGTAGCAAAGCAAAACTGATAAGTTTATTCCAGGAAAATTTGAACTCTTAGGAGACAGTTGGTTTCATTTCTGTTTTATTTCTGACAGTGAATCTAAACTGTGGTATTTTCTCAATGGACTAAATCTCAAAACTTATATTTTAGATTCAAAATATATTTTGGTAAAAAGCTTTACCTTCACTCAGTCAGTGGGCACACTGAACCCAGTCGGCACTGTAAAGTGGGACAGAATTTAATCAATACTCTCTTGTCACTCTGGTTTCTATATGGAGACTTTAAATTTTCCACTCTATAATTCCTATCAGAAAAAAAATTCAATTTTATGGCTGTAGGGATTATTTACAGAGAGGTCTTCATAAATGGAGAGAGGTTAAATGGACTATATTATTTAATTACAAAATGTGTGTTATTGGTTGATAAAAATCTATTTTCAATAAAATTTCACAGAAGCCAACACAAATGAAGATAAAATGTGCAATTTCTTCAGGTTGCATTTATCTCCATATTATATAAATAAATATGAATAATGTAAATAAAATGACTTTCTCACTTTACTTCTTTAAGAGCTTGTTTTGGAATTATGAAATTATGTTTTCCCTGGGGTTTAATTGGATTTTATGAAATTCAGTATCTGGATGAACAACTTGCTTCTGAAAGCTGATACCCAAACAGAGGGCTTTCTTTCCAGAATGGTGTCCTAACCCCGTCACACGTCTGCTAATTTGGCCTTTCTCTTAATCTCCCAAGAACTTGCTGAACAGAAGTGAAACTATGCACATGCTAATGGCTCGCACTCTGCAAACTCCCCTCTCTCCCTGTGAGTGTCTGGTGTGCAAAGCTGAGCTGGAACAAAGATACACTAATTATTCCCCATTAATTTGTCTGCTTGAATGGTCCTAAATACCAGAGTGATTAATTAGCACAAGGCAGCCGGGGCAGGATGTCACACCCTTCTCTGCATTTAAGTGTCGGCAAGGTTGTGCTCAAGTGTTGACAACAGCATATCTTTAATTTTCTCCAAGAAGAAAAGTTTAGTCAGTACAATTAATTTGAGCTTGGCTGGCTTGCAGGAATAAATGTAACATGTGGAACTGTGCAATGATGTTAGTGCTATAGAGGCTTTTTTTTTTTTGTCTCCTTAGGGTGGTACAGTAAAACTTTTTTGGCAACTGAGTTATTGAATAGTGTATTTTTATAATTGTTTCAATTTGGTTTAATTACTTTTGTGCATTTTGCAGCAAAAAACATGGATAATAAAATAGAAATTATTATTCATAATAGGTTGGGATGAATATAGATGAATGCATAGATAAGACTCACAGGCAGATGAATAATAACATTAAATTTGATTTCTTTTTAAGGAAATGTAACTTGTCACGGATTGAAGTGTGCATCAGTTTTATCAAGAATAATATGATATCACTTAGCCCCTCAAAGAAATGAATCAATTTATTCAAAAATATATCATTAAAAAGTTGCTTATGTGGCATGATTTTTGAGGCAAATTTTGATGAGATTTTAAAGCCTAATGAATAATATTTTGTAGGGATTAGTCTCCCAACAAGTCACATATGCAAATGTCCTATTATACTAATAACATAATAGGTGATGTTTAACAGTTTCATTATATCCCTTTCTTTTTTGTAATTTTATTTGTCAGAGTATTTTCTTCAAAAAAATTAACTCCATTTAAAACAATTATATGCTGTTTAGAGAAATAAAATAAATCAAAGTTAACGCTGCTTATTCTATTTTCTCCATTTTTAAGATTGAACTACAAACATGAGTCTGGAACAGAAACATAATACTATATAATTAGGCAGCAGTGTATTTCATTTGTTACATTATATTTCCTTGTTACTGAAATTTCAAATTAATTCATTTTGCTATAGGCATGCTGTTTTGTTTTGTTTTGTTTTTAAACAGTAGAAAGATTAAAAAAAATTAGAGAGTGCTATGTAACTGGCAGTATGGATGTTCTCATCGTTGCTTTCACAGCTTTCCTCAAGCGCTGCACAAAGCCAAAAGGCTATTCAGCAGCAGGGGTGTGAGCACGGAGGGAGGGATTGGGTCGCCCCTCCCAGCTCCATGTAGCTCATTGTTCCTCACTTGTCAGTGTATTTCCCACACCCCACCGCCAGCCACACTGTGCCTTAACCTGGCTGCCGGTTCCATGACCTCTGTGGCATTATTCTCTTTCTCCGCTGTCTACAGTTTTGCTTTGTTTTTCATTTTTCCCAGACTGTGGATGTTATAAGACTCTGTCACTCTGGCAGTTTAGGATAGCGGAAAACATGTGTTGGACTAGCAGTAAAATGAAATTTTCTTGGTGCCCTGTTCCCTGGCTCCTACTGTATCTTCACATCTTACCGCCATGCTTTCATCTCCAGTTTCTCCACAAATTTTCACCATATTCATTAACTTTTTATCAAAGCAGCATGTATCGTGGGGCAAAATCCCTGGGCTGGAGTCACTTTTACTATTTATTAAATTGGCAAATTTAGGAAAAAGATTTAAAAAATAAAAGAACATTTAACTTTTTGAGCCTCCTCTGCAAAATAGGATTATACATATTTACTCCATTTTGACATACATGAAAGGAGGGATATACTCTGTTTAACAGTTGATGACTACAGGTAAAACAAGGGTATTTGAACTTTCTTCAAACTTCACATTTTATAAAATATTTGCTATCAACTGCAGGACATACAAATTATTGGCAATGTTTAGATTTCATTGAAATGAAGCAAATCATATGTAAGTGTTTTGCAATTTTTTTTCTATGCCTGAAGGACAAATATATCTGGAGGGAATTTGAATGGTTTGAGATCTTTTTATGTCAGGAATAGAAATGCTTTCACTGAAATACCTCATTTTAATTTGTAGACATATTTATGTGTTTGAAGAGAGAAGAACCACTAAAAAGGTGTAATAGTGTGAAACACCACCAGTTCCTGCTCCCCTTTTCAAATCAGAAGATGGAAGCTGTTACCCTCTTCTTAAATGTTGCCTGGATTTATTGACTTGTCTGTTCCTATAGTGAAGTGACAGCCAGGGATTTCCGTGACTACATCATACATAGTTTTGTAGTTTTCCTGTGGGCCTCTTGGCACAACTGTATTTATGGTGCTTCCTCTAAAAACCTAGAAGAAGCCTGAGCCACACGAAAGTGTTGCTTGTACATTGTGTGGCGTGCGGCCCCAGCAGAGCACTCATGTGTCATCCAGCATGCACTGCTCTCCACTGGGAATGTCTGTCCAGTCAAACTGTCAGGTGACACCAGTCATCCTTTCCGACATTCCTTGAGAAACTTCTATTTAAAACTGCAAACGCTGCAAAGAGAGTCAGTTTACAGAAAGGTGAGAGATAGTAATAGAGGGTCGTTTTAAGTCGCTGTGACTATGATAGACGGTTTGCTGCATCAATAAAATAACAGAACAAAACTAAGCAATACATTAGCATTTAAACTCTTTTTTTTTCACAGTGGCAAATAAAGACCTAGAATTTAAATGATTGAGAGAGGAATTGTATTTGTGTGTACCAGCTATCTTCATTTATTTGTTCATTTATTCATTCATTCAACCACCCATCTATTGCTTAACTATCTTCAGGTGGAATTTTGCTTGCTGTATCACTGAAAATTTTTCATAAATAATAGTTTAATTTCTCAATAGACATTGTTTTTCAAAATGTATATTACCAGAATCATTTTACTTTCAAAGAAATGTGAAAATTGGCATTTTCAATAATTATTTTTTATTAACACATATTAATTATACATAGTAATGGGGGTCAGTGTGATATTTCTACACAGGCATGCACTACACACTGATCAAATCCAACCATTTATTCTTTGCCACCACACAAACACCCTTCCCAACCCCTAGTATTCACTGTTTTACATTCAGATCCAGGTATACTTCTTGTAGCTTTGACATATAAGAAAGAACATGTGCTATTTGTCTTTCTGTGTATGGCTTATTCCATTTAATATCCTCCAGACTTCTTTCCCATTTTGCTGCAAATGACAAGATTTCACTCTTGATGGCTATATAATATTCCATTTGTTTGGGTGCTGTATTTTCTGTGTTCATTGATCTGTTAATAAGCACCAAGGCTGATTCCATATCTTAGCTATTATCAATAAGTGCCACAATAGACATGGACATGTACACATTTCTTTCACATGTTGATTTCATTTCCTTTAGGTGAATTTCCAGAATTGGACAATGGGATCACATTGTAGATCTATTTTTAGTTTTTTTGAGGAATTTCCATTCTGTTCTCCACAATGGTTGTACTAATTTGCACTCTTACCAACAGTGAATAAAAATTCTCTTTCCCCGATATTTTTCCAGCATTTTTTATAACAGCTATTCCAACTAAGATGAGATGGTTCATATCTCACTGTAGTTTTGATTTGTATTTCACTGATGGCTACAAGTGGGATTACATCACATTAAAATATTTCTGCACAGCAAAGGAAGCAGTCAGCTGAGTGCAGAGAAAACCTACAGAAGAGGAGAAAATATTCACTACCTATTCTTCTGACAAGAGGTTAATACCCAGGATATGTAAGTAACTAAAATTGTAACAGCAAAGCATAAGTAATTCAATCAAAAATGGCCACATGACCTGAATAGACACTTTTTAAAGCAAGAAATTCAAATGGCCAGCAAAAATTGGCAGTTTTAATAAATGCATTATAAAGCACTTCAGGAACAGAGTTGAGATACTAGGTTTTAGGATCTGCTCATTTATCTTAAATTGCGTTAAGTTACACTGATTTTGAAGTATAAGAATTCATGAGCATAGGTTATAGTTTTGTCAGTTTTTTGTAAATACAGAATGTGAAAAGTAGGAAGATAACCCTTAATAGTTAGCTATTAGAACAGTAATAGCCACTTTCTCAACAGTTCTTTAGTCAAATTTTCCAAATAGTTGCACTACTAATCTTTATTTTCAAAGAAAGATCAATCTCATTACTGTCTTATGAATTCTATGACAGCATCCAACACAAAAATTGCATCTTCCAGATGAGAAGAAAATGGAAACAATTTAATGTGTGGACTTGACTTCTTCAGAAAATAAAGCATTTGTTTTATTTTATTTTTCCTTTTTTATCTATCTTTTGGGATTCTTTGACAGTTTTATCTCTTTTTAGCACTTTTTTGGGCTTGTTCACTCTTGAATCTTAAGTTGCAATACTCAAAAAGCTGGAATACCTAATCAAAACAGGCTCTTCCCCTTATCAGTGGAAGTTAAGAGTTAGACACCCAGCAGCTGATAGTGTTTAAAGCCCAATTGCCCAATTCTCTATCTGTTATTTTTTTACCCTGCTGCCAGGGATTGAACTCAGGGCCTTGTGTTTGCAAGGTTAGTGCCACTGAACTAAATGCCCGATCCCTCCTATTCTGTTTAATGAACTCTTGACTATTTAAAGCCAGGGAAAGGAAAAAAAAAAAAAAAAAAAAAAAGGTAAGGTAATTTTTTTTTCTGCTCCATAGAAAGAAGTGGAAAAGAAAAAAAGAAAAAGAAAAGGAAAAGCAAAGGACCAGTAGAGCTCATTCCATAGTGAAAGAATTGGTGAGTAGTGTATGTAATAATTGTTTCAAGAACAAATACAGACTGAGCACCCACTAACATTTAAAAATTCCCCCTTCTCTCTAAAATTTTAACATGACTGTGATGTGAAGGACAGTGTAGCCCACCAAATGAAAGACTTGTGCTGTTGCAACAGGTGACTCTGTTTCAGATAGTGCACATTCTCTAAAGTTTTATGTATGGGGAATTTGTCCTTACTGTGACAATCGAGTTGGGAGGTGGGAACTCTGAAATGAGGCGTGGTGGGGAGTCCTTAGCAGGTCATCTGGGGCCATGACCTCATAGTGAATTGTGAATCTGTCCTCTCTGGCTTCCACTTTCAGTATGTGATTTCTTTCCACACGGTGCCCCTGCCTTTGTGACGCCATCCACTCTTAGTGCCCTCCCCTAAGTCCAAACCAGTGAGGCTAGCACATCTTTGATTCTGAAGCTCCAGAATGTTGAGCTAAATAAATCCCTGCTGCTGTTATTTTTAATAGTGCCGTACAATGGCCTAAAACAGCTAATCATAAAACATTTATTTTCATCTGTCAATAACAAATCTTTTCAAAACAATGGTTTAATGCCTATTATGACTGTATCTATTACCATAGTGTTTGTGAACCTTGAATTACCTGAAGCATCTATTGTAAAGGCTTATCTTCAGCTGCAGAGACCCGGCAATTAACACTGAAATTAACACCTGAAGAATGTTAAAAGCGGTCTTCCAGACTCACCTTTAGGGACTAGGACCTGAGAGTCTGCTTGCTCTCATCTACCACCAAGTGTGACTGTGCCAAGTTTTGTACTGGAGAACTAGTCTCCTGGAGGCTCTATAGGAAGTACATTTTCTCCTAGTTTCACAATGCATGTGACCATACTAGAGTCCTAGAGATGTTTAACTTAACTTGGAGTAGTATTTCCAAACTTATTACACCCTCCCAACATCTTTTAAATGTAGAATTCTTCATATCTCACTTTAATGAAGTGTTTGGAGTAATGTTGAAGATGTTCCTTTATGAAAAAATTAAGCAAAAGAAAACCTTCACTTTTTGGCAAAAATTGTGTATGTATATATGTGTGTGTGTGTATATATATATATATATATATATATATTGATCATGTATTTTTCCCCCTTGCCAATAAGATAATATTTAAATTTAAAAATAATTTTAAATTATATGTGTGCCTCAAATGCTCAGGTTTGCCCAAGGAACATATGCATTATTCATTACTTCAAAGATCTAATTCTAAGACGTTACAAAAGTCCATTTAAAATATTTGCTACAAAGTCAATGGTCACTAGGAAAAATGAGCATATTTTGACTTCTATTATATTTAGTTATGGTTCCTTCATTGGAATTTTTCCTTCATTGTATACCAAGTTATTTACCTTGCCACACTCAAAAACATGTATTGAATCATATTAATTCTTGACATCTGAGTTCTGATGAGTTATACTGAATACATAAATACTATTTAATGTTTTAATGACTTTGCTAGGCTTCTTTATTTCTCTAAACTATAATAAACAGTTGATCCTCACTTTACGTTTTGGAAATATTATTAACCTACTCACCATCCCCTTCAGCACAGAAACCCACTCTATCTTTATAAACTCTTTGAGTCCAAGAATTACATTTTTTGCTTCTTTTTGTCCCTTTTAGTGAGGATGAGGATCACTCTTTTTACTTCTTTCTGTCCCTTTTAGATCCGCAATACTGTTTGAACAAAAGCATTCAGTAAGTCATTGTAAATTGGGTATAATGTAACTAAAAGGAAAAAAATGTTGAGCCTGTGACCACTGTAACTTTCTCAATTAATACGCTTCTTAAAAAATCATAGTCCTGGAGTCGATGTGTTTATGGCAACGTATTTGTTTGCTGACCTTGGACTGCTTTTTGCACTAAATAGATTTTCTATCTGTCTGTATCTTGCTCTTGTTCCTGCTCAGATCCAAAGCTCTGAATATCCAGTTTATACTGTTAAAAGTTAAATTTCAAAGATAATAAACGTCAAAATGGGTGTTTTATAACTGTGGTAAAAAACAAGTGAGAGTTGCTTTACACTGTGACAAAAGTTCTTCAGCTTCTCTGGGCCCTTGTGTTCCCAGACGAAGAGCCAAATGGAAACGTTCAGTAGGAGATGTGTGAGACTGCACAGTAGAACAGTCCTTACATTTTACATCAAGCTCTATCGGGGTCATGGGAGGTGTTTTATTAGCACAGTCAACAATAATATAGTGATTTTTATTAGGAGGAAAAGATAGTGAGAGACTACTAATTATTTTTCAGCCTGAGGGGCATTTTTTCTTGAAATGACTGTTAATTTGATCATTGTCGTGCAGTTCACAGATTTACATGAACTTGTTTCACTGTGACACATGGTTAAGAACCAGACTAAGATTGTTGCTTTATTAATGGTTTTCAGTAAATGTATTCAAAAGTGCTAACTGTGTGGGTATATGAATGGTATTGGTAGCACTCAAAAGGTTGAACCCTTTTGGAAGTAGCGAGCTTGAAGCCTTTTCCACATGATGTTTTCTTTGTTCATTCAGTGAGATAGTAAGCCTACAAGGATGAAATAAAACCCCAGTAAAATAAGGAGTGTTGTGTCAGATATTACCAAAGTGGCTTTCAGAGAAATGTTTGCTTTCATGTTCTTCCCCAGCCCAGAAATGTGAAAAAGTCAGTGATTTGTTTCCAAACACTTGCTTTAGCATAATTAACAAAATAAGGACAAATGTTTTTGTTGTTAAATGTAATAGAATGAGATAAACTAAAAACAAATGAACACTTCTTGCTGACTATATTTTTCATTAATTTTATTTGTACTTTTTAGGCATACAGTACAGTTACATTCATCACTGGGATCTTGTACCCTTCCATGATGTATGTTGGTTCTTATTTTTTCCCCATGTGCCTGCCCCTCCTTCACCCCCTCCACCCTTCCCTGTTTATAGAGACTTTGTTTCAATGTTTACCTTTTCTCATCTTTTTTTCTTTTAACTTTTTTTCTTTCCCCTACCCTTCCCACTTCCCTTACTCCTTTGCTCTTTTGTTCCTATTTCTGGCTATATTTTAAAAACTAATTTCCTATGACTTTCTTTTTATTATTTATTTATTTATTTTGCATTTTAATAATTTTATTGAAAGGTGTGTCTCTCAATAGCAAACATAATGGTGGTTGGTTAGGTTACCTGTGACAACTCAAAATTAATACCAATATTTTCTTTTTTAAAATTTGTTTTTATTTTTTATAATTTTGGTACTGGGGATTGAACTCAGGTCCTTGTGCTTGCAAGGCAGGCCACCGAACCGCTGGACTAAATCCCCAGAGATATTTTCAAAATATTGAAATATATCAGCCTTGTGGTAAAACTGAAGTTATCCACAAAACATGGTTTACAAAAAGTTAAAAGTAAAATATACTGTGGTTTTTGGTTTATTTTTCAATGCTTATGTATCTGTAACATGTTGTCAAAATTGGTTACATCCATCTTGGAGAGACTCAGGCTTCAGGCTGCACTGAGTAACTTTACAACGCTAACAATACATGTACATCTCCTTACATCCACTGGCTCACATGGAGAATTCCAAGCACTATATCAGCAATCTCATAATTATGCTGATTCCTCCTTACTTTTCTTAAGACACATTATGGAAATTTATGAAAGTATATTCTATTTCTTAAAAAAGAAAAAGGGGAGCAATGGCATAAAAACGGTCCATAGTAAAACCTGGAGTGCTTTAGCCAGAATTTAGGGTAAAGCAAGTTTTCAGAGTGATAATTGACTTTGACTTACTATGTAATATAATAGAACATATTTTATAATGGAACTAGATTGGACGAAGTGAGTAAATTCTGTATAGAAACTTCTATCATCAATACAACTGTCACCTGATTTTTTAAAGAAACATTAAAGATAGCTCAATGAATATGCCAAACTTAGTAGCTCTGTATTTTAGCTTAATATGAAATGTTTTTATTTTTATTATTTTATTTTTTGGTGCCAGGGATCGAACTCAGGACCTTGAGCTTGCAAGGCAGGCAGCAGAACCACTGAGCTAAATTCCTGGCCCTGATGTTTTAAAATTTAAATGTAATTCCCATAGAGCAATAACATTCTCATCTCTGAACTATCTATTACTTACATTATGGTTGTCAAGAAACCATTACATTATCTAGAATATAACACTTATTACTCCTTAAGAAAGAGCATGTGTGAAGTGTTGGTTTTGATGTAAACCTCATAATTTAATATAATGCTGCAGTCGGAATGTTTAGATTTGAATTCTTCTATAAAGCTAAAGGCATAAATATGAAACAATACAAACCTGAAAAGGTGAACTGTGACTCTTTATTTCTATCATTAATTTAACATTCTATACTGGATCAAGATGTTATATTTAGGTGATTTTGAAAATGGTAACTTACTTAATTTAAATGACTTTTTAATCACTACACATTACACATAATTGAAAATAGATGCAAGCTTGTAGTGAAGAGATTATAATTGTATCTGTTATTTTTATAAATGTCATTAATCTGATAATTCTACAAAAGTTCTTCAAACTCTGTTTATTGTAATATCTGATAAGTCTTCACAAATATTTTAGAGTCTCCATTTAAGGTATCTTTGTAATTGTGGAAAAAGTCTTAAAAGGGAAAAAATTTAACATGTAGAAAGATAGAACTAGTAATTTGTCTGGTATGGATTTTTATCTAATTTAAAATCAACTTGTTCTAAACAATTCAGTTGGGGGGAAATTCCTGAATAGGATTCAGAAAAAATTGTCAAATTTCTTGACATATCAACATTAAGTTAATAAAAATTTTACTTTTAAGTTAACAATTTTAAGTGTGATTACCAATGTAAATTGATTTATTTGTGTAGTATAAATTGTACAATATTCTAAGTTGGCATTATTAAATGAACTGCTAGTTTACATGATGGAACAAATACCTCTCAGTTTTTTATAATATATACATTAAAATAATAAAAACTATAGAAAGCTTTACACATTTCATCCACAGGACATAGTAATCTTATAAAAAATATATAGAGGAGATGCCAGTGAAATCTGAAATCCTATCATGTTTAACCCATGGCAAAAGACATAATTCATATTTTTAATAGTCTCATTGTTAAAACTGTTCAATACAACTGCAGCTTCAGACTTACTAATAAGACTTGGACTTGACAAGAAATGAACTAAAACTTGAATTTACTCTTGCTATAAATGAAAGCACACCATGACATCTGAATATCATTGGTCCGGTATAATTTTAAACAATATGAGAAAGTAATACCTCTTTTGCTTCTCCTTATAGAGAAAAATGATTTTCCCACAAATATAGTTTGTGTGCTTAGATTAGTGAGTAAACTTTTCAAAACTTATTTTTCTTAAATTGAGGGATCTATCTATACAAGAATAACGAAAAAGAGTGTATGTGTATAGCATCCCTAATGGCCTATACAGATATATTTATGTGTATACACATACACATGGCCTCAATTAGGCCTCTTTTAAAAGCATGTTTAAAATGCTACCAAACAAAATGTGAGAATTCCCATCCTGAGAATTAAAAAACAAAATTACATGAATTTTGAGTGCCTGGAGAGAACTTGAATATCATTGAATCCATTTGTCACATCGTCGGCAAGATAAGGAATTTCACTTTCACTGTGTTTGCTCAAACTGACTTTCAGAAATCTCACTGCTTCACATTGTGGCATTAGTCTGAGGTCAAGACAGCAGTGATCTGTTGATTCCAATTGATTCCTGTAAACAGTATCAGCCTACTCGGAAAGTAGATCTCCCAAAGCCCCTGCCTGCACTGGTAACGGATCACATCCGACCAATGACAATTTCTGATGCAATTTACACTTCTACCCAGAAGGAATTCTAGTTGGGCACTTTTTGAAATGACTTGTTATTTCTGAGTTATGCTACAATACTAATTTGGATTTGAGGGATTAGGTTTTAAGGGTCATCTAAAGATTTGACTGAAGATATATTGATACAGAAAAATCTATTTTGTACGCTAATCTTGGAACAAGTAGTCATTATGGGTTATATTAGTGAAAAAGTGAACTTATCCCTTTGTTGTTGGTAGCAATTTCCTTGCTATTCAGGGCCATTTGTCACCAAGAAGCCTGGCTATTACAAAAAGAAAAAAAGAAAACACCTAGTGCAAAAAGAAGCCCATAGACTGAAAGTGAAAAGATAGAAAACAATTCTCCATGTGGCAGGAGCCCAGAAAAAAACAGGGGTAGCAATCTTATTTGCAGGCAAAGGAAATTTCAAACCAAAACTGAATCTAGTATTATTGATGTAGGACAGTACTGTATCATACCTCTATGAATGTAAAATATCTAGTACCTGCTTTATGATACATAGTAGGGACCGTGCTTTATCAGAGCTACATTTAATGATATTACTCTAGAATGTTCTCTTTCCAGATGATGATTAAGACATTAATAGAAAAAATGGTGCCAGGTACCACAACAGCAACAGAACTTTGCTGTTGTCTGGATATTATT
>NW_022900926.1:81850280-82162865 GCF_012274545.1 Fukomys damarensis | reverse complement strand
TTTGGAAAAAGTCATCCCAATTTACTGTGTTGACTTGGCATTGTACAGAAATGGACAACCATATTGGTCTAGAAATGTTAATTTATTTTTTTTCCATGTGTACAGGGGTAACACATCATACTAAATATGTAAGGTCATATCTACATGGGTTTGATACTAATAAAGTATTCTCTAAATAATGAAAAAAAGAATAAGATAAGACTATAAGAGCGTGAAGCAATTTAAATACGTTCATGGACCATTTTCATCTCCAGAATTAAGGATTATTTTGATGTTACATCATTGCCTTTTCTCTTTTACTTTCCTTTTTAGTTTTATTTTAGGATTCCCTATTTTTAATGTTCATACAGAGATTTCTTTAACTGAAATACCAAATAGTTTCTTTGGTGTGAAAAACTATAACAGTACACAGGATCCTAATGAGATAATTAATAATGTGAAATAGGAAGTAAAGGGCTAAAGGTGTAAGGAAAGTGGGAAGGGTGGGGGAAAGGTAATAAGGGAGAGGAAAAAAATATGAGAAACTGAAAAAATGGAAATAAAGTGTTTGTAAATGAGGAGGGGAGGAGGGGGTGAAGGGAGGGCAGGGACAAGGGGAAAAATGAGGAACAAGACCTGACATGTAAAGGTACAGAATTCCAATGATGAATGTAATTGTATTGTATACCTAGATTGTACCAATAACCTCAATAAAAAGAAAAAAAAAAGAAAAGAAAAAAAATGGTGATGTTTCCAAATAACACAATAAGCTAAGGAAAAAAAATACAAACCCAAGCATGATACACAGATGAAAAACATTGCCTCACATTCTGTTATTTTTCCTGTTGTTTCTGATTTTCATTTTCATTTAAGTATATATAATTATGATAATTTAGAAACAACTATGAATTCTTTGAATTTTAAAACTTTTATCAACAGGAAAAAAACTAAAGAATTTATCATAAGAATTAAACAAATTAATGTTACTTTAAAAGTCCTTTTTTTTATTTGTCTATCAGTATTATAACCATCTGTAAAAGAACTGTAAAAATCACCACTGTCATTTTTTAAATTTCTTTCTTTCTTTCTTTCTTTTTTTTTTTATAACAGGGATTGAATTCGGGTCCTTGCCCTTGCAAGGCAGGCCACCAAACCGCTGAGCTAAATCCCTGGCCCTTAAAATTTCTTTCTTAAAAGACTTACTTTCCCATATGAGGATTGCAAGAACTAAAAAATGATACTTTATTGACATCAAGTTGTAAGGTGCTTTTAAAAATAATGATCTCAAATATCCAGGAAATTAATATGAAATAGTTGATAATAGTGGGTAACAATAAATGGCAAGTTAAAACTTACGTTGTTCTAGGCCCTGTGCTCAGCTAGTGTGCATTGCCAGACAATGAAAGGATGTACTTTTTTAAAAATCCAGAAGCTTGACTGGATTTAGTGTGCCAGTGACAAATATTTTTACTGGTGTAGATTTTTTTTCTGAAATGCATGCATACTTAGGCAATACACACTGGGAAAGTTTCTACTGAAGATACAAATGACCATTAATGTAGCCTTCAACTCAACATATTTCCTGCACATGGATAAGAAGCTGTGAGCAGTCTATGTATATTACTCAAGGAGAGAAGTTAATAGGCAATAAAGCCAGGATTGTGAGTCTTAGCTTTGCTCAGAATGGTAGATAGAAGAGAGAAATCTTGAAGGGGCTACAGCAGCCAAAGTCCCATGAAAGAGCAAGAACCTCCACAGTGAAAACTTCAGTGCACAAAGAACTAAAATCTACCTTGTTTTGAAAATATTGCTGTGTCTACATTTCATTGTAATTAAGAAACATATGACACCTGATCATTTCAACTACATTAATGATCAGCTTCTCTTTTTCTCTCTCTCTGTATCACATTAAGTCATATTCCTGAAAAGTTGCATTTCTAGTTCTTGGGAAAATGCCTGCACCCGTGTGTGGAAAGCAACAGGCGCTGAAGGCGCACTTGTTCAAGTATGTTGTTAGAATGGAAAGTATAAATGGCATTGAAAGGTACTTAATGCTCCTTTAAATAGTACAATCAGTCTTAAAAAATAAATGGCATTATTTTATCACTATGTACAATCTCTAACTTTTTGGAAAGTTCCATTTTTGGCAAAATTGTATAATAATATTTTTATATTATTTGTAAAATTGAGTTAAGCTCTAGGTGCCATTCACAACTCTATGAGTGACTTGATAAAATTTTAAAAATTGGGCAGGACTTCAGGCTATTCTTTGCTGCTAATATAGCATCCCTGCATTCTTTACCGAATAAAGTGCTAAAACTGTTCCTGTTGTTGAAACGAACACAAATGGCTCCATAAATTTCTATTATCAATTTCGGTGTGACAGTGAAAATTACTGGCATTCATGATCCAGGCACTATGATCTATTTCAAAGGATTTACAGATGGTCTCATCACATATACAGAAATTTTCCTCTCTATATGTCTTAAGGTAGTTTCTCTCAGTAGACTTATTTAGCCTTCAACCAAATTTATTCAGTTAATGGCTTTTGTAGGGAATTCTTGGAAAAGATGCTTATGATTAATTACTGACTAAAAATAGTATTTATTTTCTTTTTCTTTTGTCTTGAAGATCACTTTCTACATATTTGTAATAAATATAGTTAACATTCCCTGTGGGGATTGGTGCTTGTACATAATATCTTTTTTTTAAAATTGAATTTATTTGTACATTCTAGGTATACAGTACGGTTACATTCATTACTGGGATCTTGTACCTTTACATGACAGTCTTGGTTCTTGTTTTTTCCCCTTGTCCCTGCCCTCCCTTCACCCCCCCTCCCCTCCCCACCTACCAACACTTTAATTCCATTTTTATGTTTTCTCACATTTTTTCCCTTTCCCTTATTCCCTTTGCCCTACCCTTCCCACTGTTCCTACACCTTTAGCCCTTTTCTTCCTATTTCACATTGCTAATTATCCCATTAGGATCTTGAGTACTATTTTAGTTTTGCACACCAGAGAAACTATTCAGTATTTACACATGTGTGCCTTATTTATTTAACTTAGGAGTATATCCTCAAAATGTATCCATTTTCCTATGAATGGATCTACTTTCTCATTCTTTATGGCTGAGTAATATTCCACTTTATAGAAAAAAAACCACATCTTATTTATCCAGTTTCTAACTGATGGGCAAATGGGCTGTTTCCAAGTTTTAGCTATTACAGTAATATATCTTAATTCCTTTCTTCATCCCCTTTCCCTCCCCTTCTTCCACTCCCCTTCCATCCTTTCGTCTCCTTCCCTTTTGAGAAAGATCTGTCTGCTTACTCCCTATTAACTATCTTTTTTAAAAAATACTTTGGGTTTCTTATATAAAAGAAAGCATGTGATATTTAAACTATTGTGTCAGATACAGTTCACTTAAAATATGGTTTCAAGGTACGTATGAATGCCTACAAATGACTAAATCATTTCCTTCTTTGTGGCAGAATTGTACCCCATTACGTGTAAATACCACATTTTGCCTACCTATTCATCTGTTGATGAACATATATGTTGCTTCCAAGATTGAGCTATTATGAATTGTGCTGCTATAAACATGGGCTTGAATGTATCACTATAATATGATGTCTTTAACTCTTTGGGGATGGTACCTAGAAGGAGAATATCTGGGTCAAATGGATTTTCTAGTTTTAGTTTTTTGAGGAATTTTTACACTGACTTCCAAAGTGGTTGTACTAGTTGACATCCCAACAACAATGAAGAAGTTTTTTTTCCCCCTGAAACCTCACTAGCATTTGTTATTATTTGACTTCTTGAAGATATCCATTCTTTTTGGATTAAGATGGCATCTTAGTGTTCTAATTTTCATTTCAGTAACTGCCAACCAGGTTGAATATTTTTTCAGTTAGTTATTGAACCTTGGTACTTTTATGTAAAGTATATATTCATTTCATTTGTCCATTTTTTATTGGATCTTTTATTTTGTGCAGGCCTTTCCTTTTTTCTTTATATATTATAGATATTATTCCTCTGAGGAATAGCTGGCAAAATTTTTTTCAATCTGTTGGTATTTGATTTTCATCCAAGTTTTTAATCCTCTCTATTCCTGTATACATCCATTTGCTACTTGTTATGTTTTTCCTGAAGAAAGAATGGTTTGTTACAAATAAATGGACACCAGAGCAAATTGTTTACATTTTACATGCAGCAAATGTTTTATTTTCAGATCTCTATACAGGGATGTCAAAGGATTTTTAGGCATTAAGATGTTCTGAGGTACATGTATTCTTCCTTTGTTGTGTTAGTTCTTTCTAAAGGCTTGCCATCACAACCTTGATGGAAACTTGTTTTATCTGACTCATGGGGTCTTTTATTCTTAGAGGTCTTGTCAGTCAGTATTTTGAATGATGAAAATTGTACATGTGGGGGATGTCCTTGAGTAAGAAGTCCTGTTGCATTCTTTTTAAATCTTAAATTTCCCCAGCTCATTAGAATGTCTTAACCTAATACATACGTACTTGTGTTCAATATAAATCAATATTTTAAAAGGTAATATGTTTTCCATGAAGTGACTTTACCATTTCTTGGGCTAGTTGAAATGATTTTACTATATAGATACACAGGGTACTGGGTACTAATGTCTATTTCCTTAGTTACAAGAAGAATGGACATTTATTTCATGTAGCAGATGCTATTTTAAATAGCATTTATGTATTACCTCAAATTATTCTCTACAATGCTATGAGAGAATTTCATAATCCACATTCTATGGATGAGGAAACCAGAGCACAGATAAATAATGGCAGAGCCAGAATGAAACCACAACTGAAAGAGAATAAAACTTCACCCAGGATGTAGAGGTACAAGATCCCAACAATGAATGTAACTGTACTGTATCCCTAAAATGTACCAATAAACTCAATTAAAGCTGAAAAAAAAAACCTCACCCAGGAAAACCACAGCATATCGCATCAGAACGGCCTCTCTGACAGCCTGGAGCTCAGCAGCAGTCAGAAGATTGATTCTGGGACTTAGGTTCGAAGCAAATTGTTCACCTAGGACAATGAGAAAAAGTTGAAAGGTGAGTGTGGGGTCCAGCACTTTGAAAGAAATAAGAATTTTCTGGTCTATTTATAAGCCAGGTCTAAATGACAAATCAAAATTATAAAAACAGATTAAAATGGAAAAATGAATATGATAACCATGTATTAACTGAATAACTTGGGGGAGCAGTCACAGCTATAAAAGTTCTTTGTGTAAAATTATCTGAACTCCTAACAAAAATCCTGTAAGTTTTATTGTCATAGACTTATACACAAGAAAACCGAAGTTCAGGGAGGTTAAGATTACTTGCTCCGGGGACAAAACCTACTGGAGGCAGATTGAAATTCCTACCAGGATTGTGTGAGTTCACGTCCACCGCTATTCTCTGATGACTAAGAACCAGGAAAGTAAGGCTGTCTGCAAGTGAGGTGGAGGCGGGGAAGAGGCAGGCAGGATGCGAATGAAGTTTCCTACATAAGGAAAAGAGCCCTGGGTGACTATTAGGGACCAAAGCTGAATCAAATTAGTTTTTTGGGTGGTTTTTTGGGGGACCAGTGCAACAAGTCTGGAGCATGGATGAGTTACACATTGAAAGTGCTCTTAAGAGATAAAACCTGAACTAAACATATTTTAAGTAGTTCCCCTATTTGTAGTGAAATGGTACTGAAAAGAAAAATTAACATCTCACCTTTTTATGATTATCAAGCATGTTATATTTCAGTCAGAAAATACAAACAAAACATACATACAAACATTCATGTCCCTTTTCGTTATGGGATAACCTAAAAGAAACAGAACATGACTCCTTGTATAGCACCAGTCCTCAAATCAGTGAGGATTTTTGTCCTTTCCTTAAATTTACCAGGCCTAGGAAAACAAAGTAAATTCTAACTTTGCAGTACTGATAGATACAGATAGCTACAGATCTTTGCAAATATGGTGAGCATTTGAGAAACCAATTGGTTTTGAACTAGTTGTGAACCAGCTAATTAAAACTTTTGTACCTTTATATTCTGAACCTTGTGTCTCTTTTAAAATTCAACTGAAACTTTTCAAGGAGCCCGGTTTTTATTAGACTGCCTTATATTATGTATATAGTAAGCTGTTATACATACTTTACTTTTAAAAGCAAATATGCAATATTTTCTTAATGGTTTCAGCTCTAAATTTTCCTGTGATATTCACTCAATTTGATGTATTCAAAGAGAGTATTAAGTGCAATAAAGAAAATTATAAAATTTGTATCTACTTATTACATGTTCTACATTCAAGAAAAATACTTAAACCTGTTTTCTGATTTATATTTCAATGTACTTCACAAAGATGAAATTGAAGTAAAATATTTATTCCTTTTCAAGTATTTAGAGAACTACAGAAAATCATGTCAAATTCAGTCATTTCATCATATTTATTTAATAAGCAGTGAGTATGTATTATGTGTCAGACTCTAATTTGAAAATGAAAGAGTGATCAAAACAGATACAGGCCCTGCCCTATGGAGTTCACATTCAAATAAACTATTAGTGTATTATAAATTACATTTAACAGTCAGGATAATTAATTTATATAACTAACAGATAAGCAATTGGGACTTCAATTTCTTTCAAAAATTATCCTTCTAATTTCATGTAGTTTGGAACACTATCTCTTGTTTAATATCTATGACCATTACTTGAATTGTGAACTTCAAAGTAGAGGCTGTGTTACCCAAAAATAATTTTTAAAACCCTCAGCAGTCTTTGAATGTGGCAGACATTAAAATAGCTGACACATACTTTTAAAGTCTTTATATTTTTGAGAGAAAAATTGAAGCACAAAACAGACCATACATAAAAGTAAAAAACAAATTGCTTAACAGAATTTCATTAAAAAGTTTTAAACATTGGGGTATCTTCATTTGAACAGAGCTATGGTTGTTATGATTTTTAAGAATGTTAATTCAGCTTTTTGAAGTAGCAAATTGTTCACTTGGTGAATTTGGTACAATATTTTGTGCAGAAATCATTTCAAAACCTCATTTCTATGTTAGGAATGAGAAAGAAAACTAAAGTGACAATAATTGCAGCTTCCTTCATTTTGAGCTCTCTGGGCCTGCTTTCTGATGTGGATATAGAGAATAGCAGCAGATTTTGGAGGAGCTTATATTCTTCGAAAAAGAAAATCAAAATGATTATTTCTAAACTTACTAAATGTTACTAATTCAGAAATAAAGCCTATTCAACCACTGGTTGCTGTGTGCTCACAAGTTACCCATTGTACAGAGCATAGATGTGCCCATATAAGGATAATATTTTCTGCTTAGCAAACTAGAACCTCCAATTCACATCTTTCCTTTTGAAATTAGGAAATTTGAGTGCAGTCTGGAAGGTTATTAAAACACTTGTTCTGTACATAAATCATCTTAATGGTGCTTGTCGTTTGTTCTTGATTCTTTCCTTCCCTTTTCCAAAAGAGACTCAGAGGCAGGAGGCTCCGTTCTGAAAAAATGCTCAGTGAGGTCATTCAAGATGTTGAAGATACCAATAGTCTGGGGGAGTTTGTGGTATCCTGCAGGGTTTGTGAGGAGGTCGCTGGAGTTTACAGATTGTTGCGGGGGGGCTCATCCTGGATGGTTTCCTGGGCTCTTTGGGATGCCTGAGGTGAAAATTACAGCAATTGGAAGAGTCTGACACACTTTCCAGCTGATAGCACTAAAAACATGACTTGTAGCCTCCTCTCCTTTCCTTGTTTGCTCTTCTGAATGAAGATAGCAGAATTGCTCTGTATGAACTGCAGTATTACCCATTATGTGAAATTTTATGAATTAAACTAATTTATCTTTTAAAAACCCATTTATTTTTCCCTTTCTGTGAGCAACTTATACAATGAAGCAGATCTACTATATTTGTCAAAGTTATTATTGCCCCAGGTTTTTAATTACTGGTTTGAACCCCGTAGCCCTTCTACGTAAAATGTGGAATACATACGGAAGGCAAAGAAACACAAGAAAAAGAAGTAATGGATTATGCAATATACAAATAAGGTTATTAGAGATGCATTCTCATTTAAGGCAACATTTAATTCCATGATTGTTGCTTTGGATTCCATATCTTTTTTATTTTGCATGGAAGGGGGCAGTTGCTAATGTTATCAACCAGAAAATTGCAACCTCAAATGACACTTGTTCTTAGCAAAATTAAAGTAATGAAGAATACAAATCTACATGTATAAATAATTGGATGTTTTTAGTTAAAAGCAAAAAACTTTATTCTGCAACAAAACTTTTAAGTACATTTCCACTTAAAATGAATTCTTGCAAAGAGATTCTTTACTTGACTTTACTCATTTTTATAATTTCAATCACAAAGCTTTGGAATTTACTATTAATGATTTGAAATATTATCTAAACCTATAGTATTATAAATTTACTATTTTACAGATAAGAATAAATTATATTGCTTTTTCTTTCCTAGAATTTTAGAAACTATAGAGAACTCAACATAATTACAAAATAAGTACAAAGCACCTATTATGAGTCAAATCTGAGAATGCATTAAGTTATTTCTGTGGACAGATTTGGGTAATGCTCAAATGTTAGACCTCTGGGTAAAGGCGAATTATATTTATAGTTTAAATATTAGAATGTACTTGTTAGTTTAAATAACTATAAAAGTTCAGGACTGTTTTTATTCTACATTCCTTTGGATTCTTCAACAATATAGTCAGATAAACAGCAAATATTTTATAGATGAATTTTACCAGCAATGATTTTTAAATTAAAAAAATACTTTACATATCATCAGTTATAAATATGTAAGAAGTTATTATATCCTTATTAAGGCAGTTGGCTGAACTAATTCACCAGTGAAAAATAATGTACTTCTAGTTTTCAAAATTTTAGATTTCTTATATTCATGATATATGAAATAAGTGTAATAAATGAATATCTTTATTTATAATAAATACGTACCCTTACTACTTTAAGCTACAACTATATTTCTTCATTTTTTAACCTTAATTCTATTCTCTGTACTTTCTTCCAAATATTGGTATCTGTTCATTTTTCCTCTCTATTTTGTTTTTCTGTATTTCTAAGTACTACTAGAAATCTTAAGCAGCTTTCAGCAATCACATTACAAATCTTAAAATTTATTCTAAAATCTAATTGTTCCCACACTGTCAAATAAGAATGAAGAATAAAAACGTCTATGACTATAGCCACTACTTATTCGTATATATTTGGCTCTTGATATGGTTGTAAACCTTAATTTATAAAACATTAGTACAAGGAAGGAAATGAAACTTTGCAGTTATTTACATAGAAGTTACCACTTAAAATGAGTACCAATACCTGTGACATTTGGGCTGTCTAGACAAAGATTGTTTACCCAAACTAAATCCATTTAAGGTATGTCTCACACTGTTAACTAAATTCTACTAAAAATATTCTCATTGAGTTCAGCTTGCCTAGGTTTCTAACTCCATGGAATAAATTAAGGTCCAGTAAAGGTCTCTTTAACTCTTTCAGATCACTTGCAGCAATCCTCAAGAAGAGTAATCCATTTGATCATTAAATTAATCCAAACTACAAACATGTGCATTTTAAAGTTTATCACTACAAGTCTTCATGTATATTTAAGACAGAAAATCCAGCATTTGAAAATAAAGCTGCAAAAGCTGAGTATTTGCTTAAAGAAAACAGATAAGATTGTGAAGGAAATTGTGTGTGTGTGTGTGTGTGTGTGTGTGTGTGTGTGTGTTTGGATTTGATAGTTTGTGAGGTTTTATTTACATGAATATTTTATAGTTAAATAATTATCACAGCAAATAGCAACAGTAAGTAAACCTACAAAAAGGTATATGTAAGATTTAACATATACCTTAAGTGACTAATGTACAATCTACATCTTGATTTATTTCTTTTATGAAATTTAAAACTTAAAGTTCATTTGTGATTTTTTTCACTTTTATATGTTTTTTAATTCATCGTTCATTTCACAGGCTAGTGTTTTAGCCCCCATTTAATAGTTATTGCATCTTATATCTGATTTTTTTCTTTCAAAAACAGATTAAAACAGATGGAATCTGACAATCCTTAAGCAACATTAAAAAAAAAGGCTTCTAATTTATTGATGAATTTAGGATTGGACTCAGGTATGACCACTTAAATTCACTATACCTCACATGTGATGGATGTAGCAAAAACTGGATTTGAGAATACCCATGACCTAATTGTTTTCTCATTGTTGCTTAGCTTTATTTGCTTCTCAAGTCATTAGATTTTCCAAGATATTTGAAAACTGCACTTTTTTTTTTCCTCCCACCCACTCTAAACTTCTGGGTTGTTTATTCAAATCAAAACATGAGCCGGTGTACCCTGTTCCTCATCTATCCACACTAAATCCAAAATAACAACTTCTTGAAAAATATTTGGGAATAGTGATTGTAATTATTATTGGTTTGGTTTTTGTTAACCTTTATTTTTTGTTTGAAGAAGATTAAGTCAATCCACCTGGAGTTTAATACTGTATGTTACTATAGTAACTTTATAGCCTGTTTGGCTGTGACAAAGGGGCTTCATCTCGTCCATTTCATGCTCCTGTGTCGACCTACTCCCTCCCAGTGTTTTATTATATCTCTCTTTAAGGGTATCTGCGGGAGCCACAGCTGCTGTGCTTTTGTAACAGAAAGCAGCTTTCACTGTGTGAAATGCTGGGCTCTAAGAGTTTGTCCAGGCTGATGGCATTATTGAATTTCAAAGCGAAGACAAACAACATTAAAATGTTTAGGGCTAATATTCATGTTTTCCTGTATACTAATTTTCTAAAAATGGTACGTAATCCACTTTGCAGAAAAAAAGTGTGTAATTGCTATTTAATGGAATTATGAATGAGAAAATAGGGAGCACCATGAGGTAATATAACTTGAAAAACAAATAGGAAATATATCCAGGTCAGGAAATACAGATTTACTTATATAGTCTTTTAGCAGGGAGATTTCTTTGAATCAAATAACAGGACTGTTTTCTGTTTGCTTGTTTCAAGTTTCATATGAAGTAAATGTTAGCTGAGTGTCTTCTTAATACATTCCTAATTTCTGCCTGCTGACTAGTATTATTCACATTGCCAAAACTTTGCGTGTTTAAATGTTTAGGTTCTATTCTTAAGCCAAGTGTTGATCTTGACCTCTTGTAAAAAAAAACAAAAAAAACATTACATCCCATTATTCCCAAAGACCAAACATTCTGTGTGTAAGGGTAGAATTTAATATAGCTTTGATGTACTTAGAAACTATGTATATGCAATGTACTGAATAAATATTTTTGCTAGTATTTCTACTTTTCGGTTTATCTAATTTATTCAACCAAAGCACCTGTCCAATTAAAAATTTCAAAATATCTTCTTCCCAGTGTAATACAGTATGATTATTTGCCTCTGTTCCATAACAGGCAACTTGGATGACAGTCTTATCATTTTCCAGTTGTGTTAATTGTTGTGTTGGAAAAGTAGTGAATGCTCAGAATCTTGTTAACTTGCTAAGCATCTGGTCAGCAGGGTAGTAGAGTTCCAGCAAGGCTCTTGACACCTCTGCCAAGGGTTATTGATACCTCACACACCCCAGCTGAGGCAGATTGTTTTAGTTGGGCTTCAAATCCATAGCCTAGCCTGTAGTTAGAGGGCGGAAAAAAAAAAAAGCAAAATGTGATTGACAGCCCACACCTCCTGGGCCCTTCTTACTACCAGACACAACATCTGCTATGCCCTGTGGAGCAGTGAACCAACACACACGGAGAGAATTGTTTCTAGTATTGTCAGGGTGGATTTTCTTTAACCCTTTGTAGTAACTCTCTAGAGAAAAGTGTGAGATGGCTTTTCTTAAGGGGTGAGAGTAGGGTTAAATGTAAATTTGAGGGGAGATTAAAATGGCTTTCTTTAAGAAAATTTACTTAATACAAACTAACAAAAATGAAAAAGAAAAGGCAAGTGTATGTGTTTAGATATAATCTTATCACAGTGCTATCTGTTGTAAAAGGAACACTTGTCATTTTCTCTGCTATCATTATGCCAGAATCAGGAAAACTGAATTTGTGCAGAGTAGTGAATTACTGGCAAATGGTTTGGGTTTTCATTCATACAATGTCCTAAAACATATGTTTTCCACTACAAAAATTATTTGCAAAAAATTCAAGAACAATAAGAAATAGATTTGCTAAATAGACAGAAAAGCTACCATGTGTCTATACTAAAGCTTTCATAAGGCAGAAATATTGCTATATAAATATAGTATTCTGGATAGTGAAATGTGGGACTCTTATGTATCATTTTAGGAAATTTAGTTTTTGTTACTGCTAACTCAACTATCCTGCGGATAAAATACAAAATCCTGTGATAATAAATATGGTTCATTAAAAATACATCAAGAAGTATTTGTAGGCTGGCAGCAATATACAGGAACATTTAAGGTCCCCAAAAGCAATTTTCAAGTAAAATTTGTTTTGATATTTTCAACAAAAACTGTTGATATAAAATAATATAATTTCTTACACATGTGGTCTCTGCTACTAAATGAATAAAAGGCAGTACACAAAGTTCTATGTTGAAAAGTTACAGTAATATATCTTTTTGTTTGTTTGGTACCAGGGATCAAACTGAGGATGTTGCGCTTACAAGGCAGGCACTGGCAACACTGAGCTAAATCCTCAACCCTACAGTAATATATCTTAAAGTGATTTAATGTCCTTCTTTTTCACTTGGACCAGTATTTGTCAGAATAACTTTCTATCATGATGTCATATATCAATGCTACTTCTTAATAGCCACAATAACTCTGTTTACAATGCTTTAAGGACAAGCCATGCTACAGAAGAGCTAGTAGCATTTTTATTATGTTCTTAACAGTAATGTAATTAGCGATATTATTATTGTTATACATTACTCTTATCTCTTGTCAGCATTATGTTACTCCCACATAATTCACCCAGTATGGTGAGGACAGGGAAATTATTATTTACACATTGTTACCACTCAGTGTTATATTAATGAATGAATGTATATAGGTCTGTAATTTCAGATCCATTTGTCTTCAGCAAAATGTTTTGCATGCCAAAAGATTTAGTCAAAGACACAGTATCTTTTAACACTCAAAAATTTAAAAGTACTTATATAAACAGACAACTTAGAAAACTTGTTTCTTTCTTTCAACTATTTTGAAACTTTATTATATGCAATATTGATATATTTATATTAATGTTCACTTTGTTGTATTGATCTATTTATCTACTATTGATCCACCTGTTTTCATTACTATGCCTTTATATGATAACCAGATATATAGTTGTGAAGTACCATATTATTGTTATTTTTCACCAAGTTTTTTCTTGGCTTTTATTCATAGTCCTCCATAGAAATAAGAAAGAAACAGAAATTTCAGGTATGATAATTTGATTTTTTTAATGCAGTCATAATATCTTTGTCTTGGAATAGGAGAATTTAGTCCATTAACTGTCATGACTAACAACTAGCAGATATCTGTCATCTCGCTTTTATTTGCCACATGCTCTCTGTTTTCTCACTTTCTGCTGAATTTAATATTTTATTTAATCTCTATTTTGATATCTTTTCATTTTATTTCTATTCTTTCCATTCCGGTGTTGAATATTCGTCATAAATATTCAAACACATTTGTCTAAAATGTTCGATAGTTTCTCAGTATTTCCCTTCCTCTTCTCATATTCCTCCCACTTTCCACACCCCACCTTTCATAGTTCAGGAATTCTAATTCAGGATCACTTTGGAAACATTATTAGCTTCATTTATATTTTTTCTGCTATCTCCTTCATGTCTTCCTTTATATCCCCTTTCCTCTCCCTTCTCCCTGTACCGTGTTTTACGTTAAGAATCAGTTTCCCCGATCTTTGGTCATCTTTTCGTATCCTCTTTGCTCCTTTCTGAATTCATTGTTTTCTTTTGTAGGACTACAATCTTAAATGTATGTGTTTTGGTTTTAAGTCTCTCACTAAACTCACTTTACTCTTCAAAATAGATTTCTTTAAACATTTCCTGAATTCTGTTTTACTCTTTTAGAAACTGACAAATAAGTGTTTTGTTTTACATTTTTTGCAAATGTTGCATTTTTAAAACCTATTTTTATTACATTTTGATGTAATACTTTTTGCTTATTTGTTGGAGACAAGTTCTCACTATGTAGTTCAGGGCAGTCTTGAATTTGTTATGTAGCAGGATGGCTTCAAATGTGAGATCTCCTGCTTCAGCCTCCTGACTGCTGAGATTACAGGAATATATTACCAAGCCAAGCATAAATTCTTTGAGATGACAATTCAGCTCTCTACTTTTTGGTCAATACATAATCAGTAGTCTACTTGAAACATCAGTAATTGTAATATTCACATCAGAAGTTTCTGATTTTTCTTTATATTAAGTCATTTCCTGATTATTCTATTACTCTGTTCTTTATAAAATAATTTTTTGTGTTATTTGTATTTTTCCTCTTTTACTGTTCAATATCTTGTGTATTTTTAAAAATATTTTATCTAAAGCTGTGATCTTTCCAGTACAATGGTATATATTTGGCTATTGTAAGTAATTAGTAATTTGTGCAAACTTAGTCCCTTAAGACAATAGAAATATAATATTTTACTATTCTGTAGCTCAATTCTGAAATGGATCTTACTGGGGAAAAGTTGAAGTATTGGCTCTCTCTCTCTCTGTCTCTCTCTCTCTCTCTCTCAGATTGAACCCAGGACCCTCCACACTGAGCTTTATTCCATGGCCCTTTTGATTTTATTATTTTATTGTATTTTGAGAGGGTCTGATCCAATTGCAAAATTTTCCACATGGATATCCATCCTATGGATCCTGCTGTCTCAGTCTCCCAGAGTGCTGGGATTATAGGAATCCATGACACCCCAGCTGCTTTTTCCATTTTTAAGTATCATTCTAAGGTCAGCTGATTGGCAGTTTACTTTTACTATTGCCATGTAATTTAACATATTTGGGTCCTGTGAGTGTGGGTACTTTTTGGGAGAGGGGTAGTCATTCTTAACTTTCACAAGTGGGTTGGAGAACATATATTCAAGTAGGAGAGTGCTTTAGCTAATGGTATTGACCATGGCTGACCTTGTGAATTTTCATCTGTTCCTTTTTCTTATGGAAATCTCACAGTACAGTATTAGGTCAATGGGAGGCTTCTATTTGTGCTGTTTTAAAATGCAAATTTGTATTTATTCTTTTCATTTTTTTCACGTTCTGCATTTAAAGTGGAAGTACTAATTTTAATATGTGCTCAACTGTAAAAGAAGAATGAAAAGTAGAATTTATATCTATAAAACAGTAGTAGATCATAAAAATACAGATATATTATATAAAAAATATTGGGCAAGGAAACAACAAGGAAGAAAAAGAAAAAAGAGATAATAAAGAGCACATGGTCAAGCATAAATATTTGATTTTGGCAATATAAGTGAAGAATTAAATTGTACATAAATTTTCAAAATAAGGCCAAAAATAAATAAAATCATCTCTTCTATGAGATGAGTCATATAAAACAAATTTTAAAACCTATGTTGAAATAAGAGAATTTAAAATGTTGCACAAATACAATAAAAAAAGCACAATCAAGGTATTTATATTACATAAAAATTGAGTTAAAAATAGGAAAAGTAAAATGTTTTTAAAGTTTTAAAAGTTCTATTCTAGAATTTGAAATTTCATTTTGGTCTAATTAAATTTGTTAATATTCTAATTTTTGTTTAAGAATATACATTAACTATGTATATTAAAATGATCTTGTATTAAACAGAACTGTTATACAGAGGTTAAATACAAGGCAAAATATTAAAAGATCTGAATAATATTAACATTAATATGACATAAAATGGTTTTAATATACAAAAATAATATATCTTCAATAATAGCAGCATATTAACACAATTTAGACTGCATATAAAACCTAAAATCTTGTAGTATAGAATACCTACCACATTCTATGATTCAAAGAGCACATATAATAAATTTAAATAAAAATACTCATAACATATTTTAAAATTATGTATTATAAAAACCTTTAAAAATAAAATAAAACATGATTTAAAAAACCTTTAATAAAAATAAGAATGTTATCATAGTCATAAAAAAACCATGCAATATTACCAAAATTTATACATGTGAAAAGCCATAATTTGAAATATTTTACCAAATAAAAGTATGGAAACACTTTAAACCTTGAACATTAGAAAACAAGTGAATTTAAAGTATGACTAGAAACAACAATTATAAAATCTCAAAAATATTAAATAGGTAATTTCGTAAAGTTATGTTTTGAAGAGAAAAACAAATAGAAAAAATTTAGTCCAAAACCTAACATTAGTAAAAAGACAAAAAATTATACAAATCAGTTTGAAATAATAAATTAATATTCTCTAAATAGTTTGAAAATATAGCTCAATTTTTAAAATATATAGAGGTCATATTTGATGTAAAAATGAACTGAAAAATTTGGTAAAGTTTTCAAATAAGTTTCCCAAGCTGTACCAAATTCCTTTAATTTGTCTAATAGACTAATCATATTTTATTACTATTGTAACAAACCATGGAAAGAAGGCATCATGATAGCACTATAAATTTATTTTAAAATTATACAAAAATAATTTAGTTTGTATAAATAATTTAAAATAATAAATCAAATGCCAGCCAATAAACAAAAATCTCTACATTTAATAAAATATCACTTCCACTTATGTTAATTTCCAAAAGGTGTTTTTTAAAATATTATTAATTAGTACAATATAATGATTTTTGTATATGTTGAAAAGATGTCTGACAGAGCCTGATATTCCCTAAACATTCATCGCTAATTCAAAAACCAACATAGTAAACAGATATAGAATGGTATTGATGAAATATAATATGGAATAACAAGAAAGATGAACTATATTTAACTATTTGAAGATTGGAGTATTTAGCCAAAGGGACTTTTAAAAATGTAATTATGATTGTAAAAAATCATCTGGAATTGAGAAATGAATGTTTATAGCCAACAGAATTCTGTAAAGAGAATACAATTATAAAGATAAATGTATACAATTATGTATTGTATATATTACACACTTACGTTAATTGAAACAACTGCCATAAGAATAAAATTCTCCATAAAACATCAAATCCAGGCATCAACCCAACTGTCCTGTTCTCAAAAAGCATTACTCTAAGCATATTATTTTAATTTATGGCTTCATCTTTTTATAATCATCTAATAATTTATTTCAATACCTTCTTTACTGTCTGTTTCTATCACTTAGACCATAAAGAGCTATTAATATATTTTCCTTCTATTTAAACTTTTTGATTAATTTTTCTACATTTTTGTCATTAAAACTTGATGTCTCATTACATTTCTGTGACTTATCATATAAAATAATCTGATAGCCAGGAGTATCACATGCATCTTCATCTCTGGCCTTACCCGGGTAACTAATACTAGGCCTGTGGTGAAGGTAAACATAAAACTGGGCAAACTGTATAATAGACAGTTTTCAGTTATTGGACAACATAGGACTGGATCCTTGAGACATGGGAAATGCACGAGGTGGGACCACAGTCGCTCTGGTTTTGTACCTGAGCACAAGTTGTGTACCATCTGGACCTCTGCATGGAAAGATAAAGCACAATGTGTTCACTGTCCTGCAGAGGAGGATGATAGTTTGGCAACACTAGGACTGGTGGCATTTGGAGAGCAGGGTATTTTAGAAAAAAGTAAGCCATATGGGAATAGAGTTATAAAAATTATATAACAGCTTCATTAAATGTTTACCTGAATATGATGCTGAACATAAGTACAGTAAGATATTACAAAGTCTGGTACTAGCTGCAGACCTGTGATTGAGTAGAGGTGAAAGACTTCATAAAAGCAGAAGGCATACACTTTCTAATTAGCAAGAGTGAAGTGATCTCTGCAAAGATAGGAAACACTCAATTGGAAATACAGAAAGACCTCAGCTCTAAAGTAAGCACTACTCTAGACACAATTTAAGGCATTAATATGTTAAAGTGTCAAGCTGATCCCCTGTAAAATGACTACTAAAAGAAAACATAGCGCTTGGTAAAGTAAAAACCCAAAATTCAGACTTGCACATATACAAAATTCACACTGTCCAGCAAACAATAGTAGGAAATTACTAGTCATTTGAAGAAAAAAAAATGCCTTTTGTCCAGAAAAAAAGACAGTTAATAAAATGACTTTGATATAGCCTAGATATGAAACTAGCAAATATAAATAAAAAGAAAGAAACAACAAAAATGTGTTAAAGTGACTATTTAAAATCACATCAAGCCTTAAATCAAGGCTTTAAAAGAAAATGTGGTCATAATGATTAAACAGATGTGGAATTATCAGGGCTGTAGGAACTATAAAAGAGAATGAAACTGAAGTTCTTTCTAGATTATTAGTCCACTAAAAGGATTTACCAGTAATTTTAAAATAACAGAAGAAAGAATGTGTGAATTTTAAAGAGATTGATAGAAGCTATCCAATCCAAGGAAAAACTGGGGACAAAATAGAAATAAACAAACAAAAAACAAAACCTTACTGACTTGAGACAATGTCAACTAACATGTGTAACTATAGTCCCAGAAAAAGAGAGAAACGACTTGAAAAGTTAATAATCCCCAAATTACCAATATGGCAAGTAAATACTTGTAGATACAAGAAGCTCCATTACCTTTATCCAGAATTACAAATAGAGGGCTGGCGATTTAGCTCAGTGGTTCTGCCACCTGCCTCATAAGCGCCAGGTCCAGAGTTTGATCCCCGGTACCAAAAAAAAGAAAAAAAAAACAGAATAATAAATAGATAATGTGATAGTTAAATGATTGTATCAACTTGAGTAAGAGATGCCCAGTTGGATCAGCATAGTTTCTTATTGTGTCTGAGGTGATTTACTGAAGACAGAAGATCCACCTGTGGGGAGTTTGTCACTTTAATGGTATGAAGAGAAAAAGAAAAAGGGAGGCTCCCTTCTGTTCCTTTAGAAGAGCTCCAGTCTTTGCCTTCTTCTCCTTGATCACTGCCTCCTGGCTTCCAGAGCAGTCTCTTCAGCTTCCAGCACAGACCCTTCAGCCTCCTGATAGGAACAGCCAAGGGAAACTACAGTGAATTCCAGGCCTTCAACTGGATCCTTTGGATCATCCAGTGCACAGACAGCCCTTCTGCACTCTTCTACAGCTGTGAGCGGCCATTGTAAGCCAATTGTGTAAATTATTATGTATTTGTATATTTTGCATTAAATTTGTTTTGCTGGTAAACACTGACTGATAAAAATAATAATAAAAATGGTTAATAGGAAAAATAAATTTAATGTCTTGGAAATATTCAGAGAAATGACCCATTTCATAAACTGAATAACCATACAAAAGATATGAGTTTTCTTGTCTGAAAATAAAAGAAAAAAGGCACTGGAGCACTTTTCAGCAACATCACTATCAAATTTAAATTCGATATATAGTGCAAAATATTGTTTAAAAGCAAAGGCAATATGAACATATTTCCAAGTAAACATAAATAATGGAATTCTCTGCTAGTATTTCTACTTTATAAGAAACAGGAAAGGAAGTTCCTCAAGCTGAGAAAAGTTGACATAAGATGGAATTTACAGAAAAGAATATTGGTCATATAACATTTCAGAAATATCAAATTTCATATTCCCCCTTAAAATTTTAAAATAAAAATTTGTTTTAAAAGCCAAATTATTTTAAAAATAAAAAACAGAATATTGTATATATGGACTTCAAATGTTTGTACAGATAATAAATACATATATTATTTATATCGTGTATGTATAGAATATGTCAAAAATGTATACATCAGAAAAATAAAAATTCGTATAAATATTATAATACTAAATTTATTGATATATCCTGAGATTGATACAAGTTACCTTCAGTACCTACAATTACAAGAGGTGCTCAAAGTGGAAGCCATTAGCTTCCATACATTTATTAGTACAGAGAAATTTTGAGGTGTGTATACATTTTTTGGTGAAGTTGTTCTCTCTCTTATATATATTAAATATGTATCCTGTATAGAGAGAGTAGTACATATAGGAATCTGTATATATGTATATATATATATATATATATATATATATACAGTATACACATGTGAATATATAATATATATAAATGTATAACTATACAGAATAAATACATATATACAGTATATATACTATATATATGTATAAAAGAGCACAAAAAATAAAACCAACAAACTTTATTTATAAAAGTTCATATATTTTAAGTGGTACAATATCAAACATAACCTAACTATATTTTGGCTTATCCATATTATGACCTGTTGGGTAATAACTAAAAAGCAAAATTCTATAGTTATAAAATCAATAACAGCAATAAGATAGAATAATCAGTATTTTCAAAAAGAAACAAAACAGATAAAGAAAAGATAGAGGTTAAGAAAACTGGGAAAATGAAAAATAGCTAACCGAACGACAGGGATCAATTAATATTAAATTAAAAGGCAGCAGTTATGACACTGTACAAAAAATCGTGACGTAAAACTATGCAATGTAAGGATTTAAAGTTTAAAAGAGATAGGACATATTGTCTAAGAGTAAAAGAAAAAAATCTATCACAGAAACTATTAGCGTAAAAAGCTGAAATATGAAGTATTAGTAGGAGAGAAGATAGACCGCTGAACAAGGCTGACTTGTGAATTGAATGGAGGTAAGGAGAGATAAAGTGTATCCTCAGATACAAAGGGTCCCTTCCCTTCATAATATGTGATGAACCTAGTATCAGAGCTTAAAGATACGTAAAAGAAAAACTGACAGAACTAAAGAGAGAAAAGCAAATCAAATGACTTAGTACTCTCCTTTCAGTAATAAAATAAATTTAGACAAAAATTTCTACAGAAGTTATAGCTGGGTGTAGTGGC
The DNA here is from genome assembly GCF_012274545.1 of Fukomys damarensis. Taxonomy (NCBI): domain Eukaryota; kingdom Metazoa; phylum Chordata; class Mammalia; order Rodentia; family Bathyergidae; genus Fukomys; species Fukomys damarensis. The sequence goes on along the minus strand of NW_022900926.1, from coordinate 82,141,893 downwards.
ATACACTTATAATCTCAGCTTCTAAGAGGCTGAGAAAGGAGGATCACCATGAGTTCAGGTACATCCGAGCTATAGAGTGAATTCAATTATAAACTTCACTGCATGTGAGAACTTATCCCAAATGGACAAACATCAACAGCAAATAATTAACAATAATAATAATAATAATAGTAATAATAATAATAATAATAATCTGAAAAGTACTACAGATTGAGAATCCCTAATTCAAACTTTTTGAGGGCTTTAGGATGCTACAAGTGTTCATTTTGGTCAATGCTGGAAATGGAACTGTGGGACTTAATGTTTACCCTGATGGATTTTCAACTTGCTTTGTTTTCAGTTCCTTTCTATCCCTTTCTTTGTACCTTTTGCAATGAAAATGTCTATCTTGTACCGATGTATGTTGCAAGTGTTTTACTTTCTTTTCCTTTGTGCAGTGGCTCACAGCAGAGTTTGCTTTAGATCTGAGGAGACTTTGAACTCTGACTTTTCAGCAATGCTGAATCTGTTAGAACTTTGTCAACTCTTGGAGATAGACTTAAATGCCTTTTGCATAAAGGGATGTGTTTGAGTATTTGGGGGGCCACAGCAGAATGTTATGGCTTGTGTCTAGATGTCCTCCTAAAACCTCATATAGTCATAGGTGGGTCTTTTTCAGAGGTGGTTGTATGTAGAATGTGTGATGCTGGAATTAAGGTTGTGTGATTACTAAATTAGCCCATAGATTGGTTTGGCATCACCCCTAACCCAGTAGCCTAGATAGAATATAAAAGGGGGAGGAAAGAGGCTGCTATCATTGTTTGTTGCCGGTCACCGGCTTGCTTTTGCTGCCTTCTGTCCGATGTGAACTCTTTCTCCTCTGTGATGCCACTCTGCCTTGGAGACAGCCAACTATGTGCTGAAATCTCTACAAAATATGAGATAAACAAGTCTTTCCTCTTTTAATTATAGAAGTCAGATATTTTGTCTCAGCAACAAGAAAAGTAACTACGATAAATTAAATGTAATGATAAACAGGCAGGTACACTGAAAGTATTGGACAAAATTACCTTCTAGCTAAGTAAGGAGTAAATGAAACATATAAACTTATTCATATCTTGTCTAGTAACTATAGAATGAATACACACAGTTTTGGGTCCACATGAAAAATGTATCCAGGCAAGCTATATCCTGAGGGCAAAGTATACTATTCATCCATAGCAAATTTAAGTTAAAAATCAGTAACAAGAAATATCTAGAAATCTTCAAATATTTCAGTATAAAATAACCACTTTGTAAATAACTCATGAATCAATCAGCAAGACAAATCAAAAAGGAAATTAGGATATGACTTAACATATGAATGACAATGAAATACAACATACACTATCAACTTTGAAGAGCTAACTAAACTGCCTAGAAATAAGTTGATAGATTCACATACTTCTACAAGATTAAATATTTAAAATAAATGACTTAATTTTCATCATATTTTTTAAATAAACATATTAGATGCAAATTATATAAAATAAATAATAACAGAAATCAATACAACACCGAAAACTCTGGAAATGGATTAAATATTAGAAAAATCAATGAAAAACAGAAATATCTGAAATTATAATATAATTTAAGAAGTAGGAACCTCACTATACTAGAATATTAAAAGAATATTACTAATAGCATTATTTAAAATTTTTGATAATTTAGGTGAAATGGATAAATCACTGAGAAAGCACAATTAACAAAACTAACAAAAGATGAAATAGAAAATTTGAATAGCCCACACATATCAAGTGAAAATGTAATTTAGTATTTAAACAACTTGAAATTTTTCATGAAGAAAATTCAAGGTCTGAATGGTTTTACTGTCTAATTCAAATTCTATGAGGAAGATAGGAACTATCACATTAAATTTTCTTAAAGTATAGATGAAAAGAACACTATAACCTTATTTTTTGAAGTCAACATTACCCAAAGAATAACAAAGAAATTAAAAATAAAATGAAAGAACAATATTCCTTGTGAATAAAGATGCAAAAATTCCTAACAAATGTTAGCAAAATGAAGCCAGTAATACATAACAAGGATAATATATACTGAGCAAGTGCATTTCTTTAAGGAATGCAAAGTAGTTTTCATATTTGAAAATCAATTATTTTAATTTACTCTATTAACAGACTAAAGGGAAAATAACTTGGAATCTTCTGAATACATGTAAGGTATGCATTGTCTAATCTATGAAGGGGATAGTCCAGTTATCTATAAGTAATATAAAGCATGCATGCAAAGTATTTTAAAATATTCTATAAATATTAGTAATAAGGTAAAGATGACTGCTTTTACTATCACTGTTTCATGTCCTACCAATGAAGCAGGAAAAAAAAAAGATTGGGAAAGAAAATTTAAATGTCTTTACTTCTAAATAACAAAACTTTTTACATAAAAAAATCACAAGGAACTTTTTAAACAATTGCTAGAAGTGACAGGTAAATTAAACAGAATTGTAGTTTAAGGTTTAATATAATAAAACATAATTTTATAATTATATTAATATAATATAAATTTTATAAATTTAAATCTCAGTCCAGTATTCAATAGTGTTTAATACAAGAAATTCTAACAAACATAACAAAAAACTATACTGCAATCTACAAAATACCACTAAGAGAAATTAACAAATACATTAGAAATAGAGAAATAGACATTTTTTGTGGATTAGAAGGTTCAAAATAGGATGTCAGTTCTCCACCAACCTTCAGTTGGTCTATAAATTGAGCACAATTCCATTTCAAATCACAGTAAGGTTCTCTTGAAAAACTATAAAAGCTGATTCAAAATTTATTTGGAAATGCAAAATACTTAGCATAGCCAAAAATTCTTGGGGGAAAAAAATAGAAGACTTATACCATCCAACTTTAAGATGTATTCTAAAACTACAATAATTAAGACAGCTTGGATTCTCTTTAATGATAGATAATTGCATCAATAGAATAGACAAATGTTGAGAAATAAAATAACATTTATGCAGCACAATTGAATTCCCACAAAAGCATCAAAGCAAATAATTAGAGAAAGTCTTTTAAACAAATGAAGCTAGATCAACTGAATATCCATATGGAAAAACACGAAGCTTGAACTCTACCCAATAACAAACACAAAAATTAATATGAAGAGTGTAACCTAAATGCCGAAGCTAAAGTAATAATGGTTCTTAGACAAACAACTTTATCTTGGCAAAGTAGAGGTAGCAAATATTTTTAGGACACAGTAGACAATTATTATAGAATGTAAATGAATACAAATAATACATTTAGAAAATACAAATTACAGCTATTGTGGGATACTCCTATACACTCACTTAAATCCCAAAATTGAAAAAAGCAAAAGAAAATACCAAATGTCAGCGCATATTTGAAACAAGTGGACCCACACATTGCTGATTAGTGCACAAATGATGCAACCATTTAGGAAAAAAATTGTAGTAGTTTCTTATAAGTTAAATTCACACCTACCATATGACCCAATAGCTCACTCTAGGTGTTTTCCAGTAGAATTAGAAACATATGTCTTCAAAAAAACTTTTAAACGAATGATTTTGGCATTTTTGTTCATAAAAGCCAAATGCTTAAAACAACCCACATGTTCATTAAGAGCAGAATGAATAAATTAGTTGTACATTATACAAAGGAATACTAATCAGCAATAAAATTGAACAAATTCCTAATACATGCAACAATATGGCAAATTTTACCAACATTATACTGTGTGAAAGAAGTCAAATGCCAAAGAGTACATACTGTGTTATTCTATATATTCTATATGAACATACATATTCTAGAGTTTGATAGGACTGTAATGACTGTAACCATTTTCAGAATTCATAGGATTTTTCACTTATGATTTGCAAATTTCACTCGACACAGATTTTATACAGAAATTAAAATAAATGTTGAATTCCTTTCAATAAGCCTGCTTTTTACAGACCAATGGATTAGTAAGTCTGAAAACCCCTTCTATGTTTTCTAGACTTAGTAAATGAGTAAACATACTGAGAATAATGAAAGGCAGGCATCACTATAGAGAAAACAAGTTACAAATACAGGAAAAAAGAAGATAATAGTGTACCATAAGCCTATGGGATGCAAGTGAATGTTGTCATTTTGATCTAGTTTCATTTATACTCAAAATATATACTTATCACATATGCACATATCACATATAATTCTTTACTACACATAGAATATATATTTATATTACAAAGCACATGAGTATGTGCACATATATATGCAATTTCAGGCTCTGTCAATTAATAGCTCATACTAATAGCAATTATCATAAATACTACTTGTTTTCTAAATATAATTTTCTGGTAAAAACTTAGAGATACTTTGAAAAATCTTGAAGTCTACAGTGATAATAGAAAACACACAAGAAAAATCTGGAATATCTTCAAGTAATAACAATTAAATCAAATGCTAAGGATATACTGTATTTGGAACATGTTGAAAGAAAATTTGAAGGGACTTGTGCTTGTTCAAATCTGGGATGATTTTATTAAACAGTGATAGTAAAAATGACAAAATTGATTATGAATTATGGAATATATTTAGAATCAAAAATTATCAATAGATGATAAAATTAGTGACTAAAAATTCAGGGGGAAATGATTACACAGATATAAAGTATTTCATCACAAATCATATTTAAAGTACATCCATGTACAAAAAATAGGTTTAAGATTAGGAAACAGTGAATAAAGCATATATGAAATGGTCAAAGTTAGCATTATCAATGTTAGGTCTTGTGTCTCCTATTAAAATGCCCCAAAAAGAGGGTCATTGCCTGGTTTTTCCTGACAAAGATACAAAATTTAAATTTAATTATGAGGAAATATTAGGCAAACACAAAATGAGTAACATTTTCAAAATAACTATACTCTGCATAATGTCAGGGTCAAGAAAGAATGCAGAGTAACTCTACCATAATAAAGGATTCTAAACACTACAATGACCTATAATTTGGGATTGTACATTGATATAAATTGTTAAAAATGAATTCTTGCATAAATTTACAGAAACTGAATGTGAACTTCAGATTAGATAAGAGTACTATATTACTATGTAATTCTGTGGTTTTATTTTATAGCAAGTTAACAGAATGTCTTTATTATTCAGAATACACAATAAGTAGCAAATTTGCTACTACTTTAGAAGTAGCAAAGAACAGTGTCTCTAAGATGTTTTAAAACATTTCAAAAAATATATATACAGATTAAATAAAGACATACAACCTGTCAAGTAAAGGTACAAGATCCCAATGATGAATGTAACTGTACTGTATACCTAAAATATACCAATAAACTCAATGACAAAAAAAGCATTATATATAATTGGGACCAAATATAAATAATTATTAAATAAATGTGAAGGGTTTATTATTAAATTATTGAAATTTACTCATGAAAATTACTCATGAAATTTCTGCAAGTCAAAATAATATTAAAATAAAAACTTTAAAGAAAAGTAACATATGATCTCTCAATGGAGTATTCACAAATAGTCTATCTTGTTAAACATAATCTTATTTCTGCAAAACACTATTAAGAGGTATCAAAGACTACCCGAAAGCTAACTAAAAATTATATACAAAATCTATAGAGATATTTTCATAGTATTTATCGAATTATATTTTCATTTTACTAATATTATTGTATTTAAAATGAAACTCTTTCATAACTTGAATCTTATTTCCCTATAATTTTATGTGCAACACAGTGACTTCATGGACACTCTTTACTTTGTATTGAAAATTTTGAAACTGATTCAGCGCCACATTTCCTGTTTTTATATGGTCTCTGAAGTCAGATTGTTGCATTATATTTTTTGTCAATTTATTTTGTCATTTTGTCATTACAATTCATTAAGATGTAACTGCTATTTTATCAGGGTTATCCCACACCATATGCTGATTGGTAGCAAAATGTGTTGTGCTTCAACCATGAAGGATTTCTTCAAAAATTTAGAGGTTGGAGAGAACATGTAGGGTAGAAACATTTGGAACTGGAGAGAACATTGAAATGATCTATTATTATTTTTACAATTCTCTTTTCCTAGATCATAACTTTTTTCAGTTAGTTGATTCAAATTAAATAATAGATTTTTTTTATTAATTACAGTCATTCATAAAACAAACATAAAGTGTAGTACATATTACATTAATGTTTAATATGGCATGTTGTATAAGTGAAGGGAGAACATTCATAAACATTAATAGTAATATCTTCAAAAATAAATGCAAAGCTGTTAAATGTAGCCATGTCTTAGGTAACAAAATTTTGCTTATCACTCTTATTGCTAAATGAATTAAGGGAAATTTCAAAGCATCATTCTTCCTTTATTAACTTGTTCTTCTATAACATTCATGACTGGATATTTAAGCATATGAAATTTTTGTAATTAGTGTATACCTAAAAATTATCTTTATCACAGATAATTATCTCAAATAGACACCTACCAAAGACGGTATCCAAAATGTATGATAGATACAAAGATATCTCTGCCACTTACCACATCTAGTTGCAGAAAGTCACAAAGGCAAAGTAAATATTCTTTTTGATTCTATGTACTATCAGATCTTTGTACTATATTTTCTATTTCTAACTCAATTAAATGCTACGGATACATACCTGATAGGTTTTCCTTTTTAGATTGTAATTTTCTACAGATCCTGTTCAAAGTAATGGTAGTTAAACCCTCCTCTCTCACAAAAAGTGTTTCTGATGATGAGGCTGAACTTTTTCAGTTTAATTCAAGAGCTAAACACCCTTTTGAAGCTATCTTCAACTACACAGAATAGGCATACTTCTATATTGAATTTTGTTATAGTTTTTATTTAAATTATACTGTAATCAAATTGTGATAATTGTATTTCCATATGAGCTAGATATATACAGCATTACCAATTTATACCTATTTAAAATATATTCATACAATTCTAAATTTATAAAGTTATTTCTTATGAACATCAATTATATTATTGTATCCAAATTATAAAATTTAAGAATTAGACTATTTTAAAATTAAACTAAAACTTTTCCAGTTCTTTACTCCATTTCTTCTCAATGCATGGCACTATCTCCAATTTTTTCCCCATTAATTTTTGGTACATTTAAAGCAAATGATACAGTTACATTTATCATTGGGATCTTGTACCTTTACATGATATATCTTGGCTCTTATTGTTTCTCATAAAACTGCCCTCCCTTCACCCCCTTCACCCTTCACTATTTACAAATACTTTGTTTCAATTTTTACCACATTTTTTTATTTTTCTTTATTTCCTTTCCCCTCCCCTTCCCAATTCCCCTTTAGCCATTTTCTTCCTATTTCATGCTACCACTTATACTTGAACCTTATTTACACTTTTAGTTTTTCACACCAGAGAAACTATTTGGTATTTACTCAAGTGTGTCCTATTTATTTCACTTATGAGTATAATCTCAATGTGCATCCATTTAGCTATAAACATGCTCTTCTGTGCTTTCAAAATCTTTTCTATTAAGAGTGAGTGGATGTGATAAAATAAATATAAGGTGTTCAGTGTATAATTAAGAATGGAATATAAATTTATTTTGGAGTTATTAAATTCATCATGTCTTTTACATAATGAACAAGTTAAGTTTTTAAAAACTTTCATAGCTTAGCTCGTGATCTGCGTGAGAATATACTTTTGCATATATAGGTGAATGTTTTCCAATTTATATATATGAGAAATTGTAGGCATTAAATATTTCATTGATATTTTAAAAAGAGTAAGTAATAAAAATAAAACAAACTTTTACTTTAAAGAAATTTAATGTTTACAAGGAGAAAATGTGAAGATAGTATAGAAAGTTCTCACCAAACACCCAGAATCCCCGTAGGATATTTGTCCCAATTAATGAATTAATATTGATACAGCATTATTAACTAGCATCTAGATAGATTTTACTCAGAATTCCTTAATATTTACCAAATGTCCTCTTTTTTGTGTTTCCAGGTCCCACATATTTACTTCTTATATCTCCTTGGGCTTCTCTCGGCTTTGACCATTTCTCATGTAATTTTTTTCAATAATCTTGAAAACTATTAGAAGTACTGCTCAGGTAATTTGTATAATGTTCTTTATCTTGAAATGACTTTTTTTAGTTTATTGGTACATTTTAGGTATACAGTACAGTTACATTCACTATTGGGATCTTGTACCTTTACATGACAAGTGTTGGTTCTCATTTTTTCCCCTTGTCCCTGCCCTCCCTTCACCCACTCCTCCCCTGACTTTTTTCATAATTAAGAAGGTCTATGGCCTTTGCATTTGGGGGAGGAAGACTAGAGAGGCAAAGTTCCATTCTCATCTTGTTATATCGAGGTACATTCTAGGAACAAAACTTATTACTATTGATGTATATCTTGACTTGTTCCATACCCTTATCAGAAATAGCTGATGGTTTTTGAAATTTTATAGATTTGAATAAGTATGTTGTAGTATCTCTCATGATTCTTTTAATTTGTACTTTACATCTTTTCATATAGTATCTACTGTCAGTATATCTTCTTTAATGAATTATCTGCTTAGACCATGGGCCCATTTTTCAAATAGAGGTTTGATTAATTACTGGTGTGTTATGAGGTTTTTGTGTGCTTTTGATACGACTTTGTTTGACATGTGATTTGCAAATATATTCCCCAGTTAGAGTTTTTCTTGAGCTGTGCTTAGTGTTTTCTGTAGGTGTAGATATCAGAGATTTTATACACTTGTAGAAGTCTTGTTTTCACTTTGGTCCCAATTTTGACCTTCCTTGAATACTTCTGTTTTCAAAAAGACTCTGTATTGTGCAACTATTTCAGCTATATAAACTGTTAATATACTACGGACATTTTGATACCATGGTAAAGTTTTGGGAGGGGAAGGTTTATATATTTTTATCTTAAATTTCATTCTTTAGTAGGCCTCTGTCTCTTGTCTGTGAGTTTTACAAATATTTATCCAGTGATATTCCTTTTTTTCCATATGTACATGAGATAGGAGGGCTAGAGAAGGTAGAATAACCCTCGACAAGCCAAGATTTTGTCAATATATTTTTCCCCTGGAGAGTAGGTTCTTTCTTACCCACTCAGATATTTTTCAAATCATTCTCAAATCTTTATCAGTAGAAAAAGATGTGGACTGTAGAAGTATGGGCTTTCCACTGAGACTGCAGACACCAAGAGTTTCTCACAATGAATATCCATCATTTTGTTAAAAGTACTTTTAAGTATTCCTACCAGGTTATGACCCCAAGGGCTTCGGCTCGAAGAAACAGATCACATCAACTAGATTCCCTCCGCTGGAATCTGAGTGTCATATTTCCTTGCAACAATAGTTCACTGGTGGATCGAAGAACAGTTATAGATTTTCAGTGTGACAAGAATGATGGTGCTGACCCTGGTGGCCATGTACCACTTCTTCATTAAAACTGTAATTTATTAAAGTGTCAGGATTTTTGATAATCAGGGTAATACTCTAAAATGCTAACAAAATTCTGAATCTAACTGACACATTAAGGCTAATAACAAAGGGCATTTGAACTAAAGAACTGTTAGGATATAGATAAATACATGGCCAGAGGAAGTAATGTAAATAAAGTTGAACAGAAGAAAAAAAATACACTTAATTTTCATATGTTTTCATTTATTTTATCAAAATGATATTTCACTTTGAAAAATCAGATCAGCAAATCTTAACTAGAATATGATATTTAAAAAGAATAAATATGTATGCTGAGATGAAAATATACCCAGCTACTCAATAGAAGTTCAAGTGTGATCCCAAATATGCCAATGACAAGGATTTAGAGTTGATTCAAAGTTTGGGCTAGTGAGATGGCTTCCCAGTATCCAAACAAAGTCAACATGTAATAAATAAATAAACTTTAGATTGACCTCTTATGTAATTGATTATTGATAATTAACAACTTTTAATTTAATAACCTATTAAATCAACAGAGGTGGTTCAGATCAAGGCTTTCTAAACAAACCTTGCTTCCCTTTTGAGAGAATTATCTACTTGATAAAGAAGAAAAATACTAAAAGCAGTATCATGTTATCTTCAAATACAAAATGGATGCATACTGTTCAGATGAAAGTACAATTTAATTAAGTAAGTATATAATGGTCTGAACAAGACTTATTTTGAAATACTATGTTCATATCATGTAAGTACAAGGCTTCTATAAGGATATAGAGACAATGCTATTAGACTAGTTCCTTTTCCCTTATGTAATTCCCCTTTTAAAATCAGTAAATAGTGGGCTGGGAATTTAGCTCAGCAGTTCAGTGGCCTACCTTGCAAGCGCAAGGACCTAAGTTCAATTCCCTATACCAAAATAATAATAATAATTATTATTATTATTATAATAATAAAATCAATAAATAGAATAGTAAGAAAAATGAAATAAAATAAGAAGCATTCAAACAAGTAAAGATACTGAAGGTAGTCAGTTGGTGCACTCACTTCTGCTGTGCCATCCTTTACATGGAGTTAAGGTTTAGATTTCAAGTAGCCCTCCAAGTTTTCACATGCTGAGATAGGGTCACACCTGCAGGTGTGGGTCACTGGGAGTGTGGCCTGGAAGGGTGTATCTCCCTGCCTGGCTCCTCTCTGTGCTCTCTGCTACACAGAGACATTGAGCATCTTCTGCTCTGTCGTTCCCTTCCTCTACTGTGCTGCTTCTGTTTTAGAGCCAGCTGACTATGGGCTAACAGCCCATAAATTAACCTCTCTTATTTTGAGCCAAAATAAACCTCTCTGCCTTAACATTGCAGTTGTTGGTTTTGTGCCACTGATGGAGAAAGTAACAGAAATACATAGTATGTGATGACCAGGGGCTAGACTGATAAAGATAAACAACTTCTAAGAAGCAGAAAAAAAAAGTCAGCGGTGAAATGGGAAATTTTTTTCTTTATTAATGAAGATTCCAGGGCCAGCTCAGTGGTGCTGCTGCCTGCCTCGCAAGTGCAAGGTCCTGAGTTTGATCCCCAGTAACAAAACTAAAACCAAAAAAGAGTACAGAAATCAAATATTAAGTATAAAGCAGAACTAGGGATGGGACAAATGAAGTTAAATTTCTTGACCTATCTTTTCCATATACCGATTGATAGATTAACAACAACAATCTAGACAGTGTAATAGAGTAAGAAAGAGCACAGAAGGAAAGCAGAGAATGAAGATGAATATAGAAAATATAACAGATAAAAAGGAATTTAGAGAAAAAGTAACCTATAATTAGTCTTAAAAGGAAAAGAAAAAGGCAGAAATATAAGAATCAATAATTTATAAAAATTATCAAAAAACATCACACCACGAATTAAAATATTTTCAAGGAACTAAGGGCAATGTATATAAAACTATATCAACTCCATCCAAGAAAAAAAAATTGAAAACATGATCAAGTAAAAGAGGGGATGACAAAAAGAATCTCTTGAAGATGGCTGAGCAAGAAGATACAGCACATTAACTTTGAAGAAACAAGAAGACTGACAACCAATTTTCTATAGCGATGATGAAAATGAGAAGAAATTGAAATGACAACTTTAAAGCTATGAAAAAAATAAAGACAAACTCAAAAATCAGTATTTCTATGTGCAGACATTTTCTGACGAACAAAAATGAAAGACTGTCTCTCAGAGAAATTAAATAAAGGAAATGCTGAAGGAAGTTCCTTAGGCCAAGAGAGAATGAGGCAACTTCACCAACTAACTGGAAAGAATATAAAACTATATATAATAATCATGGTAAAATGTTCTTTAGAAACTATTAGAGTGGAACATGTACATGCCTATAGGCAAGCTATTGCTCTTCAAGATAAGCATTAAACAGAAATCCATGCATAGGATGTATATTAAAATGTAAGAAGTATCATAGTAGCTTTGTCTCAATAGCCAATAACTAGAAATGATCCAAATGTCCATTCTTAGCTAAATGGATAAATTAGTAGCATATTCAAATATTGTTATACCATATGGTAATGCAACCAATTAATTTCTCCTATCTGCAACATCAGATAGATCGTTGAGAGGATATTGATTCAAAGAAATCATACTCAAAATAGGCAACTTCAAATTTTCATTTAGAAATATTGAAAATCATTAGGAAAAACTAATATTGTGCTAAAGTCTATAGTATTGGTAGAAAAGAAACCATTGATACCACATTCCGTGTCCACTCAGGTCACTTGGAATGCCTAACAGAATTTGCTCTCTTCCTCTATTTTTCTGAGTCTCGGGGCTCCAGCTAGCCACAGGAGAGCTTGTCTGAACTGTTTAAAGTCCAGCTACTAGCTCAGATAGATAAGCTCTCTTGGAAGCCCTTAGCAAAGCAGAGAGAGGAGTCAGTTGACAAATGGAGTCTCCCTGTGCTTCAGTGCTCAGTTCTGGGGAATGTTCTGTTTGGTTTCTATGAACATTGATATAAAATTTGAGACTTGGTTGCTCTTATCACTAACTTACTCTTCACTACTCATTTTATGGACCTCTTCTTAATTCTTTTATCCTACTCTCAGTTGGGAATCCTGGATTCTTCTTTTTAATGAGCCATCTGCACCCAAACCCTCATTTTATAGTCAATTCTTGAGGGACTTATACTAAGATACAGGTAACTTTTGCAGGTGATAATCACTCACTATGATGGGAAAAGAGAGAGGCTTCCAGGACGCTGCTAATGTTCTTTGCTTACTCTAGTGAGTGTTAAAGTAATATATTAAGTAATTGTAAAAATTCACTGTGCATAATTTGGGTCTATACAAAGCTGCAAATGTATATTAAAACATATAAGGAAAATGATAATATTGGGTAGTGTTTTTATATATTGTTTTTGGAATTAGTGTGTTAGAAAAGCTAGCTTATAAGTCAGCAACAATTTTATCTTGTTATTTGTTTATTCCCCCAAACCTTCTTCTGTGAATAAAAATTCATATATATATAGATATATACATATATCTATGTACATATATAATTTATAATGTAATTAATCAAAGTATTTCACTCTACTAAGCAATATGCAATAATTCATTCACACACATAGATAAATGTAAAAACTATACTTACCTGTAGATAAGAAATTAAAGAGACATATGACTTACATTTTATATCTGCACTATTCATTTCAGGTTATATCAAATATTTAATACCAGCTATTCTTTGGGATTTGTTAGCATATCTTTTAAAACTTGCCTGCGGCAGTTACAAGAAGAAATGTAAAAAGTGGTTTTGATTATCATTTTGGATTGTCAACCTTGACAGTTTGTGTGGGATTTAGAGGCACGAAGAAAGAACATGCAGACACTCACACCAATATACCTTTATCCTATTCCTCGGGAAGATACTCTTACAAAATAACCAAAGAGCTTGTTATTTGTCAAAAAAATTATAGAGTGGATCTCTTTGAAAGTAACCCTGGGCACAGGTGTCTAGAAACAACAATCTACTAGTGATTTGTTTATATCTATAGGCATTTATGGAGAGATTTTTTTAAAGTCTGCTCTTTTTTTTAGCAGACTTAAGCCTTTTTTATAACCATAATCAGGAAAAAACATGATACCTTTAACCTTCATTTCTTTTCAGAAATGTATAAAGTTTAATTTCATATTACAAGGAAAAACATAAAGGATTAATATGTGACATGCTATTTAGGAAAAAGTGCTAATTTATTGTCTGGATGCAATCAGAGAGTGAATTTTCTAAATGTAGAAGGTTTAGAGAAGCTGCTCAGGGCTATTGTCCCCTCTAGGGAGGGACTTGAAACAGATTTCTGAACTTTATGACTATATAAATTTATCTGTGTCCTTGAATGGATGTAGTTTGTATTCTCTTATGTAATAACTAGCCAACACTTTAATCATGCATTCATGTGAGAGTTGCAAAGGATTGGTACTGAGATATCCATCTCGTTTTCATGGGAGTCAGTTTCTGACTAGGCTCATCTCTGCTCTCACACTAAAGCAGAGTGAAATATAATCATAAGAGGATGATGGGCCCAGAGTAATAGAACTGAAGAATACTGCATTTAGGTTTTTCCTAAAACTCTTTCACAATATGATTGGAAGCTGAATTTCAAGATTCTTTGTTGAAGAATTGTAATTGCTCTGGCATATTATCATCCATCCTTACTTTGAGGCTGCATATAGCTTTGCCCTGAAATCTGCATGTCTTTGTGAGGCATACATTTTTTTTTCATTGAAGTCCTTTTATTACAGTGGTGCCAGCTACTGCTGCTATCGTTAAATGCCTGTCAGCATTTCCATTATAAACCTTATTTTCAGGGGATTTATAACCTAGCCATTTTAATTCACATTCGGCTGAAAGTTGCCATCGACATACTCAGTATACAGTAGGTACTGTTTTCTTTTATCACCAAATTTTATTTGAATCTGTTTATCAGCCTGAGATTTAGCAATGCGAAAAACCGTAACAATCAGATCAAGAAAAGTAGAGGTATTTTGGTAGCTGCTTTTTAAAGTGGAAATAGTCACATGAAAAATTAGAAAGGAGTTATAAAAATTGTCAGACCTCCGACAGCAAAAGTCTTAATGGATAATTTTAAATCATTGTTATTTATAGTGCACTATTTTCTTTAATCATAGTTTTTAAAAAATATATTTCCCATGAGCACCAATTCATATAATGAAACAGTTATGATCATATCAGCGTAACATTCTATCCACTATACTTATTGACATGCTTAAATGTGATAAACTCTTACAATTTTTGTAGTAAAATAAAAATTCTTAATGTACAAATTAGATATCTGATCATTTTCAGAAATACTGTCTTACTTTGCTCTGATTTTTATTATGGAAGCCTACTTAAAATGATTCTTAAAATGTTACTTAAAATGTTTCTACATCCTTTGACTGCTTAAATGTGCTTTTATTCTTAGTTTGAGTAAATACCAGCCAATTTTAATCATGGAAAATGGTAATTCAAATACTTCATAAACACATGCACACAGAAGAAATCCTTAGGCAGCCTCAAGTATTATTGTTGACACAAGAAAACATAAAAAAACAGTCTAAACTTGTAGAGATGTTTTCAGAATGAATATAACAATGGTAAGATAGCCCACATGGTGAAGGGAGACAAAAACTTTATAAAAATTAAATTAAACATACAATGTAAGCATTAAAATATTGAGATGGTCTCCAATGAGTAAGAACAACATATTTTAGGAAGATACCTGATAATATAATGGCATATTTGATCTTATTACAGAACACCGACTCTCTTTGCTCTCGTCAGGGTCTTGTGTGCCTCCTTCTCTTGTAAACCCTAGCCCTGTCCATTAATCTTTTCCTCCTTCATTTGGCCTCTCTAACTCAGGCTTAGTAAGTATCCTGCAAAGTCAGTTTATAGAAATTGCCCCACTGTTTATAGCTAGTCAAGTTCTTTATCCTCCACATTTGATATTTAAAGTCCTCATGTGTTTTTGGCAAGAATTCTGTCAGGTCTATTTACCAGCAATCTGTCTACATCCAGTCTCTCTCTCTCTCTCTCTCTCTCTCTCTCTCTCCACACACACAATTACCCTTTTTATTTATTTTTTATTTTGAGACAGGGTCTTGCAAATTTACTGGCCTTCAATTTATGATCTTCCCAATTCTGCTTCCCAGATGGCTGGAATTATAGGAGTGCACCACCATGTGTAGCTTGGTATCTCTTTTTAGTAATTTTCCATCACTGATAACTGTTCTTTACACTCTGATCCCTGGCTTTAAATGTCCAACTATGTTTGCTATATTCAGCATTGAGGGCCCATCGGTCTTCCCTGTTGTGATATGCCTATTATAGTAGTCTTGAATGATGTCTTAGTTCTATTTTAACAAGTTTTGGAACATTTTCTTTCCTATAAAAGTACCTATCATTTAACATTTGCTTTATACCTGGCATTGCCTATATGCTTTAAAATACAAATGAGAAAAAGAAAACATGGAAACAAAGTCTTTGTAGATAGGGAAGGGTAGAGGGGTTGAAGGGAGGGCAGGGGAATGGGGAAAAAATAAGAACCAAGATGGACTATGCAAAGGTGTAAATTCCCTATGATGAATGCCATTCTATAGTATACCTTAAATGTACCAATAAAATTAACAAAAGAAGGGAAAAAGTACATAGAAGCTTATTTAAGAAGCACTATTGAAATAAAAACAGGAAAGTATTCTCTTTGCTGGAGTATACCTCTTGCCTTAGATCTCCAATTGCAAGGTTATAATAATGAACACACTGAATATTGATGAAACAAAAATTAAGACATAATTAATGAGAGGATGGGAAAGTTGGAACATGGTCATAGAAGTCCATAGTAAAAAACTAATAGATAAGAACTAATCTGAAAATCAAGAAATGCTTATGGTTATAGCTGGAATCTGCTTATCTTCTTTTCTAATCTGTACTTTTACTTTGGGTATCATACCCATTGTATTTCCCCTTGGTAGACTGCTTTTGATATGGGAAATACTGAAAAGAGTAGACTCTTATGCACAAAGTGCTCCAGAATATCGTTTCATGTTTGTTCCTCAACTTTGAGGGCCCTCTTCTCTGCTGCTCCTCCTCTTTCTTTCTATCCTTTCCTCCTCAGTTGTCTGATCTTCATGCACTCCTCTGCTTCCTCTTTTTCCTCCTTTTCCTTCTCCTCTTTTTTCCTCTTATTCCTCTTTCATAATGCCAAGTATAATCTCAAAACCTTCAGTAGGACTTCTGCCAGATGTTAAGATAAAGCAATTTTATAAAGGTTTGTTCAAGCAAAATTTAACTAAAAGTTCCACAGTAATCGCAGGTACTTCTGAATTTTTCAACAAGGGTTCCAGGTAACTACAGGAGACCTGTCACTGGATCAGTTTGTGGTGTCATATAAAAGCCACATATAAATTTCAAGCAAGGAGGAACATTAGGACAGAGGAGCATATTAGACAGAATTCTTTTGGATACAACTGAAGAGACTCAAACTTGTTTAAGGAAATTATTAAAACTTATCTGTTCATGAAACCTAATCTGAACCTCGTAGCTCAAAGCATAACTGAGAGGTTAACTCAATAAAAATAAAAACCATAATGAGATGTTACCAGGCTCCAATTAAAATAGCTAATATAACAAACAAAAAATCAGAAAAACAGTAATTGTTGCAGGATTCTGGATAAATTGAAACTTTTGCACAATGTTTTTAAGAATGTGACATGTTATAAACAGCTAAAGAAAATAATATTATGATTCTTTTAAAATATGAGAAAATGAAAAAATGGAAATAAAATGTTTGCAAACGGGGAGGCGAGGAGGGGGTGAAGGGAGGGCAGGGACAAGGGGAAAAAATGAGAACCAAGACCTGTCATGTAAAGGTACAAGATCCCAATAATGAATGTAACTGTACTATAAACCTAAAATGTACCATTAAACTCGATTTGAAAAAACGGAAATAAGAACTCATATAATTGAGCAGTGTCATTTCTCAAAGTACATATAAGAGAATTTAAAATAGAGTCTTCAAGAAATATTTGGACACAGTTTCATAACAACATTATTCACAATAGCTAAGAGGAAAATATAAACCAAATGTCCACTGTTGGGGAAAATAATAAACAAAATATGATATATGCATACACAACGTAATGTTGTACAGTCTAAATGAAAAAAATTCTGACACATGTTATAACATGGATGGATCATGAGGGCATTATACTAAGAAAAATGAACTAATCATAAAAAGGTAGCAATTATATAATTTCTCTTTCATGAGGCATCCGAAGTAGTGAAATTATGTAAACAGAAAGCAGAATGCCAGTAATATGAAGTAAGGTTAATGGAAATGGTGAATTGTTCTTGGAGGGAACAGAGTTTCAAGCTGGTTGCAGTGACACATGCCTGTGATTTTAGTAATCTGGGAGTCTACGGTAGGAGAATCAGAAGTATGAGCCCAACCTGGGCAACTTAGCAGGTTTGTGAGACCCTATCTCAAAATCAATAATTGTAAAGGTCTGTGGACGCATCTCAGTGCAACCAGGTTTAATCACCTACAAAAAAGGGGGGAGTGCAGAGCCTATACAGTTTCTGTTTTCAACAAAATCAAAAACATTTTAGAGATTAATGAATGTGTGAAAATACTTAGCACTGCTGAATTATACACCAAAAAATTGTTGCAATGGTAAATTTTGTGGGGTCTTTTTACAATTAAAAACCGAAACATTTTAAAAGAGGTTTATCATTAGTCTATCAGAAAAGAATGTGTCTTCTTCCCTGATGGGCTCTGTAAAAGCTCAAGGAAGAAAAGTATTAATTGGAGATCTCTGAGATATATGGGAAGGGTTAAATTGGAATTGGAAAAGAAACAACCCTAGGACCAGTATAATCCTTTCAAACACACATATAGCAGCATTTCTAGGGAATGGGGATTGTGGTTTCTCTAAACATATGCATTAGGTGTTGTAACCTGTTTGCAAGGATAAATTCTATTTTAGTAAGGAATTTGATCAAAGCTTTGAAACTTCTAAGATGTAATTGCTTTTACTTTTGATAGCCTCTTAGTTTTTCCTTTCCAAAATGGCAATTTTTCTAATGGGTAGACAATGGGAGCATTTATTCAACATATCATTCCAAGTGCTTAGAGCTAACAATTAGGAATTTAGTGTTAAATATCATAGCCCTGGGCAGTATAATTTATTGTAGTATGAAAACAAGTAAAATAATAGCTATAATAATTTGTATTAATAGAAGTGTGAACCAAGAGTAACAAGAGCACATATAAAGGATGCCTCAGTTGTCTGGGGAATGACTGTCTGAGGGTGATTGGGGAAAATAACTATAGTCTTGTATCTAAATCATCAGTAAATAAAGCTTAGTTATGAAGATTTAAAGCAGGTAAGACAGGGAAGGTGGAGAGAAGTTTAAAACTAGGGGACACTTCAAGCAGCATTTGCAAGGGCCAGGAAGATGAGAGAGCAAAGCATAATCAAATACATTCAAAGAGCTTATTGTGTGTGGAAAATAGAAACTAGAGAAAAACAGAGCCAAGAGATAGGTCCCAGACTCAGAATGCTCTTACACCAAGAAAACCAGTATGGATTTTCTTCTGAATGTTATGAAACTTAAGTGAGGTTAATACAAAAACAACATAAGAAACATTAAATTCAAAATAATTAAAATTTTAAAGAGTGACTTGATGAATTTTCCATTGTAGAATAATTAATCTACAGTTCCAAGGGTTAGGCTGTGGTGTTTTCTGGTTTAAAAAATTGGTCTTCCTCCATATTGTCAGTGTCTTTCTCCAGAACTTCCAGAGTACCAGACAGATGTGTTATCTGATAGAATAAGCTATCTCCTTCCTTCTGAGAAAAGTATCGAAATTTCTAAAGATCCTCCAACAGACAAATAGCTTTCTCATAACTACACAGAATCTCCTTGACTTCCATATGATGTAAGCCCAAACCCAGAGTCAGATTCTAACATGTTGTTATACCTAGACTGACTTTTAGCACATACAAATAAAACTATGGTCACCAAGCCTTAAAAACAAAGGTCTTAAATAAAAAGCATTTATAACCTTTTGCAACATGTATCTAAACATCTTCAATTTTTCCTTGCATTATGTATTTTGATGTCTTAACTTAAGAACATCATTTGTGGTGCAGTTAAAGAAATGATTACTTGAATTCTTTTAAATGTTTAGCAACAGTATTTTCTAGACATTCTCCTGTGAACATACACACTCATTTATACTTAAAATCTTTAATCAAAAACTAGTTAGAAATTTTTCAGTAACATTAAATGTTAATAACAATATGTTATATTAATGAGAAGAACACTATTCAAACTAAAAGAATTACTTCATTGATCCATAGATAGGTTAGATGACTCATGAACCAAAATTCAGATGTAGAATTTAAATTGATGTTCTTTTTTGATCTTTTAGAAGCTTTTGATTATTTAGCACATAATGAGATTTGTATGAGTTGATAACTTATTAGTTTTCAAACCTTAAATCAGTTATTCATTGATCATGGTAGCTATTATGTGCTTTTCACCAGTATAATGTATCACAAATCTATAATATTTACCATTTACTTCAAAATCAGCAAAGCAAGCAAAATACCGTTACAGTATTTTATGTAGTCAGCAATGGCCTTCCAAACTTATCAGAGATTGAATATGTCATTCTACTGGAGATTGAGTAAAATGTACATAAACTGAGGCTCTCCATTAAGCATCTGTAGCAGAATTACCTTTTCTGGGTTATTTCAATATGCGCTTAAAATTTTTATTTCATACATAATAGTTATATATATATGCATGAGGTACAATGTGATGCTTTGATGCATGTATACAGTTTGTAATGGTTAAATCAAGGTAATTAGCCTATGTATCACTTTAAACATGCATAAATTACTTGCCATAGGAACACAAAATCTTATAGATATTTTGAAGCACGCAGTAAATTACTATTGACAATAGTCACCCTGCCATGAAAGAGCACACCAGAGCACATTTCTCCTATCCGACTATAACACTCTACCCATAAACCACCATTCCTCCCCCTCATATCTTTTCTCTTTGTGATAACTAGTATTATACATTCAAGTTCTAGGAGAGCAACTTTCTGTTGAAGAGTTTCCAAAGTAAAAGCTGGCAGTAGCATTTCATCTGTGACAATTACAAGAAAAAGTCAGCTTGTTTCTTCAAGATTAGTGCAGCAGTTAAACAGATAAGAGTTTGTATTGGAAGCTAAAATTTTAATGTGGTAATTTCTATTGAAAATTTAGTTGTAGAAATAATATTAAAATGAAGCAAGAACATAAAATGAGCTATGGCTTTACAAACCCATTGTCTTAATATTTTAAAATGTAGCTTTATTTTAAAGTAAAAATTCTGGAGATTTTAGTCAAAATCTCATCATTGATATTAAAAAAAACCCCACAAAATTATTTGCCTAATTAAGTCTTATGGGAACATCAGTGTTTCTATCTTCAGTAGAAAAAATTAAAAAATAGATATGATTTTTCTTTATTTTATTTTTACCATTCAGGAGTCTGTATTTAAAATAGACTAACTCACTTGGTGAAAATATGAGTCTCTATTTCAGGTTAATACTTTCTATTTAAATAAACTATTTATCCAAAGGTTACATATTAAGAAATACTTAACATCTCTTCTGCTTTGTTTGTTTGTTTGTTTGTTTGTTTTGAGACAGGGTCTCATTATATAGTTGAGACTGACCTGAAACTCACTACGTAGCCCAGGCTGGTCTTGAACTCACAGCTATCCTCCTGCCTCAGCCTCCCAAGTGCTGGGATTGCAGGCATGCACCACCATGCCCGGATCTTCTGCTTAATATACATAACTAATTATGTCAACATTTCATAAGAAAATGATTGCTATTAAATGGCTAACAAAGATACTTTGATGGATTCTGGGTTCATTATTTTTGTATCCACTACATTGCAAATATAAAAAGGAAAAATAGGTCAAGTAACTGTTTTCTTTTATTAGCACTCATTTTACTTTTACTCACAGTGAATTTCACATACTGTGAAATGTCATAAGCAACCCTTGATTGTTTTGTGCAGTAATAATATAGTTAAGCAGCTCTTTTAAGTAAATGTGTCACATTTCATTCATCTTGGGTCCTGATGAGGTGAGAAAACTTCACATTCTCATGGGGGATGATATGTGAAAGAAAAATTACTCGTTCCAATTGGACTGATGGCAGACATAGATGAGGGGTCAGAATCTTACATTTTAATAGTAGACTTCTACAGGGAGAGGAGGGAAGTGACCATAATAAGTGGTGATTAAAATATTGACATAAAATATTCTTAACAATCATAAATTGTTCCCATTCTAATAATATGTCATTTATGAATGTACAGTATAAATAGTGGTAATAAGATTTTACTGTGTTAGTTGGGGATTTAGCTCAGTGGTTCGGTGGCCTGCCTTGCAAGAGAAAGGACCTGAGTTCAATCCCTGGTACCAGAATAAAAATAAAGATTTTACTGTGTTAAATTTCAAAGATGAAAGTTGTAGTTTACAAATTGCTACCAAAAACAATTTTTTTTCAAATAACCTCCAATTTCTGTACCATAAATTGACTTTAGAATTATGGTAAAACTTAGCAATGATGAAAAGTAAACCCCTCCCAAAATCTTAATTCATCCTTTGCCTCTCATAAAATAGTCTTTTAAATTTTTTCTCTTTGTGAAATTTGATCATTAGTAAGTCAGCAGAAAAAGAACTTTTCCCCAGAACTTTAAAGAAGTTTGTTCTTTTTACATCCATAAAAAGACAGTAGCTGGTAGAACTCTAGTGTCCTGTTATCGGGGAGCTAATAATACATTAGGGCTTCTAATGAAACAGTGTATTTGTCTCATGTTTTGATGACCAAGCCTGTTGTCTCTCTGCTTGCTCTTCAAGGCCAGTTAAGGCAAAAGACAAGACAGAAATATAGTCATCCACTACTAAGATTGTTTTTAAAATAGAAAAGTGTAGAGAAATGCTCTGAATAACTGGCCTTGATTTTTCATCTAGTGCAAGCATGGAGATAGCTCATAAAATGTAAGACTGACTTGTACATTCACATATCATTCAAAACATTCACCCCATACCAATTAAGGGCCTTTCTGCTGTCTCCAGGTCTAACTTTACAGGGGTCAGTGTAAAACTCTCGAAGTCTCCATCCATTGGCTCCTGTCAGCCCCTTTCCCTCTCAGAAAAGTGAACAGAGAGGATTGCCAAGAATATCTTCAAAGTTACAAATTATTTAGCAAAGATATGAACAGTGATTAGCTAAAGGTCATGACATGGGCAAAAACAAATCAGACTTAAAGATATACAGCAATTTATCAGCTGCACAATTTTAATAACAAAGATGCATTTTTATTTTTATTTATTTATTTATCTATTTATTTATTTTGGGTGTAAGGATTGTAGAAACATTGGCTACTTGAAATTTGACACTTATAACAAATAAGATTATTATAAGACTGATTTTTATGCATTCATAAATTTTATATTTAATCCTAAACATTTAAAATAGTACACAGGCCAGGTATGGTTGTGCACACCTCTAATCCCACCACTGAGGAGACTGAGGCAGGAGGATCACTGTGTTTTCAAGGCCAGTGTGGGTGACAGAATGAGCTCTAGGTCAGTCTAAACTACATAGTGAGACCCTCGGAAAATAAACAAAATGAAATAGCACTTGAGTTTTTTTAAATTATTGTTTCTGAAAATTTTATGCAGCAAATTCCGTGGTACATTGAGCTCATGAAGGTAGGCTGTCAGATATTCAGGGATTTTGGTGATTTAATCATTACTAAAATTGAAACTATATAAATTTGTATTTAAGAAACTACATTAAAATCAAAGGTAATAAATGCCACTTATTACTTCCACTTTATTTCCCACATTTCACTGTGATCTTGGTGTTATTTATGGTGATAGTACTGGTATAGTAGAATTACTGTAGTGTGGTATGTGAGCCTCTTGAACTCCTTATTCAATGACAATATTTTGGTTCCTGGATATTTTCCATAATAGGAATTATGTACAATACAAAAAAAGTCAACAAACACTATGAGTAAGGCTTCTTTTTCTTTCTTCTGGAGAGCTGGTTATTAAAAATTTGTCAGCGTAGTAGTGACTATAAATCCTATGGTGAAGCAGCTAACTAATTGGAGATCTTCATGAGAAAGGAAGAGGAACTCAAGAGGGTTACTACTAATAATGAAGAGAAATCTGGAATGCTTTGATAGATTCTGATGTATAGATATTTTAGTTTTGAATGAAATAAGGATCTTTGCACTGAGCTACATCCCCAGCTTTTTTAAAAACAATTTTAAACTTTGAGATAGGGTCTTGCTAAGTCACCAGGTTTTCCAGGCTGACTTTAAAGTTTCAGTCCTCCTGCCTTAGGCTCTCAGAGTTCTGGATGAAAAAAAATATATATAATATATGTATATATTATATAACTATTGTATATATAATTCTGTAAATTTAAACTGAAAAGACTTTTCACCAACTATTACAGTTGAACTGAAGGCTAAGAATAAAGAAGCAAAGTTCCATGTAATATCTTTAAATGTTTCTACATATTTTAATGAATATTAAATGATTATTGTGATTTATTTGAATTTATTAAAATATTGTTCTGGATACTGGATTTCTATAAACTGGTTACATGACAGCAATCCTGATATGAATTTGTTTTCTATAATTTATTTTCATGTAGACTGTCCTATAACTAACTCAGATAAAAGGAAGTTCAGAAATATGAGACTTAGAAAAATTTATGATTTCAAAAATAAGAGATATTTTCAGGCCATAATGATCATGTCTTTAAAATAGTCAATGATATTGTTTAATGCAGTTCACCATGTGGCTTTAATCCATCAGGTACTAGTCCTTTACTGGGATGATACAGTTTTAATAAGTTTGAAATTAAATATGTACACACATACATACATATATACAGTTAAAATTAAAGTCTGGAAATGTTTACCTTTTTATAGATACTGGGAACATTAACATTCTCTAAGACAGAATTATATATACATTTTGCATAAGAATCATATCCTAAAAATAGTAACTGTTAGAATATTTTGATCTTTTGATTTTGTAATTAATATTATGTATAAAGTTCACTACTTATTAAGTGTATATATATCCCTAAGTTTATAATAATTCTAAAGTACTTCTACTTTTATATTCAAGGAAAGACCTGTTAGAAAAAAATGTCCTTCCTGAGACTACATATGTAAATCAAGGGCTTTTCCTCCCTTCAAAGAGTAATATTCTGTATATTTAATGTAATTATATTCTTCTACTAAAGTTGTATTTTTAACTCACAATATTTTTATAGTTAAATATTTTCCTTATTGGCCATGCATCTTAATTTGAGAAAACTTAAATTTAATTTATTACTTGTAAAATTTTGAATTTCATATTATAATGATGCTTAGAATACTAAAGAATTTATATCTAAACTGATGTTTCTATGGTGCCAAGATGTACTATAAAATTTTACTTATGAGCATGAATGTATGTGACCTATTTGTAGAAAAGTGTCAATGCTTCTTTCTTTACTGTTTTTTTTTAATTGTGAGGAGAAATAGAAAAACTCATGTGATTTTTTTTTCAATGAATGAACTATTTAATTTTTGGTGTGTGAAAATGAAAGTCATATGTGATTTTATTTCTATGGACTATCTATCAGTAGATACAAATTTTTAAGGTCAAAAAGCACTTTATGGTACATGAGTCACCATGTGCTGGATAAGTAATACACAATAATACTTAGAAGTGAATTCCTTCAGGAAGACTTACAAATTCATTTATAAAACCTTTCCATGTATAAACAGACTTTGAGTTTAAGCCATACAAAGTAGGTATAGGATGGTACTGTGCACATTAGCCAATGGATATCCATTTCCCATGATAAATAAGAGGAAAAACAGAGGAGATAAAGAAAAGAAATCAAGACTATAATGGAACTAAAGAGCATGTTAACAGGACTTTACTTCTAGCATAAAATTGCTTCCTTTTTAAAATTTACATTTGTAAATTTTACAAATGTTGCATTTGTGTTCACAATGCATATTATTTTAGCATCAGTGCATACTGATACCACTAATGTTTGATAACACAGACTGCAGTTTGCTCTGGCTTCGAGACAAACCTCAACAACTTTTCTGAGAAACAGAACAATATGCGTACCTCTTTGAGAAACAAAAAAGCAAAAGGAATATTAGTTGTAGATTAAAAAGCCAATAGTAAGCCATATTTACTGAATATTTTAGATGTTTCTGGTTGCTCTTATTTAGAACACAAAGCCCCACATGAGCTGCATTAAACCCACAATGGGCATGCAAAAAGGACAATATAACTTTTAAATGTATTTCAATTACCATATGGGTAATTTCAGTTTTAAATTCTGAATTTTTGTCCACTGATTTTTTTCCCATAAAGGATCCTATGAAGACCATCAAAATGCTGTTGCATTTAAATCTATGTTTCTTATTCAGTCATATGCCTGTCCATTGGAGGCATTCATGTATTTTCCCTTTTAATGACTTGGAATTCAGACTCACAATACTGTGTTACTCCAGGACAAGCCAGGCATAGGGACAGAATTCTATTTATAAATGCATCTATGGCTAATCTGAAATTATTAGAAGGGAAGTACAGAAAAAAAACACAACAATTTTATACGGAAATATCAATGTAGTGAAATATATTTACTTTGTTACCTAAAATGTGACAGTAGTCCTTTAATCTATAAGAATAATCTCCTCTGCTGTGGCAGCAAATAAAAAGAAAGATGCATATTATGGATTCTTTGAGTATCAGCATATCACTCCTTTATAATATATCATGCTTCATTGTGACACATTTGCCCATTTGTCACTTTCTGCCATGTTCCTGTAGCTCAAAAGACACTACATTGCCCAACCTTTTTTTCTTCTTTTTTTATATATAGCAAATGGATCCCAAATATTTGACACTGAAAACTGAACTATTTTAAAAACCAAGCAGTCTTAGCAAAAGCTAGTTAAATGGATATTTCAAGATGGATACCAGTGAAAGTGGCTATTTAAATGTATATTGTACAGGTTGAATATCTAGTGAAATAAGTATTTCCTTTTCTTTGTGAGCATTTTATTTATAAACAATGAGAGCTCCTTTGCCTTTTATTTGTTTGTACTCTTTAAAAGGATTATATTTCCTTTTTGTTTCCTACCAGCAAAAGCAGATTTAATTTTTTATCAGTATAAAATGCTGAAATAGTCAAATTGTCTTTTACATATAAGTACTTCAAGTTAATGCTTTAAAACCTCCACTTAGATGAACACAGAAACATACACACAGAACATGTTAAAAATTTGGGATTTCACACAATAGAAGCTACAAGAAGTGCAAGCCACAAGCCATTTTGCTGTTTGCTACCTCTCAATGCTGATGCTGTCCAAACCAGTCGGCTTTGCCAATATCCCAATACATGCACTAGAATACAATGGAAATACCTAAGTACTGGAGAATAACTGCTACCGTGCACCGACACTTTCATATAATCATGAACGATGGATATTTTTGTCCAAATTGAGAGGATTCTCTGACATTAAAACAAGTTCTTTCATGATAACCTGAGAATTATTTTTTACTTCAGTCTCCTCATTTAGTTCATGAGATAGATATCCTAAAACTGAGTCAGCACCAAGGAGAGCTCCCGGCTTTTGTGCTTTCCTATTTGCACCAACAATGGTATGGTCATTTAGCCTTTCCAGTGTACCAGGCACTATGCTAAAGACTTTGGAGAGATTATTTTATTTTTTAACCCTCATAACACTGTGAGCAGCTACTGTTTCATTTTGTAGATGATTACATAAGCTCAGAGAATTTAATCAGTGGTTAATTTTGAAATTTCAGCTCTAAAACATGCTGATCCCTGAGAAACATTTTGCACAATTTTCAATTTTTGTTTTCTTAAATAACACGGTGTTTATGTTAAATATGCTAATACGTCATATTTAGGTTATACTAATGTTCAACAAGTGTTTATGTTAAACAATTAAAGTATTAACTTTTGGTGTTATGATTTGTGTAAAATTGGGACAGAATATTTATGTGGTTGATATCTGTAGGATATTTTAGTGAAAATATAATGAAAATTCTATTTTGACTAAGGCTTTTTAACATTTAAAATTTTCAGCTTTATTAAAGTAATTCCCAATTTGGCCTTCAGTTCCTCCCCATTCAACATTAAGTAAGTTCAAATTCTTTCAGTATCTGGCTCAAATTCCCGCCCCGCCCCCAGTTGATCTAACAGTAGATCTTTTGCCTTCCAGTCATATCTGGAAATTTCTGTCCCTCCTTTTTTATTTAGAAAATTATTCCAAAGCTTGAAAGCTGGCTTGGCCATCTTCAACTGTACAAAATTAACCTTAAACATCACTTCCTTCCCAAAATTTCTATATACAGAATGTATCTTTTCCTACTGTATGCTTCTATAATTATAGTCTTTTTACTGCCATCCCAACAACTGTGTCCTCAGCTTATTGTTGAAAGGCAATATTATAACAAAATATGCATAAAGCCCTCTGTATTACATCTGTGCCCATTGTCTTTGTGCCTCAAGTTAATTGTAAGTCATGCATTTTTAGCTGCCTATTCCTGCCATTTCTTAGAGTATAAACTCCTTGAGCTATTTCATCAAACTCATTTTTTCTATGAATCCTGGGATGGTTCCTCACAATAAATTAAATGGAAGAATATATTTAAAACAAATATAAATTTTATTTTGAAGCATTTCTTGGATTTTAATTAAAAATAAATCCAAGCCAGGAGTTTATAGGTTACATGTTAATGGTTATTAAAATTCAGATAAATTATTTTGCTCTTGTACTTCTTCTTCCTGCCACTTATGCAGATTTGTCATTTATTTTCTGTATGGTGCTCTTTGTATAATGTTCATTTAACTTTAAAAAAAACAGTGAAAACTCTCCATGCCCCAACACGCTCCTCTCAATCTTTTAGAAACATGTTTCAGTCATTTATTTTCTGTATGGTGCTCTTTGTATAATGTTCATTTAACTTTAAAAAAACAGTGAAAACTCTCCATGCCCCAACACGCTCCTCTCAATCTTTTAGAAACATGTTTCATTAGAGTCAGGACTTGATTTTTTTACTGTAAGTGTTGCAAACAGCTATAAACATATAGGGCATTCATTTGCCTTTTTTAAAATTGGGCTTTTTTGAAGTTGATAAGTTTTTGTTTAACTTGTATATTATTTTATATATTTTCCTTTTTATGAAAGAACCTAAAATATACGTGAATTAGTCATGCTTTCCTTGACTGCTCTCTGCCATTGTTTTCCTTGTCAATGCTTTCACAATCATTCAGGCCTTTAATCTGCTATGTGTATTTCTATGCACTTATAAGAAAAATATATTGGCTTCTATGCTTACTTTTGCTTAAATTCTAACAGAATGCATATTCTGCAAAGTGTGTTATTTTGTTTTCTACTTAAGACCTCTGTTGAAGAATTTTCTATATGAATAAGCATATACCCATATCACTTTTTTGCCTAGTGCCTACTTTTCTAGGTTAATGCTGTGTCATATTATTGGCTGATTTCCTATAGTTGATCATATATTTATTTAAAAAACATTCTTGTACATGTTTTTGTAAACATGTGTAAGAATTTCTCTAAAATATGTCTCAAAGTGGAATTTGGATAGATATTGACAGATGTGCTCCTCAGAGGCCTGCAGGATGTAAAAAGGACACATTTTCTTCATGCCTTTTCCACCCCTGGATATTATCAATCTAAGTTTTGCTGTTGTAGTTATTAATAATGAAATTGTTTTTTTTTTAATTTTATTGAGTTTATTGGTACATTTAAGAGATACAGTACAGTTACATTCATTGTTGGGATCATGTACCTCTACATGGCAAGTCTTGATTCTCATTTTTTTCCCTTACTAAATTTGTGCTTTTTATTTTGTTTTGGTTTGTATGCTTGTTATGTTTGTTTGTTTTGGGTAGTGGGGAATTGAACTCGGTTCCTTGTGCTTGCTTGCGAGTCAGGCAGCAGAACCACTGAAGATCATTTTGTAATAATCCCCCATATTCAAGGGCAATACAATATTTAAATCTTTTTTTTTCTTTTTCTGGTATTGGGGATCAATCTTTGGACCTTGTGCTTGTGAGGCAGGCGGCGGAACCACAGAGCTAAAGCCCTGGCCCATGGGGGGCAATACAGTCTTATACCCTCCCAAGGATGTCTGAAATTATGGACAGTCCCAAAGCTACATATACTTGTTTTTTCTATCCATATGTACTTATACAAAGTTTAAATTCTAAATTAGGCACAGTTAGAAATGAACAATAACTAGTAATACAATAAAAGGATTTCAAACAATACATTGTGATAAGAGTAATGTTAACATTCTACATCTACCTCTTATATTTGATTGCACTGTTCTCTTTATTCTTCTTGGCATGACGATGATGATGATGATGGTGTTGCTACATGGTATAAGGCCTGTGTAATCAAATGTATCCAGGCAACTATGCTAGGGTTATTTGAACACCAGCACTCTGATACCTGACAGTAATGTGATTGCCAAGAAGACCACTAAGTGATGAATGGGTGGGTAGCAATACAGTGTGATTACACTGGAAAAAGGGACGGCTAATATCTGGGACAGGATGGAAGGGAATAATGTGAGATTTCACCACACTACTCAGAATGACATGTGATTTCAAGCTTCTGTGTTGCTTATCTTTAGAATATTTCATTTAACATTTTCAGATCATAGTTGTTCACCAGTAAGGGAAACAGAAAGCAAATCATGAACAAAGATTAGTAACTGTTTTTATTGACCAGTGTTAATATTTATTTTCTTTGAATTTGTTGGTTAATATTCCCATTTTTATATTTTGTCTTAAGTGTAGAAAGTAGTTACATGTTTTTATATTTCTATATAGTGAGATATATAGATAGATACATATTTCCATATCTATAGACAGATAGATAGATAAATAGATAGATAGATCATGTATTTTGCCAGTGGTCTCTCAAATAGCTAGATTTCTCCATATATTCTCTACTTCTACTGTGTCTTACTCTAGATGGCCTTCCCTTCACCAAGAATGTAAATTCATGCTAATATATTTTGTTCAAATAATACTATATTTTATTACTTTATATTTAGCTATTTAATTCGTAGCAACCATTTTGTAAGTGTGTATTGACTATACATTTTACTTTTATCCAACTGCTTCCTTATCTTTAAAAAATTAAGACAAGTAGATAAATTAGATCTATTAAACTTATAAAAACAAAGTCATTATGCACAATCAAACCAGGCCTTTAGAAACAGACTACAACCCAAGGGCCCATAAAATATAATTATCCCTTATTTGTACTTGTTGTTTTTACAACAGTTACTAAAATAGCCTGAATTTCACATCTTTTCTTCCAGGGAAGATCTTTCCCTAAGCAAGTCTTCTGGTATGTCAATTATATACATTTGGAAAAATATCAAGTTCTTAAGGAGACAGGTCACTACCATGCTCTAATCAAACAGGTGGAAGACCAGAAGCCAATTCTAGGAATAAAATCTGCTGACCCGAAAGACAGAGAAGACTAAGAATGAGGAAGAAATGGCAGGTGCTTGTAGGAGCAAGAGCAGCATAAAGAATGGAATAAAGAAGGCAAGGTCTAAGATGTCAGGATTTCAAGACGTGAACAGGACAGGCAGGTGCTTGACTGGCATAGAAGACATGGAAGTCAGGTGAAAATTTATCACAGCCTTCCTTTAACTGTTATTCTGTAGACAATGCTCCTGAACAAAACTTATTTGGAAGTGAAAATGACTGTGAAGAAAGCAGAAATATTAGCTTCTGACATTAATTCCAGAAGTTATTTCTAGATACTTATGATGTAAAAGAAAAACTAGACTGGAGACTGCTGTATCTTTTTGTCTTGGAAAGAAAACTGCATGATCAGGTAATTGGAAAGGTAATTCTACTCTAATTTCTTGATATGTTTTATCTTTTAAAATATTTTACAATAATTTTTTGAGATAGGTACCATTAATCTCATTTCAGAGATAGAAAATCAGACTAAAGTGCCCACAGAATAAGAGTCAGGATTCGAGCTTAAGTAGTTTAAACTGTACATCCTGACTAGTTTACTTCTCTGCCCTTCCAACTATAGAGGGCAAATATACATGCATTAATGTCCTTCAACAGTTCTGCCATGCTTGGCCTCTAGCTGACTTTACCTAAGTGATAGCTATCTAAAGGACCAATTTTGCTGATTTCACATACAACATTTTCAAAAGGACATTTCTCAGTAAAGGAGATGCGTATGATCCCCTCAGCTCACATTTTGCATTGTTTTGATCTGTGAATCATATTACACAGATTTACAGAGCAAAACTCTCCTGTGGCAGCCTTCCTTTATGAAACTGACTCATCCTAGAAAGATGAGTTTGTTCTGTCTGAAATGCCGTTGTCAGAATTTCTTAGCAGGTGAGAAAACCAGGACAAAATTAAAAATGACTTTCGCAGCACCACTGAGATTAGAATTTAGAGTCCTTCACCTCCCAGTAAAAAAATACAATATTCTAAGAACATTTACCTGAAAAAGCTCCACACATGCTTATAGCAGTTTGCTTTCATGGTTTGCAATAGTAAAGCAAAATCTCTCAGATTCTTGAAAAACCCTATATAATGTGTTTTATGGAATCAAAATATCAGTGCCCTTTAGCTCAAGCAATAAAATTCACTTTCATATAGAAACTAGCTGTGTCTTTAAGCATTCTTCATAATCATAAAATATCAAGAGTCACTCTATTCATTTTCTTGAGGCAGAGAACATGTTAGTTTGGGTATTTTGTTGTTGTTTTTCCAAGAATTCACTCACCAAACTTTCATATGATCACAAGCGACTTAATTGACATTCAGAAGAATTACCATATTAGATATTCATGTACAACAAGTAAATCCCAACACAAATATATTTGAAAAGCAGAGATTCAAGGAACACCTAGTTTGATATTTAAAGAAAAAAATGCATGGGTTTTTTTTTATACTTCTTTAATTTAAGCCAAGTGTTTCTTTTCTTTGGTCTTTAAGTGAAGAGGGTGTAATTATTCACACTTACCTGTAGTTCCCTATTGATGTTGGTTCATACTAGGTTCTCTCTTGTTTCATTCATTCATTCATTCATTCACTCAGTTTTTTTTCAATCCCCATTTCTCACTGATAAT
The DNA here is from genome assembly GCF_012274545.1 of Fukomys damarensis. Taxonomy (NCBI): domain Eukaryota; kingdom Metazoa; phylum Chordata; class Mammalia; order Rodentia; family Bathyergidae; genus Fukomys; species Fukomys damarensis. Next base: position 82,109,083 of record NW_022900926.1, on the reverse strand, counting down.
CTCTTCCAGAAAACAAATTCAAATGCATGCTCATTCGTAAACTTTCATTTGTGTTTATTTATTTTGTGCCAGTATATTTTGTGTATAGTTATTTCTTATGACACGTTTTAGTCTGTGCCACTAAAGACTGAGAGGCTTAAATACAGAAAATGTTTATTTCTTACAATTTAAAATGCACAGTCCATGATCAAGGGCCCAGAAGATCCAATGTCTGATGAGGACCCTTTTATGGTTTGCAGATGGATTCTGTGTATCTTCATAACAAGAAAAGAGGGGGAGCACTTTACTGTCATAACCTGCACAGAAAGCTCACTTTATAAATTATGGTGTCAAGGTAAGAATTTGGTAAAACTCATATTTTCATAACACTGTAGTTGCTTACTTACTTGGGACTTGAAGTCCTATTTACTAGGCTCTAATTAACTTCTTAAACATACTACAGTCTACTTATTCTCCCAAAAGTAGTTGTAATAATGATTTGCTCAAACTTTGATCTCCTTTTAAGACTACATCCACAAAAATGTTGATGACCATTCAGTTTTTCATTATTGCAGAGTTCTTTTTAATTTTCTTTAGTTCAGGATGTGTGTGTGTGTGTGTGTGTGTTTGATTATCTTTACATTCTATATCTCCGGAAATGCCTTTCTGGTTTATTTTTCTCCTTCTTTAGAGACCTATCACATTGGTGATTTCATGTTAGACTTTGCAGTAAATGCCAAAACCATAAGGTCTTTACAATATTTTTCAAAATATCCATTAACATGTAATATAGTAACAAAATTAGATTGGGTCGTTAAGTGGATCATTTTTCTCTTTCTTTAAATTCAAATTTATTTCAACCAGAGAAAATTTTTACTGAAGTTTCAGCTGTATGTAAAATTTCAAGTTCAAGTTTCTTTTTTCCATTAACTCTTTAAGAATGTTATATTGGATTTTTTTGTGTGTTGCTTTCATAAATCTGATGACCTTTTATTTGTATTGATGATTTTGAAATTTTTTAAATTTTTACATTATTAATATTATTATTATAAGTCCACACATGAATTTTATGTCTTAAATTTTCTGTTTTGAAATCCTTGAGTTCATTGCATTTGAGGTTATCCATTCAGTTTTATGATGGAAAAGCTATTTTTGTTAATTTTTTACATGTATCCTGATTATCCTCTCATCTTTTCTCCTTTATATTTGTATGATTTTATTTCTTTCACTGCCTTCTGGGAAAGTTTTTTTAATCTGGTCTAACCACTTACAAATTTGTTGTCTATCAGATACAAGTTCTTTATTATTTTAATAACATCTTTTTCATATTTTAAAACTTTGTGCTTTTTGTGATGCCATGACTTTACTGCATCTTAGTCATATGTTCTCTAATCCTCTTAGGTATCATTTTATATCTCCTTTGCTTTTTTTTCAGAGGTAACTTTTAAAAAATTATTGTAAGAAAAACACTTAATATGATGCCACCTATCTTCACAGTTTTAAAACTGCACAGTATAGCCAGGTTGCCTACAAAGTACAATGTTGTACAATAGACCTATAGATTGCATTCATCTTGGAGCCCTGGAGCCCTGGGCTAGCAAGTCCCATTCCTTCTGATCCCAGCCCTTGGCAAACACTATTCTACTTTTACTTCTATAAATCTGGCTAACTTTAAATATTTAATATAAATGGAATTACAGTGTTCATCCTTCTTATTTATTTAGCCCGGGATCCTCAGGGTTCATCCACGTGGTCATGCTTTAGAGGATTCTCTTCTTTTTAATGGCCAAATAATATTCCATAATGTTAATTCATTCATCTACCAATGGTTGTGTGAGTTTATATCTCTTGACCATCATGAGTAATGCTGCTACGAATATAGATATGCAAATATCTCTTCAAAATCCCACTTTCAATTTTTTTTGGACAAATATTGAGAAGTAGGATTGCTGATAACAAACTCTGTAAGAAGGAAATTAGGAAAGCCATTCAATTTACAATAGCATAAAAAATAAGATACATAGAAACATATAATGAAGGACATAAAAAATTGTTAACTGAAAACTATAAAGCATTTATATTTTAAAAATTAGCTGGACGTAGTGTTGCATTTCTGTAATCCCAGCACTTGGGAGGCTGCTGCGAGTTTGAGGCCAGCCTGAACTACAGAGTGAGCTCAACGCTGACTGAACTTTGTTAAAACTGAAGTATGGGCAAAACTCTGTGTCAATAAACAAACAACATCCAAAGAAAAAAAATTAAAGAAGACAAAAAACAGAAAAACAATCCACATCAATGGATTCAAGAAGTTACCATTGTTAAAATATCTATACAACACAGACTGATCTACAGACCCAATATATTCCCCATCAAAATCGCAATGGATTCTTGGGAAAAAGAGAAAATTTTGAAATTCATTTGGAATGTCTAGAGACCCTGAATAACCAAAACAATCTTGAAAAATAAGAAAAATCTGGATGCAACCCTCCTCATAATTTAAAATAAGTAAAAGGGTATGGAGATGGCATAGGAGAGATCTATTGACCAATGAAATAGAATAAAGAGACCAGAAATAAATTCACACATGTACAGTCAACTAATTTTGAACAAGGTGTCAAGAATACACATGCTGAAGAAGGAATAGACTCTAACATACAGGGATGAGAAAATGATATCTATATCTAAAAGAGTTTAATTGGATTCTTAGAAAATTCACATAAAGCGGATTATAAATTTCACAATGAATTCACCAGAATCCTTTAAAAATAAGGAAAATTATTTTGTGACATTGTTCTAAGATGATTTCATAAATATGACACTTAAAGCACAGGAAACAAAAGCAAAGGTAGACAAATTCGAACTATACAAATTAAAATTTGTCTATGAGGAAAAAATAAGAACCAAGATACATTATATAAATATATAAGATCCCAATGATGAATGTAACTTTAACTGTATTGTACACCTAAAACATACCAATAAACTTAATGGAAAAAAAAAACCTTTGTGTACCACAAAGGCAATAATCAATAGAGTAAAAAGACAATCTACGAAATGAAAGGAAATACTTGCAAACCATGCATCTGATAAGTGGTCAGTTTACAAAATACAGAAAGAATAATTACAACTCCATATTTAAAAAATGATTTACTCCATTAAAAAGCAAACTAAGAACTTGAAGAAACATTTCTCCAAAGAAAGTATTCAAATGGCCAACAGGTATATGAAAAAAGTACATAAAATCAGTAATAATTCAGGAATGCAAGTCAAATCACAACAAAATATCCCACATTAAGATGTCTATTATTTTCAAAATAGAAAAGCATTGGAAAGGATATGAAGAAATTGGAACTTTTGTGCACTCTTTGTGGAAATGCAAAATGGTACAGATTTCATGGAAAATAGCATGCAGGCTGTTTAAGTAAAGACGCTTCTTTTACATTTTTGGTCAATTTTTTTGTTTCTGTCTCTTTGTTGCCCTCATTTGTCTCCAAGGTAGTCATCTGCCTCAGTTGTGCAGCTTTTTTGACTTGTGAGTTCCTGTTCCCTGTAGGACTTTAGGAGGGCCCAAGGGCCACATACATTTGAGGAGAGGGGAGGGAATATGTGTGAGGAAGAGCTCCCCGCAACCACAGAATGCTTGTTGATAACCCGTCCTTGTTTCCCTGGAATCAGCTGACACTACATTAGGCGTGATTTTAAGCTCTTAGCAAAAAGGACAACTGGAAACAATATGCATCCTGTCTTATCACCTTGCAGGAGTGATTACACGCTGTCTGTCTGAGGTAGAGAGCTGCATGCCTGAGAACATCATACCACACCCGAGTTTTCCACTCTTCAATCTCAGGACTTTCGTGTTGTCTGATATTGCCCCCTTCTATTCCCTGGTGATTAGTATACACTAAAATATTGTAAAACAAACAAACAAACAAAAAACCAAAAAGAACTTGCCTTGAAAAACCCGAAACTAGATGAAAATCTCTGTAAACAAGTAGCATTTGAATGCTGATTTAAACAGTTAACTGTCTCTTTGTTTACAGGGCAACTCGAACTTTGGACAGAAGTGGTACATACTAAATATTAAAGAATTACTGTTAATATTTTATGTAGTAATGGTGTTAGAGTTATACTAAATAAAAATATATTTTTGGGTCTACTTCCTGAAATGTTTAAAAATTAATATGTATGATTTATATCAAAATAATTGAGAGGAAACAGGTTGTAATACAATGCAGAATACAAGTAAAATAAAATTGGCCATAAATTGAAACTTAATAAGGGTAGTAAAATAGTTTATTAACTTTTCTATGTATAATTGTTTACTTTGGAAATTTTTCACAGTTGAAAGTTAGAACTTCACTGAAGGAAATTTTTTGTGCACAAGGTTTAATGCTAATGATAATAGAAAATACAGAAAACAATATTTTGAAGAAAAAATTATAATTATCATTTTGACCTATCTTTTATAAATAATAATTAAGTATTAATTATTTTTCTGTTGTTCCAACAAGAATTTATTGGAGCCTTTCTCAGTATGCAGTCCTGAAATTAATAATCTAGATTTAACCAGGCATGGTGGGACAGGCCTGCAATCCCAGCACTCAAGAGACTGAGAGAGAGAATTTCCACGAGTTCGAGGCCAGCCTGGGCTATGTAGTGAAGTCATGACCAGCCTAAACTGCAGAGAAAGACCCTGACTAAAATAGTATTACATATCTGTATAAACATATTTGTACTCATACAAGAACACAACAATATAAACATGAGTATGCTTATGGATATTTTATTAATTCCCTTTTTCTCTTCTTTATTTAGGTTTTGGAAATGTTTGAAATATTTTCTGCCTATTGACTAGAAGTCAATATAGTTTTTCTGGAAAGGGCTAGGTAGTAAATATGTAAATTTGCAGACCATATAATCTCTGTTGCTGTTACTCATCTCCGTTGTTGTAGGAGGAAGGCAGCCATAAACTATGCATAAACAAAATGATATGGCTATGTTCCAATGAAGCTTATTTTTTAAAAAGCAAGCTATGAGCCAGACTTGACCTATACCAGCTACGTGATTATACCTGATCCAGAGGTACTTTTATGTGTTAGAATATGGTTCTGAGATAGAGAAATCTCATACAAATAGAAAATTATCTATAATGAATGACTTAGATTTAGTTCCTCAGGAAGATAGGGAGATGGACTATAAAATGCTTTGTAATGTTAAGGTATTAAAATGTTATATGTGACATAAGCTTAATTTATGAAGAAAAAAAAGTCACACCTACCCCAAGTTAAAAAAGTATTCTAATAGACAACTTAAGAATCAGCACAATGAAAACTCCTAGGCACTGTTCCAACCTGAATATTTTCTCATAAACATACAATTGAAAAATGTTAAACAAAATTTTCATGTTCCTTCTGAATAATTAATGTTTTTTTTTTACCCAGAAGTTACTATCTAAGAAAACAAAAAGAAACTTATTTATCTAAAAGAATCATATATTTCCAGAACTCCTTACATTGGACACAGTGGGGTCTGGTCCATTATGTTTACAGCATTTCATTACAGTTGCAAAGTTATAACTGGAGAAAGACAATGTGATATTATTTGTATTATTATTTATGTTAATAGAATTGTTCATAATGCAGTTGTTATTAATGATGTGATGTTATAAAAAGAATCCTTAATTATTAATGCCATTGATACAACATTATTAATTTTGGTACTAAAATGAACATTTCATTATTCCCAATGCAATTATATTGTTAGACAAGTTATTGCTAATAGATTATACTTTCTGCAGCCTTGTTTTGGCACCATGGTAATTAGCTGTAGGTTTATATGGCCGAATGAAAAATTGGTGTTGAGATTTTATTTCTGAGTAGTAGAGGATCAGAGCACTAACTCGTGGAACAGAGCTGAGTAAGAAGACTCATTGGCCAAACTTTTTCAGCTTCTGTCTGTTGTGATCTGGATGACTTCTCAGTCATATGCTTGAAAGGAAAGCATAGCCAACTGCACTAGTGTGTAAAGACGTGGCTGCTGAAGGGCCTTCTGTCATGTCACATTTTCTACACAGTAAATCAATACAGAAGTCTCTCTACTGTTCTGCAGTGGTTATTAAGATGTGATATTATCCTCTGACTCATATCATGTTGTCACAGTGCATTTCATTTTGCTTTGTTTCAATAATGCAATGAATTCTTTCATAATTTCTTTCAATTTGCCTTGGGAGTTGTTATATACTCCCAGATTTTATTTCTTTATATTCTTCCCAGCCTTATTAATACAAGTGAAGAAAGTATATCCTTCCATAATTGCTTATAGCCTATACAGTGCAATACAGCATATTACATCATTTAAAATAATTCTTTTGTAGTGGCATGATAGTCTAACACTTAAAAGCTCTATGCAGAAGCAAATAGCTTCACAAATTACTTTATAATCTCAGTCAACTTCAACTAGTTATTCCCATGGAACACTTTAGGGTTTGTCCTTTAACAACCACTCTGCAGTTTAAAAATCCTCAGGCACAACTTGAAGGGCAGTTAAGCAAGAAAACTAATAGCAGCAATGAAATATTCTCAGGGAAAGCCAAGAATAGGATTCCATAAGGCCTCTTTTGCCCTCTTCATGCCTCCATCGCTCCTGATCTCAGCACATATAAACATACTTACTGTAGCTATGGCACCTATATTCTCTTATGCCCACAGTTAAAGGAATCAGATAGTGGCCTGATTTTGAGACAACTAAAGCACGTTGAAGTTTTGTGTATACACTAAAAAAAAGTGTTTCTCACAAGTAGTGTTTGAAGACTTATTTTTGTGCCTGTTAGTAGATACTCATCGGCACTGGGAATAACATGGGAAAGGAATTATAGTAGAGTCCTGTGAAAGTAAAGTTTGAAGTTACCTGCATGTCCTCATTCTCAAGATAAATACATTACCTAGAAATTTGAAGATTTATTATCAAGATTGAATGTGATGAATTTTTACGAATTTTAAAAGTAGAATATAAAGGAACAATGAAAAAACATGACCTTACACTCCTTATGAAATAATTTTGATATCTACCACAAACTTTAAAGTATTCCACCATAAATACTGTTAAGTACCATTTAAACCATACTCTAATGCAAACGTTTGTCTAATCAGGATATCTTATACTATGAATGGTCACCAAGTATTTTTTTCCAAAAGAAGACCACTGCCCAGAGGTAACTATTATAAATACTCTGGCTGTCATTAGTTTTCATCAAGACACGACCCTTTACAATTTGTTGTTGTTGATGAACCTAAAGGAGAGATGGGAGAGATAAAACTGATGGTTTATTAACTTGAGTAAAAAGTACTACATATTTTGGTTGCCCATTTTTTGATTGGGCCTTTTATTTGGGGGACTCTAAGTTTTTGAGTTCTTGATGTATTCTGAATATTAGTCCTCTCTTTGAGATATAGCAGGTAAAGCTTTTTTTTCCATTCTGTAGATTGTCTCTTTACTGTCTGTTGTTTCCTTTCCTGTGCAGAAAATTTTTAATCTGATATGATCCCATTTGGTGATTCTCAGCATTATTTTTTGTTCCACAGGGTTCTGTTCAGAGAATCCTTACCTATGTCATTTTATATATTTTATGTTCTAACAGATTAAGTGTTTCTGTTTTAACATTTAGATCTTTGATTCATTTTTTATTTTAGTTTAGTACATGGTGAGACTCAATCTTCTGCAAGATACTTCTCAGAAGTACGAATGTCCAATAAATACCTGGAAAAGTGTACAACATGGCTGGCCATTAGAGAAATGCAAATTAAAACAACACTGAGATTCCATCCTAATGCAGACAGAATGGCTACCATCAAGAAATCAAATAATAATAAATGCCAGGGATGCTTTGGGGAAAAAGGAATTCTTTTACATTGTGGGTGGGAATTTGAACTAAAATAATGACTATGGAAATCAGTGTGGAAATTCCTCAAAAAACTAAAAATAGAAATCCCATTTGACCCAGCTCTTTCCCTTCTATGTACTTTTTTAAAGAGTTAATTTTAATGTCATGATAGTGCAAAGACACATACATATTCATGTTTGTTCCAGAACAATTTATAATAGCTAATATCTATCAACAGGTGAATGGTTACAGAAAATGTGGTGTATACCATGGAGGACTATTCTTCCATAATGAAAGATAAACATGAAGTTTTCATAAGTAAATATAGGCGCCTTGAGACCATAATGTTAAGTGAAATAAACCAGAAGCAGTAGCTTAAATACAGTATGATTTCTTTTATATGAGAAAATTGAATATATGTGATAAGTAAATAGGAAGTACAGAGATAATTTTCAAAGTAATGTGGGAATGACATTGAGGGGGAAAAAGGAGAAGGAAAGGTGATGGGAAAAAGGAATGAAAAGTGAAGGAAATGGAAACATGTACTAATAAAAAATAAAATGTACCATAATTAGAATTGGTGAAATTAGTATATTCTTTATAAATGTATTCACAGACACACAGTAGAATCGTCTCCATTTTTATGCAGACAAGGCATAAAAGTCCATAGATCCTTGTCAGATCTTTACAAGTGGCAAAGTGGGCCTGTCCTTCACCATGCTTTGTGCTGTTGGGCTATAGGGATCTTGGTCATGTAACTTGACAGAAGTTTAGCTAAATTATGCTACTAGAATAGCATCACATTTTGTTATATTCTTCACATAAATAATTTTTTCAAGGCTTCAAAGAAGGCAAGGGCATTGAACTTATATGATTACCTGGCTATTTTGGGATTTCCTTTATACACTATTAAGTTATTATTATATTACATGCTATTATAAACATATTATAAACCTAGGAGCAAGTTGTGGAGTACAACTCATTTTTACTTACTGTGATCTATTCCTGGTTTTCAAAATATAAAAAAAAGAATAAATTACATAAGAATAAATTTCCATAATAAAATTAGCTTAAACCAGTTCACAACGACAAAGTAAGAAAATAAAAAACAAAATAATCTGAAATTCATTGTATTGGATACATATTTTAATTTTTACCCTTCTCATTTTGGAAGTAAAGTGGGCCAATTCTACAACTCTAGCTTTTTTCTGCAACTGATGAAAGAGCTTTCCTTTTGTTTCAATCATTTTTGTTTTACCTCCTATCTCTTTAGTATGTCCTCAGAACACAACTGTGTTAATGGATTCAATTGGTTGGAGGTCAGGAGTCAGGAGTTTTATAATTTGTGTCCACTGAAACAATAAACAAATAATTATAAAAATGGAATTGTTTACTTTACACTGAATCAGTCTTTTAACTTGGTAAATAATGATATAATCCCAGTGACCACAACTGTCTTTGGAGGTAGATGAGATTTGTTGCTCACAGACACTTCGTGTCCCAGCTAAAGTTAAAAGTTTTAGCATTTCCTGTTTGAAAACAGGAAAAGTCTAAAAGCTCAATAGAAAATGTGTAATAGATATGAAAAGATAATTGACAGAAAAATAAATGCAAATACTCGCCCTTATGGTATAAAATGAAATGTAAATTAAAATTATACCAGGCTACCAGTTTTCATATATCAGATTGACAAAAGAAAAACAAAATTTTAATTCCATCAGTGAGGCCATGAAGAAGCAGTCACACACTGTTGGTTGGAAAGATGAAATAATATAACACATGCAAGGAACTTTGAAACTGTATATGAGTATATGTGTGTTTATATAGACAGATAGAGATGCTTGTGTGTATAAAGATTTATATCTGTTAACTGATATATCTGTGTAGAGTGATCTCCAGGATAAATTGAAGGGAAAATGCAAAATATAGAACAGTTTATAGCAAGCTGATTTTGGGTAAGAAAGTGGACATACATATATACTTACTTATTTGCTTATATCCTCAAAAGGAAAAAATGTTGAATAAAATAAAAACCAATAAAAATAATTGACTATAGGTAAAGGTAAGAAAAAAGGAAAAGGCATAGCCATAGAAACAAGACATCTGTGAGTGTATCTTATTACACAGCTTTTATTTGGATAATATATACATGATCAGGATTCTTTAAAAAAGCAAAGAATTCCTAATAATTAAAAGCAAACTGAAACAAAGGAATTGAATCATTTAGCATGTTACTATCAGAACTACACATAGAAGTGAATCAGTGTAACTGACATTTACATAATGTTTTGTTTGTACATCCCTTGTGAAGTCTAATTTAATGGAAATCTAAAAGAGGAATGGCAAAAATAGATTAAACTACATTTGTTCAACTTATTGCTAATTACAGTCGAGACCTTGTTACTTTGAAACTACTAGAAGATAGAAACATAGAGAAAATGAACAATTATGTTAAAATCTTAATATCATGAGAAATCAAGTAATAAAAATGACATAATTATATAATCAAAGAAGTTAGCCAAAAACTAAATAAGATCTTGGATCCAAAATATTAGCATGAACTCCTGGTTTGTTTCCATGTCTTGACAAATATTATTATTTGGTTGCTCTTACTAAAAAAAATCAGAAGTTCAATTGAGAAATAGCTGTGTAAAGCACCTCTGCTAACCAGGTTAAGGTCTTAAGAGACACCAGCACTCCTTCAAAAATAATAATTCCAAATCTTCATCAGAAAATGTATAAATTGGTCATGGAATAACTTCTTCCAAAAAGCAAAAAAGTGTTCAAACACTCAAGGTGTCATCTCAAATGGACACAAAAGCCTTTTGAAGAAATTTCTTTTGGCCTAAGATGAGACAAAGAAGTGTCAAGAAAAAAAAAAGCCAATATTAAAGTACATCAAATACAAACAAATGCATGAATACCTAATTTAACTTGGTTCCCATTAGGAGTTGGTAACAAGGAACTCATTCTTTTAATCTTCATAACTAAAGAGAAAAAGTCAAGCATTTTGGCTATATTTTTTTCTATTATATTTGAGTAGTCATATCATTCATATGGTAGTTTTTTTATTCATTGATTTTATTGGTACATTTTAGGTGTACATTCATCATTGGGAATTTGTACCTTTATAAGGTATATCTTGGTCCTTATTTTTTCTCCACCGCCCTTCCCTCCCATCAACCACTCCACCCCACCCTATTTATAAATAATTTATTTCTATTTTTTTCCTTTTCTCATAGTTGTTCCTTTCCCTTCTTTCCTTTTCCCTACCACTCTCACTTTCCCTTTCCCTTTGGACCTTTTCTTATTTCACATTACAGAAATAATTCAGCTAGTAAATACAGAACAAAAATAGGATGAACAAGTTTTTTTGTTTTCTTTTTAATTCATAGTGAAATAATCGAGGCAAGCATTGGTCATCATGAATGCTAAATCATCAAGTAAAACTGATTGAAGGTGGAGGCTTGGTAATAAAACTCTTGAACCTACTGCACAATGTTCTCTTCACTGAAAATAGGAAGTCTGCATAAAATCCAACAATAAGATGATCAAATGCATACAGTATCACTTTTTATTTTCCTTTTCCCAAAAATGAAACTTGAATCTAATTAAATCTCTAAATCTCACTACTACTTTACAGGAGTTAGGAAGTAAGGAGTATTTCACAAACTTTATTATTCCTCCAATAGAGAGGTTTCTTTAAGCATGTTGTCCTAAATGTCTCACCCATAAAATGTTAATAATTATAATACTCTCTATGTAGCATATGCACAGCCTTTGTACCGTGGTCCTTTGGATTTTTCCCTTTGTGGGGCATATATCATTGTCACTGAAAACAAATGAGTTAGAAGGACAAATCAAATATCACCAGAATACTTTCAACTCGATAATAACTGCAAACTGATTCTCCCAACAAAGAACAAAAAGGGAAAAGAAAAAAATGTGAGAGAATGAAAAGATGAAAATAAAGTGTTTGTAGATGGGGAGGGGAGGAGGGGGTGAAGGGAGGGCAAAGGTAAGGGGAAAAAATGAGAATCAAGACTTGCCATGTAAAGGTACATGATCCCAACAATGAATGTAACTGTACTGTATCCCTAAATGTACCAATAAACTCAATAAAAAAAAAAAACAAAAGGAAAACCAAAAATATAAGGATACTGATAGAAAAATACAAGACCCTCAAGAAAATATCATTAAAAGGTAATTTATGGGGCCAGGAATGTAGTTGCCAGGTGCCTGCCTGGCAAGCACAAAGTCCTGAGTTTGATCCCTGGTACTCCCCGCAAAATGTTATATATAGCCATACATCACTCATAGATTCACAATTCAAATGAATAACTGTGAGTAGATGTCTCTGTGATGATTAAAAATATTTGAATGTGGACTGAGTATTAAATGGTATTAAGAAATTAGTGTAAATTTTGTGAAGTTTGATAATGAAATGATGGAATAGGGAATAATATCTTTCACAGTAGAGATGCATTCTAGAGTTTTTATAGGTAAAATGGCATAATATATGAAATTTGCTTCAGTAAACTCTAGAATATTAAGTAGCATGGGATATAAATATAATAAAATAGGAAAATATTGATAATGCCGTGAAACTTGATGATGGGCAACAGCATTCAGAGAATTTTCTACTTTTTGTGTGTGTTTGAAATTTCCATAATAAAATTATTTAAATAATGCAACAATTGGTATCTTGTACTTTTCTACATAATCCTATAATAATGATTCATTTAAGTTCAAGGAATTGTATGAGTATGAAAAATTTGAGCCAGCTGCATTAAAACAAATTATTATTTTGTGAATGAGAAATAAAATACAACAAATCTATTCTTGGCCAACATTCATGGGACTTACATTAATTGAATTGCAAAGACCAAAAACTGTGCCTTTTTGTTTTTCTGTTCATATGGACCAATCGTGTATTCATCACTTCACTGATTCCTAAAGAGTGACAGATTTTAAGTATACTTAGTGACCATTTTCCTTATCCTTAATCTGCTCTTTCTTTTGATTGTGTTTTCAGTGGAGAAAGATAATCAAACTAAAACATTAGGAACTGTGATAATTTTTAAGTTTGGCTGAGAAATGCCATGGCCTCAGGTCAAACTAGACAACCAAATAATGTTTTACCTTCACTATTAATGAAGAGGTTGGCAGGGAAAACATTCCATTTGATTCAAACACTACTTTGTATATTGGATGCCAAAAATGAATTCTCGGATTATTCTTAGGATAGAATTAAGTCATAGTGTTGTTGATATGTTATGTATGCCAAAGTTGTTGATTCAATAAAATTTCTCAAGAGAATTGATGTTTAGCATAATACAATTTCTCAACAGAATTCATTTTTGGCATGGGTCGATGTAGTTTAAATGCAGAGTCCTTGTTCCACTCAAAGTTAAAACAAGAATGCTACTTATGCTTTCTGTTTACATTCAGTAACATTTAGCTTTTGCCATTTTTTCCTTTTAGAAGAACAAGAAATATCTTTAAAAATGAGCCCTATTAAGTGTTAGCTATTGGCATGGGAGGGCTGTCATTTTACAGCAATTTCTAGGTATCACTCAAAGACTTCCCGGTTACATCAGAAAAATATTGATTACTGAGTTTTCTTACCTGAAAGTGAATTAGATACCTCAAATGAAGAGTGATTTTAACACATTTCAAGATCTAATAATAAAGCAAATTTTATTTTTAAACCTTTATATAACCAAGAGAAACTTCAAAATTAAAAATATGTTGAATCTGTTAAATTCTATGCATATTTTATAGATTTAGCTTTTCTTTCATATTTGTAAATTAAATTCTATTATAATAAAAGTTATTGTGAATTGTTACAAGAGGAACATTTTATCAAAACAACTTCATATTAGTTTATGAAATTATTACCATTTCCATTATTTCCCTTTATTATGATAAGTTTTGAGAAAACTTGAATATTCAGAAAGATGAAGACTTTCTCCTAGTAAAACTAAGTTGTAAATTAGTAAGGTTTTTTTAAGTAATGTTATTTAGAGTGATTGGTATTGAATTTTTAAGAAAAAGTTATCTCAAAATACTTAATCCTGATTCACTCCAAATTATGAAGTGAATTTATAACTAATAGGATAAATTGATTTTTAATAGAGAAGTAAAATTTAAATTATAGATAAAGAACCCCTAAATATTTTTAACTGCAATTAGCCCCTCTCCCTGAATAAGATTTGATTCAGCTGTCACTTTGATTGTCTTGATAAGTGTCCAGAGCAAATGGGAAAAAGGTTAAAACCTGTCTTGGGCATGTGACCTGCAGATTCCTTTAAAAATTAAATATATACATTTTAGAAATATATTCAATTAAGAAATTTTAAAGTGATTCTTTTATAAATTTGGAAACAATCAATACTGAAATTAAAACTTTAGAAGTTGCCAATTCTAAATCACTATGAACACACAAATCTTCTTATAGTTCAGTCCAGGGATTACTTAGCCTCTTACATATGTTCAAAATTGTGTTGGTTGATGGCAAATAAAAAAATTCATTTGTATAATACTTATGATGAGGTGGTATGTGTGCGTGTGTGTGTGTGTGTGTGTGTGTGTGTGTGTGTGTGTGTGTGTACTGGGGACTGAATCCAGGGCTTCAAATATGCTAGGTAAGTCCACTACCACTGAGTGACATTTCCAACTCTTTTCCTGTCTTGCTAAGTTGTCCAGGTAGTCCTCCTGTGTCAGCTTCCCCAGAAGCTGGAATTACAGGAATGCACAACCATGCCCAATTCAGACATATTATTTGTAAACATTTTCTCACATTCTCTGCTGACTTCTTATTCTGTGGAAAGTCTTTTGATGCACAAATATTTTAAATTATGGAACTCAATTCATCTATGACTTTTTCACTGCCTGGTCCACTTATGTCTATCCAAGAAATCCAATGTCATGAATCTTTCTTTTTATGTTTTTTTCTAAGCTTTTTCATAGCTTTAGGTCCAATATTCAACACTGATTTTCAGAACAGCTATAAAACTCCTAAAGTTTCTAAAATTCAGCAACAACTACAACATAATCAATTCAAAAATAGGAAAAGGACTTTTACAAACATTTCTCTAGTGATGTATAAATAACTAATAAGCACACGAAAAGCTTTTCAACATCAGTTTTGATTAGGAAAGTGCAAGTCAAAGCAACAATAAAATACCATTTCACATACATTATGGTGACACTGTCTAAAAAGAAAATATGTGTTGGCAAAAATTGGGAGAAATTGAAACTTCCGTGGTGTTCTGTGTTTAGTGGGTATATCAACCAGCTCTTCCATCAATGGGACAAAATATATGAGGCCTGCAACTCAAAGAAGGTGAGATATATTTTGATGCAGTTTCAGAAACTGCAGTCCACAGTGGACCATACACCTGTAACATCATCTGGAGGAATCACCGTGGTGGAGCATAACTTTGCTCTCCATGGTTTTGGGGAAGCATAACACTGGGAGTTGTATCACCAGAAAATGCACCTTGCAAAGGCACAGGCCCAGTGACCCTCCTCCACCACCATCAAGAGGCCCCATCTCCTAACAGCACATTCTGACAGTGCCCTCTTGATCTAATAATCACTGCTTCAAGAGTTTTGTAATTCAGTCAAATTGATAAGATAAATTGGCTCAGTGGGAATGTAAAATGTACAGCTGCCATGGAATATGGTAGCATTGTTTCTAAAAAAAAATAAACATAAGATTAATGTAGGATTTAACATTTCCACATAGGGTATATAGGCTAAAGATTTGAAAACAGGGGTGAGAAATGTAGCTCAATGTACTGTGTTTGACTAGCATGTTCAATCCAAGAAACACCAAACAAAAAACAGGACAAATGAAAACAAGCCAAAAATAGTGGAATTAAAAGCAGAGACTGAAAGAAATGTTGGTATACTATGTTCATGAATGTTCTCTTAGTTACTTTTCTTGTTACTGAGACAAAATACCCAACACCCATAGTAAAAGGAAGAAAGGTTTATTTTACTTCAGTTTGTAGAGGTTTCAGTTCATAGTTGGCTGGTTCCAAGGCATGGTGGTATGGCAAAGAGACATGGCAGAGGAGAAACAGTTCATGGCAGACAGAAAACAGGAAGGCAGCAAAGCAGTGAAGTATTGATGAAGAAAACAGTAAGTCAATGGCATCCCTGTCTCTCTCCTTTATAGTCTATTCATACTACATACCCTTAGGGTGGGTAGCGTTCACACCCACAGTGGGCCTTCCCATTATCCATGCCCAGAGCTATGCCAGACCATTCAATGGACTGATTTAATAATCACAAATCCTTAATCCCAACACCACACACTTAATCCAAGCATCATGAACTCTAGATGCAGCCACCTCTGAAAAGCCCCACCTATGACTGCATGAGGCTTTGAGGGGACATCTAGATACAAGCCATAACAGCTATATTATTCAGAATAAGTAATACATGGAAACCACCCAAGTGTTCACAGGAAGATGACCAGATAAGAAAATGTTGTATAAAGATACAAAATAATGGAATATCATTTGGCCTTTAGAAGGAACACATTTCTGTAGTGTACAGTACAACAATATGGATAAACACTAATGACGTTAGGCTAAATGACATAAGCCAGTTACAAAATATAAATACTCTATGATTACACTCACATGAGTGCCATTACAATCATTGAGATTAAAAAAAAAGTGAATGAGGGAAGGGAGGAATGGGAAGCTATTGTTTACTGTATACAGAATTTTAATGCTACAAAATGAAAAGATTATGAAGATAGAGAGTGGTGCACATATGCAATACTATTGAACTATACTCCTAAAATGGTTAAAATGGTAAATTTTATATTATGTGTATTTTACTACAAGAAAAATAATTGGAGTAGAGCAGAACATATAGATGTTGTCAGTCAGAACTGAAACTGGAGCTTAGAAGTTTGACCAAAGAGAAATGTTTTCCCCTGGGTTTTATTTGAAGAGTAAGTTTTTGACAAAGAGAGAGTGGAGATACAGGATGGCAAAAGGTCATTTAGGCTGAGAACACAGAGCTGTGAAAGTGTGTGAAGGCACAGAAGTGAATATGCTATTTTGTTTATGGAACAGTGAACAGCTCTGGGTGTCTGGAACACAACACTTATGAGGTGCTAACCTTAGACATATAGCTTACAGAAAGATGACTAAAGACCCCACCAGTTTTTTAAATGTTTATTGAAGAAATAGAATTCTATTGAACAGTGAGGTGAGGTAATCAAGCCCTCAGTTTAAGAAGGAGAGAGGAGAACCAAAGAGGAAATGAGTAAAGGCTGTCACCCCACTCTTGGCCTCATCTTTGATATCCATACAATGGCCTTATCTATTCCTGGGTTTGGGTAGCAATAGCACAGTCCGATGAATGTGAAAGCTCCTTACAAAATACAAAGTACAATTAAGGCATAAGAGACCCTCAAATACTGAATATTTACCATCTACATAATGGCTTATATATTTAATATTTTCATTAGAATTGTGTATAAATGAGTATGCTTTTCTTTAAACATTCATTTGTCTGTATATCCAGACAACTCATTTACTTGTCTCTACATGTATGATATCTGTATGGTACCTTAATAGAAGTAGAGTAACATGGCATCCAAACTAAATGCACAATCAATCCTTTACTCTTTGGAAGCTTTTGACTAAGCTGCAAAGTGAGCCTGCACCCATGAGATGTGTCAGCATGGAGGCCATGCAGACCCACCGAAAGAGGGTGTATGTTGTGTATGTTGTGTGAAAATATTCAGGTGGGTGTGACTTTTAAATTAAAGTGTTTAGGCAATAAATTATGCTTCATCCAAATTGTAAAAGGGTTGTGAGGCATGGAATCCTAGGGAAAGGGAAAGACAGTGCATCAGGCATTTGTTGCAGTCTGCTTATACAGGTGATAGTCACACTAACGAAAACACTGTTACCCATAATCATTGATGTCTGTCAGCGGTTCTTGAATAGGTTGAGCACAAATATCTTTCTAGGAGCTCAAACCCTTCCTCAGGAGGTTCTGACTCAGGAAGTTCAAGATACATACTCAGATATGTGTGTGCTTTTAACCCACCCAAAGGAGGTGTTCCTGCTACTGGCTGACTGCCATGACAACAATGATTTCCAAAGTTGTTTGCATATTAAAATTATTTGGGGAATTTAGAAATTCCAAAAGTGGATCTATACCTCAGAGCAACAAAATCATCATATAAGAAGGAATGGGGGGGAACAAATCATCAGTATTTCCTTAAACTCTTCAGATGGTTCCAATGCATAGACAAATTTGGAAACTATAATTCTCCCTCTCCCTCAATTAATTCCATAGAAGGAAGAGGAACTGTTCAGTGGATACAGAAAAAAAAAATACTTGTAAATTATATAATGTGATAAACAAATGAGCTTCCATTTGAAAGGAACAAATAATAGGAGCTCACAGTTGTTTATTTCCCCCATGTTTGATCTCAGCATTTTGGTTCCTCTAGCTCCTAAAATATTTTGTCTAGCTCTTCCTTCACTTTTCCTATGCAGCCAGTACTCTCGAAATGGCTAGGGATTCTTCTCTGAGGGAAATGTTATCATTCCTCTCTTTCTTTTAGGAGAATAATCATAAAAAGAAAGGAGAACAAGGGAAAAGAGTTATAGGGCACATTCAGACTCAAAGACCTAGATAATTTTCAGTATATAAGAAAGATTTGTTATTTAATAAAGACAGTCTCTCTACAGTTTATGTAAGCAGCTGGTCAGATGTAGAGAAGTCAGATTCTAGCCACTAAATCAACACTATAACACTGATGAATTCACATATTATTATTTCTTACATTTCTGTTTTTTAACCTATGGCTTTTGGGATGGAAAGTTTTCCAGGGTTTCCAACTCATGAGTAAGAACCAAATTCAGAGTCAAAAGGACTCAAAGTTAATTCTCTGTTCAAGGAACTCTGAGACACATGGCACATGTGAGATGGATTTCTGAAATCTTTCATGAATCCCAGTTTATAATCCTAAAGGTCTAATGTTAGTGAAATACCCCCAGTCATGTATCAAGGAAGGAAAACCACCTTACCATGCCAACCCTCCCCATTTCTAGTCTATCTTTATGTTCCGCTATCATCCTTTGGGATGTGCATATCCTTGGACTTGAGGAAGAATTCAGTAGGATAGCCCTTCACTTAGAGTTAAGACTATCTGTAGGGTGCTTGCCTCATATTGCAGTATTCCAAGGAATAGTTGGGGAACCTTAGTTAAAGCCAGAAACCACTGAGACAATAAATGTTTCTCCATGGGAATTGGCTGAGGTTCTGTCTCTGCTGTGTTCTCTCTAGGATGACCAGAGCACTATAGGATGTGAGTCTCCTGGAATATCAGAATAAAGGAGCCCAGCAGTAAATGGACAGAAAGCAGTGCAGTCTGTCACACCATATTACACAAGACCTGCTGTTCCTACCACCCTCGCAGGATGACAGTCATAGTGTGAAATGTGAACTCCAAGGGAGATAGTCTTGCAACATAAGGGAAGTTCTGCAGGATTTAAATGTCAATAGAAGAAAAACTCAAAGTCCTCAAAGTCGGTATGTGGCCATGAAAAAGAGATGCTGATATTGTTAGTTCAAAGCACAAAAACGGCTGGTTTTTACTACTAAAAAGGAACAAATATGGGCTACTGAGGTTCATGGATAACAAATTCAAGGTTAGCATTTTGAGGAAGGAGAGTCAGAGTGGTTTTGAGTGTCCTGCTAGAGCTAGCCTCTTCCGGTGAATTTAGAGGCTTTGTGGAACTCAGCAATAATCACTTGAATGAAGGAGGCACAGTTTTTGCAGTGGCCTAACCCATTCACAGGCCAGTCAAAATGCATATTGTATTTTCCAAAGTGGCGGACAATTGTATTATAGAATCTCAGGATTATAAATAACTTTAAAGATGGCCCAGTATAGAGAAGGGTGAGGTCAGAGTTAGAAGCTGTACTAAGTTCGTTTGTTCATTCAAGAACCCTCTCACTATTCAATCAACAAATCTAAGAGGAACACCTAGAAATGGCATATCTATTTCCTGATGCCATTCTATTCAAACTTTCTAACTGGACCACCCTACTTGGAAGAGAAACTTAATCGGTGCCCTTGCTTGCTACCAACTAACTTGAGGCCACAGTCTCTGTTAATAGTAATTTAGAAGACAAAAACAATTTCTTAAAAAGTCAAGTAGCCATGGTTCACAGTGATATCCTTTGAGTGTCTTGGCTACCGCTGGCACGGGGGGGAGGGGGCATACTGTCAAGCAAATGAAGAAATTGAAATCCTGGAAGTGGAGCAGCCCAGGAAAGCGGAGCAGTAGAGAAAACTGGCTTCTGGAACACAGAGAGAGGCAAGAACCTGTGTGTCTTGAGCAATGACCTGTGAGCAAGCCTTTGGTAAAAGAGAGGATGGCACAATAAATTCTCTTTAGCAACCCTGATTGTTGGAAAAATGGGCCTAGAGAACAGGGTTTATCTTGTGGGAAGAGAAAATACCAATTTTTAAACATCTTCTGTTAAATGTCAATAATTTCCAGGGGAAATAATAAAATGAGAAAGTAACAAGACAAGTAAATAGTTTACTTATGAAATAAGAAAACTCGGGCCTATACCAAACTTGATCACAGCATCAGACACCAGAAAACAACAAAATATTATCTTCCGAGCTTTAAGTTATGAAATATTATACACAAATGATCTATATCCTGTGAAGTTTTCATTTTTGTATAAAGACAATAGAATAATATTGTCAATGAAATTGCATGCTATAATATTGAGTAGAAAAGTTATGAGTTTAGAGAAACAAAATACTACAAATATTTTACCCTAGGCATGTCATATACTATCCTTGTAACATATTTATACTAAAAATTATTCCTTGCTTACCTGAAATCCAAATTTAACTAAATGCCCTGTGTTTTATCTGATCATCCAATTTCAAGATTTCTCCTTCCCCTCCCCTCTTCTCTCCCACCCCAGGTTTTTCTCCAAAATACTTAGCAAAACTGACTTAAGCTACTGGAATTAAAGGTGAATTAGGGAGAAATTTTGCTTTGAATCCATAATGAAATAGTAAGTACAGTTCCACTTTATGGTTAATAGGGGAAGAATAGAAGGAAAAGCTTGGTGAAAATCTAAATTATTATTTCAAAAAAATATCTTGTCATAACTTTGACTTTCTTATTATGGAAAATTTCTTTGTAAAAAATATAGTATTGTAGAAGAAAATACCCTTTAAACTTTGTCCTTTAATGCACTATCAAGTTTTTCATAACAAGTGATGGTGGCACATAATTTGAATAGCATGTATATATTTTTCCAATCATTAAGTAAATTATTCACAGTCTCTGTTTGGTGCTGACTTGATCCATGTTTCTCATTTAGCACCAGCTTTCAGTGAGAAATAAACCAGATGCTCTTTTAAAAACATAGTCCTAAAAATCTATGATTTTTAAAAAGGCAGTAATTTGGGGGGGTGAAAGCACTGTAGGAAAAATAACTTCATTTTTAAAGAAGTAAGAAAATGAGAGAACTTCAGATCAGGTTTTATTAATGTTTTAGAGAATGATTCATAGAAGGATTCTTCAGCCAGAACTCAAAATGTCACTGTCATGGTAGCACTTCAAGTCCCTGATCTTTGTTATGTGAATGCAGATGTTGTTCTTGAATGTTTCTGCATGGCAAGAAATATCCATTGCTTGACTTTCTGATTGCTTCATTTACCAAGATTCTCCCATATAGTAGGATTGTCTTGGAGTCAGCAAGTGACTTCAGGGGTACGTATCTTTTAAATTTAATGTATTCAACATGGATCCTTTGAAATTTCCTTTATTCTAGAACCTCTTCTTTCCTTAGGTTTTTCATTGTAATGAATAGCCACTCTCTACCAGACTGCTTAAATAACATGATCTGAGTCAGCCTTTATTCTCCTTACCTCTAAATTCCTCATCCTTGAACAAGTCTTATAAACTCTGTCCCCTGATGACATATTTGATCATCTCAGCTGCTGTATTTCACACCTAAATTGTGACAATAGCATTCTACTTGCTCTTTTTGTTTCCATTCTGGCTCCTCTGTTATCCATTTTCCATACAGCATCCTGAATGAAGTTTTATATATGTAAATATGTTTTATATATGTTAATTTGTTGCATAAAAACTCTTCCAGGACTTCCTTTTTTTAGAGTGCAGAACAATCAAATCTCCTACCAGTTTTTTATCATGTAACTCTAAAGTATTTCTCTGATGTCATGCCCTTCTACCCTGACACACTCTTTTCTGATCACTGAGTTTTCTTCCCTACCTTCAAATATATCAGGTCCCTTTCCATTCCAAAACCCCTTGCACTTATCCATTTCTGTGCCTAGTATGTGTTTCTCTAGGTTTTTCAGTGGTTTCTTACTCTGATTTTTTAACTCAAATCACTCTCTAAGAGGCATTTGCAAATTTCATCCTCATCTTTCTCCCTTTCCTTCACTCAATCTCACCAATAATTGCTTCACAGCCCTCAAAAATCTTTAATTTTTATTCTATTTTATTCTTTGTTCATCACTATATTTTCAACTCTTATCATACAGTATGCTACAACGTGGTTGCTCAGAAGATATTTATTAAGTATGTAAAGTCCCCAATGCCTAGTCCATTCTCCTTCAAACTGTGAGCCTTGGGAACAGTAGCATTGCTGGCACCATGATGGTTATAATACTGACATGTCCATCAAGAGAATTTGATCCTATAGATGTGCTATTATTAAACATCAGATTCCTCACACAGCTCTAGAATTCATGTCCATTTTTTCTTTGAGACCATGGCTAAACGTTTTTGTGCCTTACCAGGAGAAAAGGCTGGCAGCTCTCAAGATCGATTTTCAGCAGAGTTGTATAGGGAAGATCTCCAAAGACCTCAACTATGATTGGAGCTCTAATTCTCAGTGTGGGCTTAGCAGCCACTGAACTATATTTTACAAGCTTTATGAATCCTAGAGATATTTTTTATCATATGGTTGGCCACAAACTTAAAGTTTTGCAATTTTATAGATTTATGCATAATATCTCCTAATTGGAATATTGATATTTTAGGTCTGAATAACTATATATATATCTTTATGATAATGCTTCACTGCATATATATAAATGTGTGTGTGTGCATGTGGGTATATATATATATGTATATATATATATACATATATATATATATATATGTATACTGAGACTCTGATAACAACATCTGAATAAATTACAAAGACCAATTTATGTTTTCCGGTAATTTTTATTACCCATTAGCCCAAAAAATATAGCTGTTCATAGCAGCTGTACTAAGATAATGCATAGACTGTAGACTACATGTAATTTTTTGTCTACAGTTATAGCTTATAGTTTATCTTTTAAAATTCCAGATATTTAGTAAAGAAAATAACACATATCTAGCACACTCTATGGTATTTTTCGTTAATTCATCCATATATTCTTTAAATGCTACTGAGCCCTTATCTTGGCTCAAGTCCTAGATTAGATGTGAAGGACCCAGTAGTAACCAAGAACGATGCTATCTGTGTCCTGCTGGACCTTCCAGTCTAGCAGGGAGAATACTCAGTGCTGCATGACTTTATGCAATCTTCATTTATACAATTGCAGGGTACTGCGTGGGGAAATGGTAAAGTTGTCAGTAAAAACTTGGAAGAAATGATAAGGAAGCTAGAAAAAAGAGGTTTATCAATTTATTAGTTTGTTTATTTATTTAGTACCACGGATTGAACTCAAAACCTTGCACTTGCAAGACAGGCACAGTGCCACTGAGCCCTGGGTCTCCCTGGGCCTGGGGGGGTCTATCAATTTATTAAGGAAAATTATGGGTTAAATTTTTCCAGGCAGAGGGAAGAACATGTATATGTCAGAGGCAAAACAGAGGATAACAAGAGAAACGAAAAGGAATATACAGAATTATAGCATACAAAAGAGGAAGGTGTGTGTGTGTGTGTGTGTGTGTGTGTGTGTGTGTTGGACAATTCAGGATCTCGTGATTCTCAAAGAATACATGATTCAAGTGGGAATAATATGATCAAATTCATGGTTCAGAAGGTCTTCTCTGGATGCATTGTGGCAAATGGATGATGGGAGGGTGAGAAGACTCTAGGTGAGGATGTTGCCAAAAATAAAACCACTTTTAGTCAAAAATATAATGGGGTAAATTAAAAATATAAATGCAATGACAACTCCAGACAGATGGTAAGGTTCACAGAGCCAAACTTAGATTAAAATGCATAAAAAACATAAAATATGATCTAATCAAATGCAAGATGTATGCTAAATTCATGTTCCACTGAAATTTAAGATGCTTAAATAAGGAAATAGAAAAGTAGAGCAAGTAAACCACATTAGCGCAGTTCCTCAGTACTCAATCCATGCAGCCATCTGAAGCACATCTCCTTTAATGTGAAGATCACAACGGTCGCTGCTGCTAATCTCTAATACCAAGGAAGGTGGTGGCATCGTGTCCACAATGTTTCTAAGCCAGCACAAGTGCAACATTAACTCCCTATTCCATATAACCTATAAAATTCACAATCCTATTGTTCTACAGAGATCTGAGAGTAAAAATATCTCACACCAGACAATTATTTAAAGATGTTACAATATGACGTGCTTTTACTTCCTTTTTCTGGACCATGCTATCGATTATTCATATGACTATTGATGACATCGTGTCAGGTTGCACCAATTTTAAAGGTATATATTATTTCCTTCAAATCTTGCAACTGCATATCTATATCTTGCTCATATTAAGAGACAACTGTTTTGACTGTTATCTTTTATCAGTTTATTCAACTTTCTGTAAAGGAGAAATACTTCAGACATACCATCAAATCTGCGTGGATAGGCAGGGCAATCTTCTAACTGTATGAGTTGAAATAAACTGTTAAGTACATGTTCAGTTCCAGATTTTAAAGCAAAAAATAACTTTGAACATTTTGGGGCAAGAATTAACAAATATTATAGAATTTTTTTCCACATTTGAAATTTTAATTTCATAGTATTTTCAGTCCTCTGTGCTGAAACGAAGACCAGATAATATTTTAGCAAAAAAGGTGTTTTGTTTTCACGCTTTCGTCATGCAAAAATAACTCAACTAATTTAGCCCTAACTTTCAAAAAATATTCAGTTTCATGCAAAAATCAACTATGTAGTACTCAGGCCAAAAAGAATATTTATCAGAAAACTTTGAAGCAAAGATCTTTTTATAAAAAATATACTCTTCCATAAAGTTTTATTTTCAGTCATCTTTGACATAATGTAAATGAATTACTGTATTATTGCCTAAACATTATTTCTATTCTTGATCTGCCAGATTCTGTAAGGATTTTTTTTTTTGGTGTAAATTTTAATCATTTTAGATTACACACCTCTGAGTTCAAGCTTAAATACTGTAATTTTGTAATAATTGTTGAAATAATAACAGCTCACATTTATACAGTGCTTCCAAAATGCCAGAGACCATGCTAAATACTATGTTCATAAAATTGCTTTTAACTGTAATTCAATCTTTTTCGTTGGTGATTTTTTTTCTTTTTATTGAGTTTATTGGTACATTTTAGGTATATAGTACAGTTACATTCATTATTGCGATCTTGTACCTTTACATGACAGGTCTTGGTTCTCATTTTTCCCCTTGTCTCTGGCCTCCCTTCACCCCTCCTCCCCTCCCCATTTACAAACACTTTATTTCCATTTTTTCATTTTCTCACATTTTCTTTTCCCTTATTCCCTTTCCCCAACCCTTCCCTCTTTCCCTACACCTTTAGCCCTTTTCTTCCTGTTGGTGAATTTTTTGAGACTAGTTCAATCTTGAGAGGGAAATATAATTTTTATTATCAATTTTAGTTTAAAAAAATCTAAATTCAAAGGAATTAAATAATTTATAGTAAGTTAGTGTATGATGTAGCCAAGGCTTTTAAACACTAAATTATGTTATTATGGTAAGTTAATATTGGCAAAAACTATCAGCTCAATAATCATAATATATCATTTTAGTTATTAGGATACATTGGCCAAAATACCAAGCCAACAGTATTCATTCTAAAGACTTTGGATCAGCACAGAATATATGTTTTATCTAATTTCTCCTGGATTTTTTACTTAACCAGCCAATCTGAGCATCTCTTCTACTGGCATTTGTTTAGATGCTGCTATTAGGGGCATCAAGGTGCCTAGTAAATGAATTTTGATTTTCAGGAGTTTAGATCCTGAACATACAATTGGATCAACCAAGCAAATTTAAAAATTATAAAAGTATGGTTATAATTAATAAAACTGTATATGAAGCCAATTGAATTAAAGAAGAAATCTAATGCCCTACTGTAAATTGTAATTTATAGAGACTACATGATTGACCTCCCTACTTATACTGACTGTGGCTCCTTCCATACTTTTGTGCTCACTTTGCCCTTGCCACACTTGAGACATGTACTGCATGTGTTTCATAAGACTCTGAGCTGGGGGGACTTTATGTTTACCCTCACTTCTATTTAAATGCTCTGGCCAAAAATGCCTAGCCAGATTCCTCTCACCCTTAGGACTCAGCTGCCAGGTCACCTGCTCAGAGAGGTCTTTCATCGCCTTTCTCCCTAACACGGTTCCTCCTACATCACTGTCTGATATAAAAACTCAGTTGTTTCTTTCATAGCTCTATAAATAATATGATGATATAATATCATAATAATTTCTCTGTTAGACATTTTTTTTTCCAATACCAGGGATTGAACTCAAGGCCTTGTGCTTGCAAGGCAGGCTTGGTGTTACTGAGCTAAATCCCTGATCTTCTGTTAGACATTTTGACTATGAGGAAAACACGAGATCAATTACGCATTTGTCACAAATAAGTAATTTGGTTTAAAGAGATTAAAGCCTTGATATCAGGGATCCTGTGCCAATACATTTGAGAGATTCATTTACTCTTGGGCACCCTGGTACTCATGAAGTAGAAGTCAGTCCCAACTTTAGATTCAAATGAGAATTGGAAGGCAAGTGAGTGGTCATTTTACCTGGTCTCAAGAGATGTGGGTTGAGTAGAGAACTTGTTTTCCCAAAGTTTTCCAAATGTTCTTCTGATACTTGATATCATATGTGTGCCGTCCTTTCTTTGACAACATCCCTGTAAGATAAGACCTGTCATGTAAAGATGCAAGATCCCAATGATGAATATAACTATACTGTATACCTAAACTGCACCAATAAACTCAATGAGAAAAAAATCAAATCTAATTGCTGCTACAGTATTTCTATTGATTGATAGCTCAGTGATTTCATTTTTTATTTGCTTGTTTGAGACAGTTCTCACTATGTAGTTCAGGCAGGCCTTGAACTCATTATATAGCCCCCTTAACTTTGAAATTATAGAGATTCTTCTACCTCAGCCTCCTGAGTGCTGGGATTACAGACACGTAGCCATCATATCTTCAAAAATACTGATTTTAGATGCATGAAATTTTGATATTCTTCTAGAATTTAACCAAAGTTAGCCTTCTTATAACCTATAACCCACTAATTCTGATCTCCATCTGAAGCCATCATGTCACTACCTGCCTGCATCCTTCATTTCCTGACTTAGCACATACTTAAGTACAGGTATCATCTTCCCCACTAAACTATCTTCTATGCATTAAATTGGATCTTCACTTCTTTCTATTGCTCCTCCTGAATACCAAATATTTTAGTGACTGCTGAATGTTGGTTGGACACTAGGCTATGCACTAAATTAAGTGATTTTCATTTTTTTTTCAGCATCCCAAAATGTTACACTTCTTCGCAATCTGTCTTATGTACATTATCTTGAGAACAAATTGCCCCTTCATATAGATGATGCATATCTAACACTAATATCTAATAATAAGTTCATGAGCTTAAGTGCCTTGTATGGCAGCATTGCCTACCTTGTCATTCTCAAATCTTTATTAAGATTTTTCCATATTTAAATACTTCTTCCATAATCTTGACAATTTTTCTTTTTTTCTCATTGAATTTATTGGTACTTTTAAAGTATACAGTACAGTTACACTTATCATTTGGATCTTGTACCTTTACATGACAGATCTTGGTTCTGACTTTTTCCCCATATCCCTGTCCTCCCTTCACTCCCTCCTCCCTTCCCTATTTACAAAGACTTCGTTTCCATGTTTTCATTTTCTCATATTTTTTCTTTTCCCTTATTTCCTTTTCTCTACCTTTCCCACTTCCCCTAAAACTTTAGCCCTTTTCTTCCTATTTCACATTTTGACAATTTTCTTAACTCTCCCCTTTTGTAGCTAAACAGTTTTTGAAAGGAAGTTGTGATGATTTATTCTAAGTGAATCCTTTCAACTACTAGTGGGAATCACTACCTTTCCCCAATAGTAAGAAATAACCATATATCTCTATTTCTATCTCTATCATCTCTACCTCTATCTCTATATATCTATGTCTATGTCTATATGGATATAGACATAGACATAGATATAGACGTATAGACTGTTCTGGACTTTTATCAGTGGTAAGGTGATATATACCAATAGTTCCCATATTTCTCCTTTTTCTCTTTTTGAACATCAAAGAAGGTATTCCCATTTTCAGTTCTCTAGCAGGTTTTTGTCAAAGGTTATCAGTTGAGCTTCTACAGTCACACATATCTATGACTTACTTCAGCTTCATAGAAGAAAATCTATGCAGCCTAGAGGTTTGGATTAGTTTTGAGAATTTCAGTTCTTTACTACTGTCTTCTCACATTTATCTCTTCATCATTTTTACCCTTTCTTGTTTGCAAGTTATTCTCTTGAAGAAAAAGACAAAAGCAAAATTTCTGTGTAGTTTTGCCTTCTTGTGTCAACTCAATCTCTTTCTTCAGTAGCTGAATGTTATAATATCTGTGTAGAGTCTGAAAAATCCTTTTTGATCAGCATTTGTCTTTAACAAAAAGCTAGGAGAAGAAAATGTAGCAGGATTTTTTTTGTAGTCCTAGTGAATTAATTCATTTACTTACTCTTCTATTAAATGAAAAATAATTCATTTACTTACTTTCCTCCCTGGCAGAATGATTGGACCTTCATTTACATGGTGTCAGATGCTGTACCCAATATGGATAATAAAGCATGAAGACTGAGATCACTCCTGGTCTCAAAAGACCTAAAGATTTAGTCATAGGATGTGTGGGAGCTGGGGTTGGGACTGGAGTAGGGGCTGGGCAAACAAGAAAAATAGGTAAACAAAGAGCGTGTAGAGTTATTACAAACTCCCACTGGCTACTGAAGGAAGTACACTCTGCTGGAGCTAGTGCTCAACATGGCGAAGCTATGGTGAAGTTTTGGGCGAGTTTCATGTGTAATGAATCTTTGAGCTGACTTACAAATGATGAGTAAGAGATACCCACTGAATAAGAAGAGGAGGGACAGAGTAGGTGGAGAATCATTCCTTCCCTCCCTCATTCCTTCCCTCCCTCTCACTCTTTTTCTCTCTCCTTTTCTTTCTTCCTCCCTCTTTCTCTCCCTCCCTCCCTTTATTTACAGTGTCGAGGATTGAACACAAGGCCTTCATAAGGTACATACTCACCCCCTTTAAAAAATCTATTTATTTAGACCACAGAATTTCACCGAGTTGCAAAGTCACCTCAGCTAGTCTTGCCGTTGCCACCCTCTTGCCTTAGCCTTCCCGAGTGTTGAGATTACAGTTATGTACTACCGTGACTTGCTAAGGCATGTCCTTTCCTTGCAATGCTCTCTTTAATAGGTGAGTTTTGATTTTCTCAACTGTTTAGTTTGCTTTTGTGCATGCGTGATGAGTTCATATATAAGATGTGATTTAAAACTTCATACCTGT
The DNA here is from genome assembly GCF_012274545.1 of Fukomys damarensis. Lineage (NCBI taxonomy): Eukaryota > Metazoa > Chordata > Mammalia > Rodentia > Bathyergidae > Fukomys > Fukomys damarensis. The sequence goes on along the minus strand of NW_022900926.1, from coordinate 82,079,366 downwards.
GTTGCTCCCAGAAAATTTATGACACCTCTGAAAAGCAACATCATTTCTCAAAGGCTTGTCACGGGGAACATGTGTCGTGAAGTGGCTTCATTTCAGGTGTTTGTTATTTTATCACTTTTACTAATATACTTGGCCCACTGTTAACAGAACAGAAGACTACATGAGAAAGCGCTGGAATTATTTAAATCCTGGAGTTCAAATAACTCAGTAAGCAAGAAAAAATAAATAATGAAAAACAGAGCTCACAGCACAAACAACATAGTACTTTCAAATTATTTTTTTCATAATATTTCATGTTGGTCCAAAAAGTGTGATTTTTTTGTTCCAAATTATCATTCATAGAAAATTACGTTCTCCGATAGATGACAGAACTGTTCTTCTCTGTTTTCTTTATAAAATTTAGATGATGTTTCCGAATGAAAATGGCATTGAGACAGCCAGCCACCTCTCTCAACTTCCTACCAAAACACAGAAAAAAACATTAAAACACATGCATTCACAGACACATCCATCAAAAACTAGCACAAGCCAACCTACTGCCAAAATTACAGCGGGATTTTTACTAAAACAATTTTGACAGAAAATATTTTAAAGTGACAACCAATAACTTGTCTTTGGTTCTGCCACTACAGTACATGGGGAAGCTTCTTCATGGCTCTGCTCTGTTGAATTCCCACAGCCACATCAGACCTCCCTTCAGAAATGCTAAGTCTACACTAAGACATGGAAACAAAATAGCTGTGACTTGGGAATGTCGCTGTGAATGGCATGATCAGGACTTCATGCTCCCAGGAACTATTTTCTAATGAGTCAGAGCCAGCAATTCCTAGATAAGAGTTCTCAGGAAAGAGAGGGGAACGTGAACAGTGTTTGACTGTCTCATAGCTATGGAAATTGATGATCAGACCACTCCAATCTGGAGTATAAAATGATATTACATTAATTTTGTGCCAAAATTACAAAGGCTTCAGACCTTTTTGCTTAATTGTTGTAATAAGAACACTTAAAATCTACTCTTATGGTTATATACATACATATATATGGAGACAAAAAAGTAAATACCTATATATACCCAGAAAGAGGGAGAGAGAGAGAGAGGGGAGGGGAATTATTCGTTGTGATCATTATAATGAATAGTATCACCTGGTTTATTTTCCTTAACCTAATGTCTTCCAAATGACAATGATTTCCTTTTGTAAAGCTGAATAATATTCCATTTTCTTTATTCATTTATCTTTTAGTGGGCATTTATGTTGATTTTATATCTGGATTTTGTTTAGAAAGCTAAAATGAACATGAGAACATAGATATCTTTTTGGAATAATTAGTCCATACGTTCTGGCTATATACTCAGTAGTGGGATTGCTGGGTCATAGGGTATTGTATTTTTTTAAAAATTTTTGTGGAACTTCTATACTATCTTCTATAATTTATATTCCCACAAACAATATGTGCATGGCTTCTTTTTTCTTTTTTTTTATAATATCTATTCTTGCAGTTTTTAGATAATATATCATTGTTGTCTTAGTTTACATTTCCCTGACATTGGTGATGAGCAATTTTTATTTGTTAGCCATTTGAACTAAGTCCACACTAAGACAGTCTGTTATAGATTCCATCTTACAGAGAAGCATTTCTCTCCACTTCTCTACAATCTCCTCTCCAGAAAGGCTCAGATGCATGATGTATCATATATCTCTTCAAATAAATAAAAACTGGCATTGCTACAGGACAGTTAACATTGTCAATTGTGAATTTTTAGTTTTCCTCAGAAATGTTGATGGATGTATGACAAATTTTATTATGCAAAAAACAGCAACAATTGAATCTATCATCCCAGATGTCCTTCTTACAGCGTGATTTGACACTCTTATCTTTGAGAGGCTGGATATATGTTCACACTTTTTGAATCTCTAGTTTGTAACCACAGCAGAAGTAACACTGATTTCTACAGAACCTTTATATAAAAAGTAATACTGTTTCCACCTGATTTTCTTAAATATCTGCTTCTATACCTCTAGTCATGATACTATGGAAAGTCCAATCAGCTCATAATGCGATCTGGTAGGAGAAATCTAGGATCCTCACCCAAACACTGATGGAGATCTCACCACCTACCTCCCTGCCCATTGGTCAGTCTACCTCATTTGACACAGTAAGGAGCAGAGAATAAACTATGCCTGCTGTACTTTGTTGAGCTGCAAATTTGAGAGCAAAGTAATCAGTTGGTCTTGTTGATAACCATATACTTAGTTATTTATGTAGCAATAAAATAAACTTAGTTTGGTATCTGGTCTTGTAACAAAAGCCCTGAAATGTGTTCCATTGTGTTTGGGATCTGGAAACAAGTGTAAGGGGCAACGTCTCGAGGACAACTGAGGGAAACATCAGGACTTTGAAGAGATTGCTAGCAGAAGCCTGAAGAGACTAGAGGGGGATATCAGTGAGCACTTAAAGAAAAGTGGGCAAATGTCACTGAGATTTAAAAGAAAGAGCACATTTCTTTTATAGTGGCAGGAAATTTAACAAACTTGCCTTCATTAATGTGTAAAATAAGAAATATTTGCAATGAAATAGATGATCTAGCTAAGGAGATTTCCCTAAAAAAGTGTTCAAGGTGCCTCTTGACTTCTAGCTGCTTACCCTAAAATGGGAGCAACAAGAGGAAAGAGACGAAAACAACCTATGAATTTTCAAGAAAAATCTGAGGAAATATAAATGATCTAAGACATTAAAGGGCTCAAAAACAAAAATGGTTCTCATTCCCATTCTTTTTTCATTAAAAACTATTCTTAAGGAATTGCTTCTGTCAAAGATGAAATTAAAGATAGTCTGTAAAGTGCTTAGTAACAGTCGCAGAAAGATTTAAAGTGATGCCTGGGTTACTCTCGACCTGAGATTTTCCTACCTGTGGGATTCCCATTGAAGGCACTCAACTCCATCACAATATCTGAGTGCAGCCAACCTTTCTCAAACACATACTTTGTATTCTGCTCTGGAAAAATAATATACCATTTAATGCACACCTAGGTACCATGTCAGACAGAAGCATAAGGGACGCTTTTGAAAGCAAATGAATGTGACTCATTTATAGTAATCTTGAACTATTCCTGCCAGGCTCTTTTGAAACTGTACATTTTGGAGAGGTTTCATTTTAATTTCAGTTTGAAATTTTTTATTACACAGTAATTATACGAGTGTATAAAGGTACTAAGAATATATGGACTAGGTGCTTTCTGATGATTGCCCTAAAGTAAAAATTGTCATGTAAGTGTACGATACAATTGGGAATTAAATTGGCTGAGATTATCAAGCTAACCATTGCAGCATTATTGAACTAATTGGTCAATAGTAGAGAAAGCAATAGATGGTGTTAAAACAACTTGTTTGATTACTGTGAGCTTTTTAAAGTGATGTAATATATTAATTTACAATGGATTGTAGCTATAAAGAATGTGAACCAGAAAGATAGCATATATTATTTGTACATATAACTAATATCTATGAAAACAAATACTCCCCCAACCAAAGTCACAGAAACAGAAACAAAAAAAAATTATGCATACATAAAATAGTGGAAAATCATTCAAGAAATTTCCCCAAATGATGGGACTATGGATTTTTTTTTAAACATTTCTCCTACCTTTCAGTAATTTTCAACAATTCTAAAATATACATTATTATATTCACAATAAAAACATACGATATGCCAATTTTTATAAAAACTGAATGATTTGATGCAACTTCAGCACAAAACAAAATTATGGCTTTCTGCCTGTTACATGTCATTTCAAGATTTCAAGGCAAATAAAACATGACATGTTTGTTTTACTTTCTTGAAAACGTTTTAAAAATATGCCCGGGTGAAATGGATTTTTCCCTTTGTTTTACTTTCTATAAATTCTTTAGGAAAAGACATGAAATCTCCTACTAAATTGTGAACTTTGAAAGGGCAGAAATACACTATATTCTTTTTCTATGTACATATAATTAGCCTATGCCACAAAGTAACTTTTCAGTTACTCTTGATGCCTGAACATAGGGGTCTATTTCTGTTATCTTCATTTTTCCTGAAACTTTATATGTCCTGCCACAGCTGGGGAAATAGAGACATATATTTTGTTGGACCACACTTCTGAGGAAGTGTTGTTTAGTGACAGTTTTAACTTCCTCCCCCCTGATAATTCATCAGTCTCTATGTTCATCCATCTCTCACCTTTCAGTCCTGAAATAACTTCATGGAGCATGCTTATATGTTGAAATTTTATGCCCACTTTTTCAATGCTATAATTTGCAAAAATACCTCCTGATTTTTCATATTAGGTATTCAGTCATAGCCATAATATTTCAAAATTATTTACCTGCTTCTTCCAAAATACCACTAAGATTTCTCCCCTCCTTGCAGCCCTGAGAAAACAATGATAAAATAATTTATTTTTAATAAATCAACAATTTAAGTACCCATCTGTACCATAGAGGAGGTATTCAGCTGAGCCTTAATTTCTTTTTTTAACCTTCTCTCCCTGGTCCCTTGCTCTCATAATGATGAGAAACACAAACTTGATTCCCTCTCCTCCCTTCAGTGCAGTCAGCCTAAATTCCCAGGATGACAACAGCTTTCTCATCTATTCCTTTTAACTCTTCTCCGTAAATCCCCGTGACAGTTTCTTCTGTATGTCACTAATGTAGATGATTGCTCTGAAGCTATAAAATTCCCACTAAGTAACCTCATGGACTTACCTGGTACTTCTTAATTTTGTGAGCAAACTTGCTTATAGTCAAGTGAGTAGAAAGGAAATTACTTTTAAAAAATTATTTTTTTGGTTTTTTGAGACAGGGTCTCACTATGTAGTTGAGACTGAACCAGAAGTCACTGTGTAGCCCAGGTTGGTCTTGAACTCGCAGCGGTCCTCCTGCCTCAGCCTCCTGAGTGCTGGGACTACAGGCATGTGCCATTGGGCCAGAATTATTTTAAAATTTGAGAAAAAAAGTATTGGGAAAATCAGAAATCTGAGCTTGTGACACAAAATGCTAACATGTAAAATGCTATCACTTACTTTATCCTTGGACAATTTTGTTCTAAATTTTATGGGTATGTTTATATGTTTGTTTATTTTGCTGTTTAAGAGGAAGGAATGGTATACTATTCATATCAAGAAAAATAAATCCACTTGAAAATAAATGAAAATATCAATAGTGATGCTTATTGTGGATGAATGTAATGCATGATATTATTGATAAACTCGATTAAGTACATTGACACACTGTATTTAAGCATATATAATAATGAAGAATATGTGCACAATAGAAATTTCACAAGATAGACTATGCAAGATAGTACCATAAGTTTATGAATGAATATGAAATGTATTAAACCTTGCTCACAAAATCAGAAGCAAGCAAAGGAAAATGTCACTCGCCATTATTTCCGGGTTCTTCATGCCCTGCATGAATTCCGGATATGAGTCCGCCAGTGACGGTGGTTCACGCCTGCGCAGAAGAGGCGCTTGGTTCGTCAGAATGATGCAGGCCGGCATTGACCAATAGAATTGGGCCACGTCACCCGAGAGGCTATAAAAGGCAGGCTCGCATCCGGCTCGGGGTCTTTCCGCTATTTTGAAGAATGTAGAAGAAACTCCAATAAAGCGTGCATCAGAAGAATCCTGAGTGTTGCGTGCTCCTTGCTGGCGAGGTGCGCGCGACAAGTGGTGCCGAAACCCGGGAAGCGACGACCATCATCGCCGGCATCAGCGGAGACCCCTGACTTCAGGAGGATTCAGAACTGAGCCGCAGGAGGGGAGGATCCACCAACTTTCCGAGAGGTACACTGTCTGGTGTGGGCGGGTGTTTTAATTTGTTTACTCCAACAGGTTTAATTTTGTCGGTCGCCCACTTTCGTAGATAAGGGAGAAATGGGGAATTCAACTTCACAATCACTGGTTTATGCTTTACAAAGCCTTTTGAAGGAAAGGGAGTTAAAAATATCGGAGCAGGTTTTAAGGAGGTTTTTAAAGGAAGTGGATCGAGCGGCGCCCTGGTTCAGCGGTACCGGGTCACTCACGATCCCATCCTGGGAAAAATTAGGAAAAGACCTCCAGCGAGAGAAAGATAAGAATACCTTAAGACCGGGGGTTTTACCAGTGTGGAAGATGATTAGAGCCTGTTTGGAGGATAAACGCTGCAATGATAAGGTGCGGGAGGGACAAAAATTGTTTAGGGAGCATCAAGACAGTGTATCAGAAACGGAGAGGGAAGAAAGAAGTAAGTCTAGACAAAAACGGAGAACAATGGGAGCTCAAGAAGAAGGGAGCCAAATTTCCGGCCCTATTGAGGCCTCAACGGGCCTCTACCCTGCCCTAGATGAACTAAAAAGATTAACATTAGCAGAAAAGGAAAGTAATTCGGAGGGCTCCTCGGAGGACTCCGAGACCGCGTCGGAGTCCTCAGGGGAGCCGCCCGAAAAAGAGGAAGTAGTAAGATAATTCAATTGGCCAAAACCATCTGAGTGCACTCGTTAAAATTGTCTTATATGTTTGTCTGTCTTAAGTGTTATATGTTTGTCTGTCTTAAATGTTCAAAGATGTTTGTATGTTCTTGATCAGAATGACGTCAAATGCAAGTAGATTGTTGATTTCTACAACCTGGCTTTATAGGATCAAATAAAAAATTTAAAAGATATTTAAATACAACCTTCAAGTTTGGATATGCTCCTGTTGGTGAATAAAGAAGCAGCTGCTCAGAAAGTTTATTCTGATCTTTGTTCACTAATGGGAGCCACCAAAATAATTTTTTATAGCCTTATAAAAGATACATCTTGTTAAATATGTTGTTGGGAATATTGTTGGTTATCAAAGGTCTGAATTATAAATATGTTTCTGATGGTTATTTTCTGTTAAAAAAAAAAGGGGGGGGAAGATCCTGTTGATACAAAGCCACATTACAGGATATAAGAATTCATTATAATTATTATTGCTATTTTTCTGGTATACAAAATGTATTTATATTGTTTGACCATGCAGGTTTTCCAGCATATTGTTTATGACAATAACCCTTTGGTCCAGGTATTCTCTCTTCTCTTCTGCTCCACCTACTTATGGTTAGTTCTTTTCACCACCAACAACAGGACCATCAACATCACCACAACACTTCAATGGTCTGCGCAACATCACCTTCGCACCCACTCCAGTTTGTGTGTGGCCACCATTTCTTTGGCTTGTGGCTAATGTGACTCTCTCACAGACTATGGAACTGAATTGTGCCAATGATACTTGTTGGTACGCATCCTGCTGGGACGCTACCAAATTTCCTCATGCTGTGATCGTCCGAATGCCTCGATTCATTCCTGTGCCAACGGAAGTGACGAATCCCTTGAGTATTGTAAGATCTAAGAGAGACTTTGGGATTACGGCAGCAATAGTATCGGCGATAACTATTGCAGCCGCTGGTGCGACCGCAGCCGCCGTCTCTCTTTCCACGTCAGTACAAACCGCAACCGCTTTGAATAATTTGTCAGCCAATGTAGCCTCTGCGCTCGATATGCAAACCTCTGTTAATGCTCATTTGAAGGGAGGGTTAATGATTGTTAATCAAAGGGTTGATTTAGTGCAAGAGCAACTTGATGTGTTATGGCAATTGGCCCAAATAGGATGTATGTGGAGGATGCCAGGACTCTGTGTTACACCTGTACAATATCATAATATGTCAGAAGCTGCGAATCTATCTAGGGAACTCTCTATGTATTTGACATCAAATTGGACGGGACGTTTTGATCACTTGGTTAGACAATTGAGAGTAGCCATTGCTCATGTTAATTCTACCCGAGTAGACATTGTTTTTGCACAAGGTATATCTGATTGGATTGCAAGTGCTGTATCTATTCTGAAGGATTGGGCTGGAATGGGATCAATGATTGCTTTGTTGGCATTGGCAGTGTTTTTGGGATTTTGGTGGTTATGTAAGATGAGACGACAGAGACAAAATGATAATATCATGTTGATGCAAGCTTTTGCTGCCCTTGAGGCCGGATACTCGCCTGCTGTCTGGTTGGCCAATTTACAATAGTAACTTGAACGTTGGTCAATATCTGCCTATGCCTTGCTCATTCGGAGGCCACAAATACCTACATCTCTCCACCTCCTTGGACATGGCCTCTGCACTCTGTGGACTAGTCCATTGCACCAGAATCAGGCATGTCCTTTTATAATCTTGTTGATCAGCCTTTGCACTGCTCAGAGGTTCTCCTCATTGCACGAGCTAGGGTGATCCAACAGTTGCTCACAGGGAATACCTGCTTTGACCACCTTCCAGCCGGGGTGGTTGACAGGCTCCTCCTGAGCTCTAGTTATTTTAAGGAAGGGGGAGATGTCAAGCGCCATTATTTCCGGGTTCTTCATGCCCTGCATGAATTCCGGATGGGAGTCCGCCAGTGACGGTGGTTCACGCCTGCGCAGAAGAGGCGCTTGGTTCGTCAGAATGATGCAGGCCGGCATTGACCAATAGAATTGGGCCACGTCACCCGAGAGGCTATAAAAGGCAGGCTCGCATCCGGCTCGGGGTCTTTCCGCCATTTTGAAGAATGTAGAAGAAACTCCAATAAAGCGTGCATCAGAAGAATCCTGAGTGTTGCGTGCTCCTTGCTGGCGAGGTGCACGCGACAGGAAAACAACAATCAATTGCCATTTTTATACTTCAGGCCATCAAAAAGTAAGCTGTACTCCAAAAACAGACAAGGAAGCCATGAGATTATTATCCTTCATTCTTTGCTAGTGGCATGAATTAGTGTAAGATTTAGAAAGTAGTTTGGCAATATGTATTGAAGCCCGCAGCATGTTCACAAATTTTAAGGCAATAATTATATCTATACAAATTATCTTTGAAAAGAAATCCAAAAATCCAGGAAAATATGAATTTTAGGATAGTAAAAGAAGATCACAGCTAACATGATTGTAATTATTCCATGGAACTATGTTACTACTAAAAATTAGTAATCACAAATACCATAGTGCTGAATATGGATTATGGAAACTGATATGATTTGTGTTTTTTTTATTTTACTGCATTTCTTCTTATAAGTAAGCCTTAGAGTATATACTGGAAGCAAATAATGTATAGTATATAAAACTAAATAATAAGCTGGTTGTGATGCATGCCTGTAATACCAGATATGTGGGAGAATCACGAGTGCCAATGTATCCTGCAATACATGGCGAGACCTAATCTCAAAAGCAAAAAAAAAAAAAAAAGATGAAAAACCAAATTGCTTAAACTACTTTATCCAGGGATAAATGCTAGTGATATTATGATGCAGTTTTTCTAGGAAAGGATAGATATTTCTCACAGTTAAATGGGTACACGACTATACAAATGTGTAGTGACATAAAGATATAACTATAATTGTAGGGTTGATAGCTTGCTGTTTACTGTGTAATACTGATGTTAAGTGAGGTATGCAAAATACATAATTAAATATTAACTAAGATTAATACCATGATAAAGAAAGTAAGTAATTGGGGAAAACTTGAAGGAAATACTGAAATGTTGTTAACTGACTTTTCAGCTTTGCAAGAATTTTGTGCTTTTTGCTTTTAAATAATGAGGATACAATGAGCATTGGGGTTTTTGACAACCCAGGATTATATCCCTTTCCTTTGGGGGATGACACCAAATAAGTAATAGGTGAGATGAGAGAGATGCTATTTTCCCCAATAGCCTGGCCCTGAAACCTCAAGCGTGTACCACAGGCAGTGCACGTCACCTTCAGGCACTGTTGCTCCTGACTGAATCCTGAGGACAGAGTAACATTGCAATGACAGCCAAGAGGTTTAAGTGACTGTCCAAGACAGAGATCTGGACACGTGGCCAGAGACAGTACATTCATAACAAAAAGTTATCATACTCTTTTAGGGAATCTTGGATCTGCCACATACCCCTTAGGGTTTATGAATGAGCTTCCAAAGGATGTGAATCAAATGAAACCATACACCAAACATATTATGTGTATCTGTCATTGGAAAGCACCCCTTGATTATATCATATAGGCAAAGGCTTTCATAAGAGTATTTGAAGTAGGTCAGCATTACCAAGGTATCTTATGTATTGAGGGTTCCACCTATTCCTTATATCTCTTCTATACCTGAACATCTAATGAGCAGATGCTTCAACATACTGATATGTTATTTTAGTCAATTAAGCAGCAGAAAGAAATAGAAGGGAGGGACTCACCATAACATTCCTGGTCAAAGACAGAGACAAATTCATGAACTTATTGCAGTCTTCTGGAAAATTGGTGCAGTATGTGTCCTAAAAAAAAACAAAACAAAACAAAAAAAAACCTCTCACTACCAAACATCTAAAGATGCCAAATAAAACAATACAACAATCTCATCAATAATGTAGCAAACTTTCAAGACAATAATGGAAATCCTCTGAAATTAGAAAGTCAGGTCTATGATATTGGTGGGTCTTGCAGTTACCAATGAACAGGAACACTCACACTCTCGGCTGTCCTCAATTGTAACTTTAAACTGTCCAAGAAGAAAGAAAGAGGAGATGTTCATAGTTAATAGAAATTCAATACTGCTTTAACTCTGGGTTTTCCTATAGCTACCAATATTTGGGTTCTTGGTGGCTGTAAAAATCCTACCATTGCCTCCTGATTTGTTTGTAGGTGAACACATGGCTTAGTCTTTATATTTCAATTCCTCCACTATTAAAAATTCAGTAAAATACTATTACCTTTGTATATATATAAAATATTAATATATGCTACATTGCAATGCCCATATTTGGATAGAATTCTTACATCAGAATGCCTTTAGTTCTCCATATGGGCCAACTTTGTGTCAGGTATGCACCTCAAGTGCAAGCATCCTTTCATTTCATGCTTAATGCATCCCCTGAGACACTTTGCTTTAGCAGGATCTATGGATGAGAACTCTTCAGAAGGTAACATAGAAGTACTTCTGATGCTTTTCCAACTTAGACATGTAAAGGGACCCTTCCTAAGTAAACTGGAATAAAAGGAATAATTATTGCATTGTATTTAAAAGAATAACAAATCTAACATGCTCTTGAATTATAGCCAGCTGTCCCTAATTAAAAAAATGAAAGCATGGAATTTCCATGCAATCTATAATGCATTTGCATAGCTGGATATATATGTGAAAGGTTATACTAGAATATGACATAGAGCTGGAGATGTAGCTCAGTGGTTCTGCTGACTGCCTCGCCAAGTGCAAGAACCTGAATTTGATCCCCAGTACCAAAAAAAAAAAAATATGAGATGAAAATTTGTTTCAATAGGCCAGGAAATGTGTAATATGTCAGTCATTCATCTGTATGAAAGCATAGAAGCAAAAGATAAAATACATGATAATAAACTTGAGTGCTAACACTACCTAAGATTTATGTTCACTTTCTCTTGGGAAATGGATAAAGGGAAATGGCAAGAATATGCATAATATATTAACTGATTTGGACTAACAATTACAAAGGGCAGTAGAATGATATATTTCATTTATAAATATCACAAAATTCAGACGGTTTGCAAGTACTAGCTATAATGGAAAATTTGCTTATGAATATAGAAAGATTACCGCTCTGAAAAGGAAGTAGCAAAATAAGATAGGGCTTTGAAAAATGTAAAGCGAGCATCTTGGATGAAAAGTTCACAGATAATCAGGGAAATGGTGGTACTCTACTCAGAAAATAGTAGTTTTGATTGAGACCTGGGAGTGATAGTTACAGAAAGTTAATGTGAGATTGCATGGTGTGATGTAGTGGTTTATAAAAACAGCACAAGAGAGTAACATACGACAAGTCAGACAAGTGTGTCCATTTATGAAAACCTCAGTACCAGAAAGATGTCATTGTATAGGAGTGAGTTCAGGGCTACAGAAATGATTGAGAAGTTGTAAGGGCTGATGTGAGTAAGATTAGAAAGAACTAAATATCTATAGCTTATCCAAATAAAGACTGTGTCATCAAAGTGAGGTGCTTACATACTAAGGAAAGGGGGAATCTTTTCAAAAAGTTTCAAAGGAAGATTATTGGGAGCATTCTAAGAAAAAACTTGAAGGGGAAAAGTCAAGGTGGATTAATGGCTCCCTAAAGGGTTAAGTGGAGGAAATAAGTGAACTATTTTGTTCTCTGTAGACACCTTTTGCAAAGTGAAAAAACTACTATATTTTAATATCCTAGTTCTTCAGTTTCCATATCTTTCAATCAGAAGTAATGATGTATTTTTAGTAAATTAAAGAATTTTTATTTTAAGGTTAATTCTAGCCTTATTCATGTAAATATTATTCTTTAAAATATTTAACACAATGCCTAATGCCTGATATGTAACTGAATACAGATTTTTTCACTAACTGAATTAAGTTTATCTAAGAAACACACAGTATACTTAATTTAATTAAACTTACTAAGGGTTAAATGTTATTGGGTAATATGCAAATTTTAATAGATCATGGTTTCTGACATCAAAGAGCTGATAGTCTCAACACGTAGAAACTATCCAAGCATATAGGCAAAATATATAGAAGGGCCATAACAGAGATTCAAAAAAGAGCAATTATAATGCTGAGTGCTACACAGGATGATGTTTCCAGGATATGGTGAAAGGGGTGACATTAGAATTGAGCCTTAAAATGCTGTAGGAATCCAACAAGAAAGGATTGAGTGGGGTATGTGCATAAAGAAAGTCACGTGAAAGACATCAGAGGGGAAATAAAAATCCATGGCAAAAGAAATTAGCACACCTGAAAGAAACACAATAAAGTATGGAGTAAAACAAATCTGGAGGGGTGGCAGATGGAGCTCAGTGGTAGAGTACTAGCATGTTCAGGGTTATAAATTCAATCCTTAGCACCACCAAAAATACAAACAAATAAAAAAATCCATTCCAGTGTATTGTCATTCTCTGCAGAAGGACGATATGAGGACCATATAGACATAAGTTCTTTTCAAATATTTTTTAGACTCTTACCAAATAAAAGCTTACACAGAAGGTTAATCTATGCGACAGATTTTCTCATTCATTTGTTAGGCATTATCCACTTATTGTTTAAAATATGTTGGGAACCATGGTAGATTCTGCAACAATTGAGTTTTTAATTATTTACTCATATATTCATAGATATTATCCTTGAAACACATCTTCCACATAATTATTATATATTTTAGTTTGGGCTTCCACAAAAGGCATATTAGATTGCTTGCATGTTTCCCACTATTCTGGAGGCTAGCAAGTCCAAGATCAAGGCACCAGTAAATTTGATGCCTAATTTTAGCCTAATTTTGGGTTCATAAATTTCATTTTTTTCACTGTGTCTTTATATGGCAAGAAGAGGGAGAGGGAGCTATCTGCTATCTTTTTTCAAAAAGCACTAATCCTACTCATGAATGTACCTGTCACCTCCCTTCTAATATCGTATTGGGGCTATGACATACATATATGGGATTCTTCCCTCTTCCTTCTTCAAATATTACCATAGGTTGAATACTACCAAATATTTGTGTAATTATTATGTATTTTCCCTAAATATAGGGAACTTGGCCATATGTTATCAAGTGCACTATATTTGAAAATATTCTTATTAATCACTGACACTCTAGTTTATAATTATAAATTCACTTTTGAGAGTAGAAATATACTCTAGTCAAATCAAGAGCCAAGTAGGCAATTCTATTTTGAGTCAGATAAAAAGATTCTAAATTAGTTTTGGCAGGTTTGAAATTAATACATATATAAGTGTAAATCTCTACCCTGAAAAGAAATATAGAGCTCTGATTTCACCTATATAGTGCAACCCCATGATAACACTTCTTATTTTCTGTGTTTAGAATCATTGACATGAATATTGCAAACTAAGATAAGTTTTAAAACTAAATGACTACTATCAATTTATTTTGGTTTTCTATTTTAGTAGAGAAAAAATTTGAATGACAATGTTAGGTACATAACCTTTAGTGTCAGTGTAGCATTATATGTTGCATACATTATTTGATTTAATTTTCAAAAGCTACAAAGTAGTATAATACATTTTATAAAGAAGAAATCAGAGTTAAGACTGTCTTGCTTGCTCAAGAACACACAGCTAGTACTCAATAAGTAATGGTTTGAATACTGATTTGTAAATTTCAAAGTTCAATCACCTTTCACTAAAAATAGTAAAGAACTAATTGAAATATTCAATATTATTGTCACTGAAAGATATGGGAGTCATTAATACCATGTTCCAATATTATCTAGCTACTTCCTTTGTTATAGTCTAGAAATTGTCATTTACTGTTACAATATTATAGTGATAAGCCAATTTGACTTTTTGTGTCTAGTTGGAAAAGTTCTTTAGAAAGAGATATATTAATTTGGGTTTGTGCAGATAAAACACTTGCAAGAAACTCTCTATATTGATTTCCATAGTGGTTGTACTACTTTATATTCCCACCAACAATGAGGAGGAGCTCATTTTCCCCTGCAGCCGCACCAGCCTATGCAATTATTTGATTTTTGATGATATCCATCCTTTCCGAAGTAAGATAGACTCTTGGGGTTTTTTAAAGTAGTATTTCTATAATGGTCAGAGATGTTGAACAGTTTTTTTCTTGTATTTATTGGTGATTTGTACTTCAAAGAAGTAATTTCATTTGTTATCTATTTTCTAATGGAGTCTTTTATTTTGGTGAGTGTAATTTTTTGGAGTTCTTTATTCTAGATGTTAGCCCTCTGTCTAAGTAATAACTGATAAAAAATATTTCCCATATTGTAGGTTGTCTCTTCACTCTGTTGGTTGTTTCCTTTGTTATCTAGAAGCTTTTAATTGATAAAATCTCATTTATTGATGCTTAGTATTGTTTCTTATGCTATTGAGGTTTTGTTCAGACAGTCCTTGCCTATGCTTATGTCTTCAAGAGTTTTACCTATTTTATCTTTCAGCAGATTCAGTGTTTCTATTTTAACAAATTGATCTTTCATCAACATTTATTTTAGTTTAGTACCTGATGAGATGCATGAGTCCAGACTCAAGTGTTTTTGCATGTGAACATCCAATTTTGCTAGCACCATTCACTAAGAGGCTATCTTTCTGTGAGTGTATATTTTTGGCCTTTTCATCCAAGACCAAAAAAATAGACGAATGTTCCTGAGATTGTTTCTGCTTCTTCTGTTTGGTTTCATTGATCCATATTTCTGTTATTGTGTCAGAACCATGCTGCTTTTATCACTGTACATTTGTAATATAACTTCAAATCCAGGACTGTGATGCCTCTTGATTAGACTTTGTTACCCAGGATTGCTTTTCCTATTCTGCATCTCTTCTGGTTTCATATGAATTTTATGATTACTTTCTCTAGATCTGTGAGGAATGCTGATGTTATTTTGATAAATCAATATATCAGTTTTGGAAATATAGCCATTGTGTCTGTATTGGTTCTACCTATCCAGAAACATGGACTATCATTCCACTTGATTATAAGTGGCTTTTATCAGAGTGAGATGAAATCTGTCTATGCCTATTTTCTTCAGGTTTTTTTTTTTTTTAATCATGAATGAATGTTGGATTTTGTCAAAGGCTTTTTCTGAATCAATTAAGAAAATCATGTGATTTTTTTCTCTCTTTGTTTCTGTTTATTTGATGAATTACATTTATTGATTTGTGTATATTGAACCATCCTTGCATCCCTGGAATGAAGCATACTTTGTTATGATTTATGATCTTTTTAATGATTTGTTGCATTCTATTTGTTGATATTTTGTTGAGGAATTTTGAATCTATATTTATTAGAGAAATTGGCCTGCATTTCTCATTTTTGGCTGGATATTTCTCTTGTTTTAGAATCAAGATAATGCTAGTTCCAGGAATTATTTTAGGAATACTCACTCCATTTTTATTTTATTTAAGAGTTTGAAGATTATTGGCATTAGATCTTCCCTGAAGGCCTTAAGAGAGTCTAGCAATGAATTCATCAGGTCCTGGGTTTTTCTTGGTAGTTTTTTATTTTTTATTACCGCTTCAATGTCATTGCCTGTTACTGGGTTATTCCGGATTTTTAAGTTTTCTTATTTCAGTTTTGATAATTCATGTGTATCTAAGAGTCTATGTATTTCTTCCAAGTTCTCCAATTTATCAGTGTACAGGTTTGTGTAAAGGCTTGTATACTCTCTTGCTAATAATGGTTTTGGCAATGTCCATTTCAATTTTTCCATTTTTAATTGCATGGAGTTTTGTCTTTTGTTTCTCTTTTTATTAAGATTAGCTAAGAGTTTATGTATTTCATTTATTCTTTCAAAGAACGAGCTCTTCAATTTATTGATTCTATTTTATTCTTTATTATTTCTTTCCTTGTACTAGGACTGGATTTAGGTAGTTTTGGGGTTTTTTAGGACCTTGAATGCATCACGAGGTTATTTGATCTCTTTTTCTGAGATGGACATTGACAGTAACTTATTCTCACTTAGGACTGCTTTTATTGTGTCCAGTAAGTTCTGGTATGTTGTACTGGAATTATTTAATTCTAGCAACTATATTATTTCTCTCAGTATTTTCTGTGACTCATTTATTGTTCAAAAGTATAGTGTTTAATTTATAGGTATTTGAGTAATTTTCATGGTTTCTCTTTTCACTGATTTATAGTTTCATTAAACTAGGATCTCACAATATACATGGTAAAAAAATTGATTCTTTTGCATTTACTTAATCATGCTTTATTGGCTATCATGTGGACTATCTTGGAGAAAGCTCCATGTGCTGTTAAAATGAATGTATATTCTATTGTTGTGAGGTGAAATATCTTGCATATATCTGTTAAGTTCATTTGTTTAAGGGTTTGGTTCAATTCTAATATGTCTTTGTTGGTTTTTTTGTCTAGTTGATCTATTTGGTTGAGATGTATTTGTTTTATAATTATACTGGTGGTTTAGTAATATATTCCATTCAATAATATTTGTTTTATGAAATTGGGTGCATCATTCTTTGGTGCATATATGTTTATAATTGCTACCTCTTCCTGTTGAATAGTTCCCTTAACCAATATGTAGTGTCCTTCTTTGCCACTCTAATCAGTTTGAGCTTAAAGTTCACTTTGTCTGAAAATAGTATAGCTACTTCTGCTTGTTTGGGGGTTCTTGTTATGTGGAATATGGTTTTCCACCCTTTGATTTTTAGTCTATGAATTTCTTTTTGGATTAAATGTGTTTCTTTTATGTAATATTCTGTTGGATTTTGTTTCTTGATCCATTCTGTGAATCTGTGACTTTTGATTTATGAATTCAGACCATTTTCACTGATAGTTTTAACTGACAGGTGTTGAATTACTCCTGATATTGTACTATTTTCCTGCTACTGATTTCTTTTTATTCCCTTTTACTTAATTGATCAACCTCCCTGTGCATTCATTCTATTGGTAATTTTGACATTGTTAGCTTTATTAGCTCCATTTAGAATATCCTTGAGAATTATTTGCCATGCTGGTTTGATGCTCATTAATTTCTTTAGGTGCACTTTATCTTTAAAATATCTTATTTTTTCATAAATTTTAAAAGATAATTTTCTAGCATGTATTAGTGTGTGTTGGAAGTTGCTTTATTTTAGTGCTTGAAACACTTCACTCTAACCTATCCTTGCCTTTCTGGTATATTCTGAGAAATCTGCATAATTCTGATGGATTTTCCTTTAGAAATTATTCATTTCTTTTTTCTAACAGCTTTTAAGATTCTGTACTTGCATTGGATTTCTAGTATTTTGACTGTCATGTGTCACATTGTAGGTTTTTTGTTAATCATGCTATTTGGGATTCTATATGTCTCATTTATCTGTATGCTAAATTCTTTTTCTGTGTTTGAAAGTTTTTGCTATTACTTCTGCAATCAGTCATTTTATGACATGTGTGCTGCCTCCTGACTTTTTACTAGTCAAATTAATGTTAGATTAGTTTTCTTTGTATTATCTAGCAGCTGTTGGAACCATTATTCATGTTCTCTTATTTTTAAAGTATCTCATTAGTTGACCACCATCCATTGTGTAATCTTCTAGATCTGACACTCTGTCCTCATACTGATAGTTGCTGCAGCCCGTACCTTAAATAGAATTTTTAATCTCCTGGATCTCTTTTTGAATTTCTTATGCATAAAAGCAATTGATAGCAACAACTATATCACATTGGCTATAGTAATAAAGCCAGCATCAAT
The DNA here is from genome assembly GCF_012274545.1 of Fukomys damarensis. NCBI lineage: Eukaryota > Metazoa > Chordata > Mammalia > Rodentia > Bathyergidae > Fukomys > Fukomys damarensis. The sequence continues at coordinate 82,061,182 of NW_022900926.1, read as the reverse complement.
AATAATGTCAAATACAAGCTGAATATTGACAATCAATAATGTATATCTCTTATCCATAGAAAAAATATTATCTATTATTACACTATAAGCATTAAGAAAAAAGAGATATTGACCTACAGTAAATATCTATTCAGTGAAAAATGATATCTCTACTAACATTAAGATAGTATTCAGCAATAATAAGATAAAGCTAACTATCTATAGATTCATAAACTTTAATGATTATGCCAGTAAAGACACAGGATGTAGGTTATGAGAACATGAGAAGAGTAGAATTTGAAAAATTAAGCAATGGAACCTGAGAAGTAGGTGATAAAAGTGAAATGTAGTACCTTATTTACAAATAAAAAGAAATCAATAGTATTAGATAAAAACAACAGAAAACACAAATAGGAAAAAATAGAGCATAAACTAAAGGAAAAAACGAAAAACAAATAAGGCAAAAATTTAAAAGAGTGAGAAAAGGAAAGAGAAAAAAAGAAATACAAAGAGTGCCTAAAGAAGCAAAGAAAATAATTGTAAAAAAGGAAAAGGCAAGTAGGGAATAAAACTCCCAAATAAATAAAGGAAATATAAATAAAGGAAACAAATCCAACAGTAGAGAAAAAAATGGGTCAAATTATTTCTTGTGTATTTCTACATGAATGATTTCTTTCTGCAGTATTTGTACCTGCAATATTTTCTTTTCAGGACCAGTATATTACAGTCCTCTCTGTCTCACTTTATTCTCTGGGGGTGTGTCGGGTATCCCCCGCCCCACTCAAGAGGGCCTCTTATCCTCAGATTATGGGAACTCTCCAAACCAAGTCACTTCTCCACTTATGTTCGTACATGGGGAGCAATCAGATTACTCACCTCCTGTGGAGGTAGACAGCAGGGCAAGGACACAAGCATATTTCTGAACTCAGTGCCATCACCTTCAGATCCAGCCACCTCTCAAAGCCACACCTGTGGAACCTAGCTTTTCACCACAGAATACAGGCCCTGTGTCTTTTCTGCCATGATCTTGAGCTTCTGAGGGGATTTCAGGATATGTGTGTCTAGAACCTCACCCTCTTGCAGTCTGTCTCTTCTGGTTGTCTCGTACTTGGTCTCTGTGGAAAGGTAATGCTACAGTCCTGGAGTGAAGCTGTAGTGTACCTATTCTGTTGCTCAATTCCATAAATCAGCCTCTTCCCAAAATTGTGCCTGATTAATCTCTTTCTGGTAAACAGCAGACTTTGCACTGAATTTTTTCTCAAACTCTATCCCAGTATGAAGAAGCCATTGTAAGGGTACAACATCATACTATTTTACTGTTGTTATTTTGTTTTGCTTGCTTTTGTTTATGCCAGCCGTGCAGTTTTCTTGGGGCTACCGCTGCTGGCCCAGCCATTATTTCTCCAAGAAGCAACCAACCCTTCTGGGCATACCTCTTCTCTGGGCATGGCTTCATCCTCTATCAGGTTCATTGTTTCCTGCTCATCTCTGTGACCCTCTACTGAGGGGAGCCAATATACAGAACCAGCTAAGAATTAGGAGTTTGACACAAATGACAGCAGGTCCTCCTCACAGTGGAATGCAGCAGATCTCTATTGGGAGGTTTTTAGACCAAAATTACGTCAGAATACATGAAGTTGAGAATAGCAAGTAGTTGACTGATAACATTGGTATTAAATGTGTTGAAAATGGTTCAGTTATCCTTGTTTTCCTGAAGATAATTGGCTAGTTGGAATAAATAGAATTTCTCCTTTTAGGAGGTTCAAGGAATGTTTAATGATGGGGCAATAAATTATGACCCTAGGTCTCTGACTTCTTGCTGTCAGTCTTAACACTTTGTTTAGCCATTTTGTGACTCAGTTTCTTGCTTGTAAATTAAAGGTAATGTTAGTATCTAGTATAGAGAGTAATTGTTAGTTTTACACTAATTGAGTACATCTGTATAAATATTTAGGATGGATGGGAGGAATGAAAAAATAAAATAAAACCAAAACAAAGATACAGTAGACTGGTGAAGAAGATAGCATAGGTTCTGCTGGGTAGGTGAGGGGTCTTGACAGAGGCCCTCTTAACGGACTCACCCTAAAGACAATAAGACACTGATAAATCACTAAATTGTTTCAAGCCAGAATGTGTCATGATCAGATCTATGAGAGAGGACTAATGTTGAAGCCACAGGAAGTGGTTATGATCAGGATTATTTACTTTTTCATCTGAACAGAATAAGGTAACTAATGATTTTGAAGTAGGATTTGGTCAGGTTCTGGTACATTACATTATATAACTTGTGAAATAGACTCATAACTGCATTATATAATGAAAAGAGTAATAAAGAGAAGAGTAATAATGGATCTTTTATTGTCAATTTACAGAGGAAATCAATAGAGAAAATAGCCTAGAAAGCCACCACACCTAGAAATAATACTCATGTATAGTCTATGTGGTATTCTTATATAAACCTTATGCTAAATCACACATCCCTGTTTATATACAGGAAGAGTGGGGATGTTTTTTATTAGTGTATGTTTGCAATACATAGTAATTACATACACCCTGGGAATGGTGAATATACATAGTGCATCTTGATCATTTTTATTTCCCCTCACCCTGGACTCTACATCCTACTTCAGACCCCTTTTACATTTCTACAAAGTCTACCTCTCTTTTTCCTACAGGTTTAGAGATTGAAAAGATGTAAGTGTGTGTTCATATGTTAAAATGTTATAAGTGTAAATGTTTTAGTATCCTGAATATACTATTTGCATATTCCATAGATTTAAAATATATCATCAGTGAAAATTTGAGGGAAATGTGGTTTGTTCCTGTGTTAAATAGAAATATGCGGACATAGAGAAATACCTAGCGAAAGAGCATAAGACTATTGAATGAATTTCATTAGGATAATTTTGTTCTAAAAAATAAGCATTTGGGTTGTCTTGAATTTAAACTCAACTCAGAAGGAAAAAAAGTTTCTGGGCAGCAAGAAATCAGCCAAATAAAAGAGCCAAGCACAGCCCCAATTTATCATTTGCAGCATGCTGGTGCTGAGCACTAGCTTAGCCAAAAGAGTCAAGTATAAAATGTACTCAGAGCTCCTGATTCCTCTCCAATATTTTGCACTCTGCTTTGGCTGATGTTCATTTAAGCTAAATTATCACTTTTTTGCAAACAAGACAACATACTTCATCAATACTGAAATTTTCTTGATAAATTTCTTTAATAAACACACATTGTTCTAAAATAGAAATTATAGAAATGGTTAGGAATCTAGATGGCATATTTTAAAATATCATGGTATCTAATTATTTGTTGTCCAGGAAAGGCTTTTCCCTTCTTCCCTTTCTCTTTTTGTTCCTTACAATTTACTTCAACCTTCCTCTGTTCTCTCTCAATCTCTCTCTCTCTCTCTGTCTGTCTGTCTGTCTGTCTCTTTCTCCCCCCTCTCTTCCCTGTACTGACTAGTTAGTTGGTGGTTGCTCCCTCTCCAATGACCACAGTTCAAGAAACAAAGCTTTAATAAATAGATAAAAGATGTTGTCACTGGGATATTTTTTCATTGAGTTTATTGGTCCATTTTAGGTATACAGTACAGTTACATTCATTATTGGGATCTTGTACCTCTACATGGCAGGTATTGGTTCTCATTTTTCCCCTTGTCCCTGCCCTCCCTTACTGGGATATTGTTTACATTACTATTTTTATAGCTATTTCTAATCACCACAGTCTTCTGTAACTAATTTGGAAAGGTCAAGGGACTACCTTTAAACTGCCATTTGTCTAGAATTATCTAGGCTTTCATCTCAACTAATTATTATATTGTGGAAACTTAAGAAGCATACCACATTGTGTGATACTGGAGATCAGAAATCTGAAATGCTCTGTAATAGTCAGATTTCCCCTTGCTGGACAGTATGCAATAGCCACAAATTTAAAGGATGTGAGGTCAAATTTAGCTTGCGTTTTCACAGGGTTTAGTACATGCTTAGCTGAATTCAAAGCAGGGGCATCATGGCAGAAGGGCATGTCATAGGAAAGCTACCAGTTTGCTATGAGAAGTTGAACAGCATCAGGGAGGGGTAAGAGACCAAATAAAAAATTCAATGCCATGTCTACATGATCCACCCAGACACACCCAGCAGTGTGTTTCACCAATACCTGCTAAGCTAGTCAACTTGACATAGGTAAGCTTAATTCTCACCTGCTCCAAAACCAAGAATTTTTGAGATCCAATATGATGCCACAAGTGGAAATTCTATGATTGACTTCATGCTTTGGGTTTCAGTAAGAAATTCAAATGTAGCAAAAATATTGTAAGAAATTGCCTTCAGACTCTATGAATTTCACGTTTAGACTTGGATCCATCCCTAAGATATCTTATTATGCATGTCAATATTTTAAAATTTTAAAAATCCCCAATTCTAAAACATGTCTGATCATAAGTATTTCAGATAAGGGCTACGCAACTGTGCATCATAAATTATAAGATTATAGAGTTTTTGTATTATTTTTTCAATGTTAATTCATCACAAAACTATTCATGTCAACTATGTATAAAATTAGGGATGTCTATGACCTTAAAGAAATTACATTCTGGCCCAAAACTCTGAAAGGTGGTTCAGATCACCTCAACCATAAAGATGGAACTTCAATATTTAAATAGCAGTATGGAAATATTGGTTGAAAGCCTTGGTCAGAATAAGAGTAAGGCAAGTGAATCAGAAGCATTTCTACAAGTGTATGGCTTATTTAATATTTTCATACTGTTCATGATTGTAGTATGTAGAATTTCTGAAGTAGTGCTCATAGCTGTCCCTCTCTAATCCTAGAACTCATGAATATGAGATGTCACTGTGGTGGTTATGTTTGTTGTTGTTGTTGTTTTTTCCTTTTTGTTTTTTTGAGACAGGTTCTCACTATGTAGTTGAGCCTGACCTGGAACTCACTATGCAGCCCAGGCTGTTGTCGAACTCACAGCGATCCTTCTGCCTCAGCCTCCCGAGTGCTGAGATTACAAGCATGCGCCACCACGCCTGGCCACTGTGGTAGTTATGTAATATGGCAATAACTTCAACTCTAAAACAGAGTTTCCTCTGACTGATAGCAAAAGAGAATAGACAGAAATATCAGGGAGATTCAAAGTGTGGGCAAGATTCAACTTGTCATGGTTCCTTTGAAGTGGCTCCCGCTACTAGAAAGAACTGGAGTTTAGCCATGTGAAAAGAGTGATCAATAAGAATTTAGGAAATGGGGATCTCAGTACTTAACAATCAGAAAGACCTGGACTCTGCTATCAATAGGAATGAGTTTGAAAGGGATTCATAAGTCACAATTTGATTTCAGATTTGATATCCTGAGTTATCCTATTCATATCTTCATTTACTTATACAAACTGTGAAATAAATGGATATTATTTTAAACCGTTAAGTTTGTAGAAATGTTTATGCACTAGTAGAATTAATACAACCATGAATATTTTATGTTAATTTCCACTTTAAATATATTTCATTAAAATATTATTTATCTTAACTCTCAAAGAAATTTGTGTATCCTCCTAAATATTTTAGTAGGGTCAAATTCCTCATTTACCTCCCCTGAGTTCCAATCTTGTAATACTTGACCTAAAGCAGATACAAAATGCATGCTCTTATTCGTTAGTTGTCAGATCACAAGGACCTCTGATTCTAGTCACTGATAGAATATCCTTTATCTTCCCCATTTTACACTTTTCTTCTCCATCTTCCCATCCCTATAAGTGACTGTGTTTCTTCTTACCTCTATCAGATCCTCTTGGTCCCGGAACCAGCCAGCTGCTCACCTGTTAAAAGAAGCATCACAAGAATATCACTAGATATCATACCACAAAATTGCCTTCAAAAACCCCTACTTTAAGCACTTCAGCATTTAACGCGGCACCGTGGATTCATATTAATAAAATTCACTCCTACAGATTTCACTTTTTTCCAGGTTTATTTTTAAATGCTTTTGCTGAATTTAGAGAATTTGGGACATATGACTTTGAGAAACATGAATTTGGATATGTTGAGATCGAAACAAAAAAAGTAAATGACTTATGAATCTGCTCTCTTGTTCAGAGAATGTGACTAAATTGTTCCAATAACTCTTGCTCAGGAATTCCTACTTTGTTACAAAAGAAAGAGAAGGAAAGTAGCTATGAGAGTCATTCATAACCACTCATGGTAATGACTATTTTCACTATGATTGAATCATAGATATTTTATATCTATAGAAGTGGTGGTTTTTACTGTGCATGTTGATTCATAGTTGCATAACTAATCATGACAACTTTATTAATTGCTTATTATCAAGGGTTTTCTCTTTTATTAGCGAACAAGTGACTTCCTTTCCTTGCACTGGTTTGTGTATACATCTCTGTATGATAGAGATTAATGCATAAAGGTTTGTAGGAAACTGCCTCATTGATTTTGCTGCCTTTATATTTGTCTTCCTTAGATGACTTCCACTAACATAGATGGAGGATGTGCAGCCTATTTCAGTGGAACACTGACTGAGAGCCCCGCCTGTGGTGCTTGGAATTCTGGCTTGAGTTCGGGCAGCTGAGTAAGTAAGAAGTTAAAGGAAATTTGAGAAAGGAAGGCGTTGAATCATTGTTTATTTTTAAGGTTCCTAAAAAAGTGCTTCTTTGACAGAGGCACTTTTATAAGTATTAGTTTTTGCTTGTGTTTTTTATGACGATGAGAAATACATTACTAACATTGATATAATGATGTGTCCAAGAATATTATTCAATGTTGTATTGACTTGTGTATTTTTCATCTCTTGATTCTTTGTGTTTGAATATTTCTGCACTATATTTTCAAATTCTTCAGATCTCGCATTAAACCATTCTTTGTTCCACTGCATAAATTTAGAAATGTTTTTTAAACCCCATGTGGTTTTCTCCTCATTATTAGGACTTAAATTGATTTCGGAGATTTTTATGCAGTAATAAATTCTACTCTTAAAAATTATTTAATCTAAGAGCATCAGAGTTAATGATGAATAGACATAACTTACCTCAATACATGGAACCTCCTTTTAGAAAAAAGCCCCTAAAAGTCTTTGTTAAGAAAAGTACCAAATCAGTACCTTAGAGTCTTCTGTGCTGTGATAGTGCATTGAGTACAAGAAAGCTGATGGGGTAGTTTTAAAAAATGTCCTGACAGAGTCAAGGTGATGGCCATTTTTAGCTGCCCTGCTATCCATCACCTCTTTCAGCCAAGCATACTCCATCATATGCAACAGCCTCATGAATTTATGCATCAAGCTGTGCAGCCAGTCGTGCCGAGGGCGCTGGTGACAAGTGAAATTGCTGTGCGCCTCATTTAGCTGTTTATTGCGCCTGAGTACGTGTTGCAGCTGTCATCCCACGATGGGATGATAGTGCTCGTTAATAGACAAGACAGGCAAATAATGATGGAGGCCACAGCAAGAGATGCTCATCTGCCAATGGGCTCTGAGCAATATCACAAACATCCACAAAGTTTTCCATCAAAAGCAGCCCTGTAAGAAAATAGAGAGGGCAGGTCTGTTCTTCATGGGACTAACAATGGAGATTAAACTTTTGAAAAAAGTGTAGCCCAGTGGATCGTGTAACTTAAAGCTTGTGTTTGGGCTTCCACACTATTTTCTTTTTCAAAAGAAATGCAAGAAAATGATCACCCACCACAGCTAGATTTTCTTGCAGTGCCCAAGTTGACTGTATTTCTAGTGTATACCATAGAATTAACCTTAATCCTGATGAGCAGTTGCCCTTATTCTGGTGTCATCCACAGTGCCATGAATTTGTGAATGTTATTTTTCAACTGTTTGAAAACTTATTTTGTACATTCAGGATTTTGGATTGCTGTCTTTAAATTATTTTCAATAATTCAGTGGAAATTAATTTGAAATAGAAATGTTCTATCTTTATATTTGAATGGAATTTTCTTTGTATAAATATGAATTATACTCAAGCACTCATACCTTAGCACATAGCAAAGAACGTCTTAATGAAATCTCTTTCAGATGAAAGTCTGTTAAACAACTGCCTTTCATTTACTTCTTATCTTGAATGTTTGGTGCTTAATCTTATGAGTATTTTACAGTTGATTAGCAAGTATCTAAAGTATACATATCACATTACTGAGAGTTTTTTTTTGTAGGAATATAAATTTTAAAGAGATTTAATATATATCATATTATTTTTTAATAATTTATAATTCTTAAAGAACATAAATCTTTCTTTAACAAATTGTGACAGTCTTTTAAAGATTTTTGTAAATAAAAATAATACTCAAGAAAACTTTAACTCAATTCCTGCTAATTGGATATTGAGTCTCAAATACAGAAATAAATTGTGAACTTGGGATGGAAATAATTAGATATTTTAAAATTTAATACAAGAAATCCACATCAGCATAAAAAACTGGAAATCAAATACAGGAACAATCTGTTAGAAATATACACACTATTTGGTAAACTGCTGTCTCAGAGATCATAGCATATGGCCATGGACTTTTTAAAAAATTTTTTATTGGTGCATTTTAGATCAAGTAATCAGCCATGGTCTTTTTAATGATATTCATTTTACTATTGGGGAAGAATGTCAAAAGCTTAACAAAGACACTATTTTTTAATTTTAATTTTAATCTTGTAATTTAATTAATAAAATAGCATTACTTCTGCTACTTTAGCATGATATTTATACTTATAAAGAGAAACCATAATTTTGTTGTGGTGAATGTCAAGGATCATCACATCAAGTGATCATATAGTTAAACTGAGTTTTTACTTATTTGAAACAAGATCCAGAGACAAAAATCTGAGTACAAGTAGTTGATTTGAGAGGTAATTACAGAAAATTCTCAATTAGAAGTGTGGAAGTGAGCCAGGAAAGGAAAGAATGACAGTAGAGGACCTGGAATGACTGGGCAAGTTGCTCTAAGCTAAGGCCTTCCAGGAGATGATACAGATTTATAACTTACAGCTGCAAGACACTATTATTAATAAATACATCAAGAATTATAGGAAGTACTAACTGCATTTACATAGAAAAAAAAATACCTTCGTTGGAATTGCAGAGTTACTGTGAAAGAAACCTCAAAAACTCTTCAGTGTAGGCTTTTCATTTTAGGGATGAAGAACTCAAATCTCAGATAGAGGTCAAGTAACCCAGTGCAGCGTGCAGTGAATCCCATGCTGCATCTTCAGTAAACTGAGATCCCCGGAACCCCATGGCTTCCTCGACATTTCATATCCTTATTGTGACTGACTTTGTGGGCATATTTTTACCATTTACTAGCAAAAGTTTTATTTTTATTTGTATATTGCTTCATAAGATCATTTAGATTTGTCTATACACAGATGCACATTTATTTACATATGCTTATTTAAAAAGAGGGAGGAAAGAGGAATAGAAGTCATCTAACAATGCCTTGGGTAAAATAACAAGGGTTATGTAATGAAAAGAGAAGAGAGAATTATAAGGAAAAAATGCTCAAGCTAAGGATAATTGCTAGATTTGAATACAAAATTTACCCCTAATTTTAAAGGGTTGATTCATTCTTAAGTGTGATTATTGTCTTTGGGCTAAAAATTACATCAGTGAGAATTGATCTTAATTTTATTATAGAAATAAATGAGCAAACATAAGTTAACTTACAAAAATAGTTTTATCTTGCATGTTTCAAATATATACATATTCCTTAAAATGAAGCACTTCTGTATTATTTAAGGTATCTTTCTTTAAAACATTCATGTCTGTGGATCTTCTGTTACTCAAAATGTATAACAAAGTCACTGAAAACAACTTTCCACTTTTTATCTTGATCTTAAAAAATCTATTTGCCACGAGAGTCTGATAAACAGTGTACAGGGCAATGTGTATTCTACAGCAATTAATTTGGATGCACAGTAGACATTATTATTATACAGAAGGTACAGAATTTCATTTGGCTTATACATTATAGTAGTGATTTAGCTCAGAGTCTTAATGTAAAATCCCAAGAACTAACATGCAATAACTTTAAATACTTTATTTTCTTTTCCCTGTTTTGTGCTTACTGTGGAATAATGTAGTGGGAGCTATGTTATTCTGCTCTTTTGCTTTTTCGAAAATAATGACAACAACAACAAAATTTTTTGGCATTTACATAACTAATGGTCAGCAAATTTGAATATGTTGACTTATTTTTCTTAATGGAATGGAAAAGATTGTGTTACACACACAAAGTTTTAATAATGTTTCATAAAATGGTTGCTACAATCAAAGGAACTGCTCTGAAAATTAAATTACTGGGCTGATTCTGAAAATCAGCATAATATGCTCTGTTTAATTCAGTCATGCTAAGATGTTAGATTCCCCTTCATTCTCTCTGCTTTTGCTCTCCTTCACCTGGGGGCATCTGCTGATGAGTCTCTTCTCGAGGTTGTTTAATGACTATTTTACAGGAACTGTCAGCTTTCTAAAGCCCGGTGGCATTGGGCGTCACTGTATTACCAACATTTTTACACAATTTGCCTGACTTTAAATCGGAGGTTTAAAAGTACAAGTAAAGCTCCTATTTGATTTAATGACTGGCTGATAGAGGTCAATTAATCTCTCTATGCTCAGATGTTTTACTCATAAAGGTCCTCTATTGTTTGTTTATGCTCACTCTGCTGATTTTTAGAAACATAAGAAGTCCTTTTCAGAAGAGCAGAGTGGCCTTGAGAAAATCCCTGTCATATACTCTTTGGGATTTGAACTTAAATCCTAATTATACAGTAAGTGAAATAAATGCAGCCTTTACAGTAGCCAAATATAAAACTGCAAACTATGATAGCTGCTCAATGTAGCAAAAAAAAAAAAAATGATGATAGCTTTTTTCCTTAGACTTATTTATTCCTGAGACTTATTTATTTCCACTTGTTACAAAAACAAAAACAAAAAAGCAGAGTTATTGGTTACATAAAGTAATCATTTTTGCTTTTCTCTATTCCACTCATTTTTAACAAACCAAATAGGAATCTTTTTTAGCACCATCATCTTATCTTAGGAAATTTCATTTATTCAAAGATCTATTTAATTTCAAACATTTTTGCAAATTTATTCTTTTTAAAAATTACATTAGTTCACTATAATCTTAAAATATAATAAAACTTTGTGCTTTCTGAAATTTTACATGAGTACTTATGACATTTATGAAATTTTTTGGTAGTTTTAATTTTTGTTCTCTTTAAGGAATAAGAGGTAATTCTTTTAATCAATAAATATACCAATCAATCAAAGCTCATCAACAAAGAGAATGACCGAAGATCACAAGAAAGCAGCACACAGATGACACTGAGAAAATAATTAACGACTAATTCATAACTCCATCTTTTTAAAAGTTAGAACAGAAAGTGAAGTTATTCTTTAATCAACCAAAATTTTATCTAACCATAGGTTTCTCCCCCCAAAATAGAAAAGAATAATTCTGGCATTACTTTCCCTGAATGTGGGTTTCTTACTACAGATGACTACAAGACAATAAGACCCAGGAGATGGTGGGGCATACATAGTGAGGAAAGATGGTTGGAAATGCCCCCTCCTTTTCAAGAGTGAGAATAATATAAGCACTGAAGAAAAATAGAATCCACAGCTTTTCACAGGCAGTCTATTCAAACATGCAGAGCAGAGACATCTGGATATCAACCTTGCAAAAATCCCCAGAATAGAAATGTTTACTATTACCAAGCAATTCAAGGTGTCAAAAAGCCATTTAAGTAAGGTTAATACCATTTGCTTTTTGTTGGAATCCCAAGTCCATATTCTAGTAACAAATGTCCACCAGAGCAACCATACATGATAAATAAAATAGTGGGTAAAATTCCGGTAAAATTTTCAGACTATTGTTTAGGAAGTATTTCTTAGGGAAAATGTAGGAAGAGGAATAGGCAGCCTGGAACAACACTGGTAATACATAATAAAATTTCTTTAAAGGTAATGTCTCAAACCTCAGCTCCTCCTAAGAAATTACAGGGCCTCTTTTACTAGATATCCCCTTCCTAGGCCTGATGCATTGAACTGTATTCATTTGTATACATGGTGATAATTCTCTGGAGAACAGGGACTACTTTATATTTATCTTGACATGTCCCAAATATTCCAAAATATAGGATAGTGTTGGGCATACAGTGGCACTCAATAAGTATTGCTCGAATGGAGTAACCACACTGGTTTTTGTGTTTGTTTCTTTTTTCACATTTGGCAAAGGTCTCAGTAAAATGTTCTAAATATTATATTCCTCCTTAGAATTCAGACTGCCTTTACTGCTAAGCTTGAAGGAGTACTGAGATTGGACATGGAGATAGGCTCTAGTCTCAGCTCTGTTGCTCTGTGACTGCCAAAGAATGTGCTTAAACTTGGTATTTTTCAGTTTCTTATCAGGAAAATTCAGGATTGCATAAATCCTGAGATCCTTGACAGCCATGATGCCCTGATTATAAGATCTCTGCTACTTGCATTTGTGGTCAACTATTTCCTGTAAATTTATTTTGTACTATAAATTATTCCTAATAGTTAATATTTATTATATGTTTTCTACTGACATTAATATTTTCTCCTCTAATTCTCACAACAATGCTATGAATTAAGTTTTTAGAAATAGTGAAATTGGACCTTGAAAAGATGAAATACTCTTCCAAGGAATCAAAAGGGCTATAAATTGCACAGCCAAGATTAAAGTCCCGGGCTCACAATGCTCATTTCCCTGCTCTTTCTACCATGCGGCCCAGTTCTATCTGTGGCTCAATCTTTTCTGGACTTCTAACAGGATCACACTGTAATATTAGAAACTGAATTTCTAAAGGAAACAACAGGACCCCCTGAGAACAAAAACAATTGATAAGTCAAACACTCCTAGTTGTTTTGCTATCAGAGGTGATAAGGCTCCTCCGATCCCCCTCCATCTTTTCTCATCCTCTGGTGGCCAATGTCATGCATTTTTGAGACAGCTGGCCAATGGATTCTGTGGCCATAAAATTAAGATCAGCAAGCTGTTCTCACAAGGACTGAACTTGTGACCTCATGTCTTTTTCACCACACCCCAAGCAATTGAATTAAATAGCCAAAGACAAGTCTGACAAGCACCACATGAAATGAAACACAACCCTAGACATGTGTAAATATTTATCATACAGTTCATTTGTATTTCAGTTAATTTCAGTTTTTTATTTTGGACTTGTTGTTTGTAGAATCATGCACTAGGACACACAAAATAAAAGAATATTCTGGACCTCTGGAACTGAAAATGTATGAGGGAGAGAAAACAAATGAATAGATCACCAGAGATCTTAGGAGAGACCAAGCTAAGTTCCATGAACTTGCAGTGTGGGACAAATGTCTATTCAGACCTGAAGAAGAGCATTATTGAGTGACCTTGATAACCTCTCACACCTCCTTAATGTCTTTTCATATCTACAGTGATTTTTGATCACAAATAGCTTCAAGTTACCAGTTCAAAACTACCTATAAGCAACCCACTGGTTTTCTTAGCTCCTTAGACCTCCAGCACTTGCAGTGGTCCTGGCTAGACCTCACTCTTTTTCTGTGTTGTGATCCTATTTTCATGCAACTCTAACCAATACAGGTGATTTTCACTGTGATGGTTAATTGTGTATGTCAGCTTGACTGGATATGGGGATGCCCAGCTAGATGGTAAAACATTTCGGGGTGTGTATTAGGGTGCTTCTGGAAGAGATTAGCATTTGAATAGATGTACAGAGTAAAGAGAATTACTGCCCCATAGGCATCATCCAATCAGCTGAGGGCACAAAGAACAAAAAGAAACAAAAAAGAAAAATGGTGAATGTGCTCGCTCTGTTTGAGCTGAGATAGCTATCTCCTCCTGTACTTGAGCATTGATCTCCTTGTTTTTGATCTTCAAACCCAGCCTGGTATTCATACTATCAGCCTCCTACTTCTCAGATTCCCAGTGAATTACTTCAACGGCTTTTCTGCTTTTCCAGCTTTCAAACAGCTGCTCATGTGACTTCTTGGCTTCTATAATTGAATAAGCCTATTCCAATATCTGTCTGTCTATCTATCTATCTATCTATCATCTATGTCTATCATCTATCTATCTATTTATACATCCATTCATATTATCTATTTCCTATTTTCCTGACTAATATGCCTGGTTGGTTGTTTATTTCAAGTGAACATTTACTGGTTCCTTAGTCTTCTAAGTGTTGCCTGGGCCTTGTCTTCTTTGATTTTGCCTTTATCTCCTGGCTCAGTGGTGCCGAACTTATGTCATGCATGCCCCAGCTGACTGTCATCACTGAAAGCTCTAAAAGGTTCACCATCACTGTGCCTGGCTCTTTAGTTTCACTTCCCCAGCACTGCAGTCATGACCCAGCTGCAGTTACTACTTGGAGTGTCTAAACTCTCCACTTCTCCCCAGACTCCAGAATAGCTCAGAGATGTTTACGTTTAAAATATTCCAGGAATTACTGCTTAGAACAAGGATTCCAGAAATGAGACCATTTGGAAGAGACAAACTATTTTATTTTCCATGGATAAACCAAAGAATTCAAGCCAAAATCTGTTTAATCAATCAGTAGACACCTTGAGTTGTACTTTGACCTTGACTAAGGAGCAAGGAACTAATTGAAGGAGAAAAGTGCAGGAGAAAAAACTGATTTCCTGCTCTTCATGAATCTTTAGTTTCTCCTTCTCTACTGACTTTTCCTTAAGGTCTCCTCCATTGCTGAAGACCTGTGAGATCCAATGTCAGCCACCCCGAGTGCAGAGGAGAAGGTGGTAGTTTGTATTACTGCTTCTGTTGTGTATAACTCCAACTGTTTCTTTTTAGGAGTTCACTCCATAAAGGGGTTATTTTTGGGCCAGGGATTTAGCTCAGCAGTTCTGCCACCTGCCTTGCAAGAGCAAGGACCCAAGTTAAATCCCCGGTACCAAAAACAAAAACAAACAAACAAACAAAAAATGGGGAGTTATTTTTAAGTGTATAGGAATTTCAAATAAAAGATCATCCTCCAATATTCTTTGGTAAATAGCAATTACTATCCCAACTACAAGTAATATTTGAAATCTAATTCAATTTTCTTATTACCATATATGTCCAAATTCTTAAACTAAGAATAATCTCAATCTCATTTATAAGCCACCCTCAACATTCTGCCTTAATATACGTTATTTTTTAGCATTTGATTTATGTAGCTAATGCCCTTGCATATGCCTAAATGTTTCTTTTCTAAGAATTCTATGAAATAATGCTGACTAAAAAAAAAAAACTACAGTGGTTTAAAAAGAATGAAATTTCTATCAGTAATTTCATATCAAATAAAAAGAAGCAATATTAAGCCACCCTCAACATTCTGCCTTAATATACGTTATTTTTTAGCATTTGATTTATGTAGCTAATGCCCTTGCATATGCCTAAATGTTTCTTTTCTAAGAATTCTATGAAATAATGCTGACTAAAAAAAAAAAACTACAGTGGTTTAAAAAGAATGAAATTTCTATCAGTAATTTCATATCAAATAAAAAGAAGCAATATATAAACCAATAAAAGTTACAAAACAAAATTGAACCCAAATTTTCTAGAAGATTGCTTTTTATTGCTTTGACAATAGAAATTGGAGACTGCTTCATCATTTTCCCTTCTAAAGTTTCAATGAAGTTAACAGATTGTCTGTCTAGATCTGTAATTCGGACAACAAAAGAGATCACTTCTTAGGCTTACTGCCAGATTTTGAAAACCACTATAATAAGTTTCTTCTGCCAAGTAAGTGAAATCTGAATGCTGGCTAAAACATTTGGGGAAAAAAATAGAAAGAAACCCATCCTGACTAATAGGTGCTAATGTGTGAATAATAATTAGTGCAATTAAGTGCCTGGTGCTGCGCGGGTGAATTTTTCAGAATACAAAACATTAATGTAGGGGTTTACATACACATAAACAAAGCTTTAAAATGGGCTAATATGAGCTGCGATATATGGAAATGTTTAAGGGTCAATATACAAATTATGAATGCTCATTTTGGGTATGTCAGTATTAGGCATAGAAATTCTATGAATGTAAATCATTATAACAGTTTCAGCAGAATCCTTAAGGATGTGTGTGTGTGTGTGTGTGTGCATTATCCATTCCTATGTAACCAAGATGAGTTTTGAAACATGAGTTTAATAACATTAAGCTAATATACATGAAGTTAGAAAAAATCCATACTTTCCAGTTTCTATTCAAGTAGCTAATCGCTACCTCTTGCCCTCACTCCCTATGTCCATCCTTCTACTCTAAATCTATGTTTGTGTCTCTCCTCTCCCCTCCCCTCCCATCCCCTCCCCTCATCTCCCCTACCCTCCCTTCCTCTCCTCTCTTCTCCTCTCCTCTTTCTCTCACCCATCGTTTTTCTAAAGATATCGAACTAGTTTTCTTGGCAAATAATGGAGAATCATAGCTGAGACCCACTAGGAGCTTAGTTCATCTAACATGGAGAATAAATTATTATTGTGTCTTAGAAATACTGCTGTGTCAAGGTCGGGGTTAAGGTCGTTTGCAAGGCGATGTAGAGGACAGCGTATAATTTACTAGCCAGAATCACTCACAGATGACAGGGTGGGGGTGGGAATATTTCCATCAGAAATCTATATTCATTTAGCTTCCATAAACAAAGGCTTGTAAAAGTATTAAAATACTGTGTTATGAGCTTCATTAAGGATCATCAAATTATCCACTTCCTTTGTTCACCTTTGAAAAAATATATTTAGTAGCTGATGATTAGCCACTGGTGTGTTTATTCAATAAGAACAAGGAACTCTAAATCAACATGTGCTAATGTGCTGTCCTTTGCAAATGAAGATAATGCTATTGATTCACAATCAGTGGCCCAGCATTTATTTCTTCTTTAATTTGGGGGGTTAAGTATTGATGACAAATAGACTATGATCCCAAGTTTCTCACCATATCTAATTTTATCTAACAAATAGATTTAATCTAATAAGTAACTAACTGAACAAATAGCCTTTGATTTTAAAGCAGAGCAAATATAGTAAAAGTATTTTTGTTGTTCTTTCTGCAAGGTGCTCTGAAGATCTTTAAAATAGTTTACATACTCGCAGTTTCAAAACATTTTTGAATTGATTGACCACTACCGCTCACTGTATATTCTCCTTTCCCTTTGTTACACTAGAGCTGGAGAGGTGCTATTTTGGAATGAAAAGAGTAAAGAGGAGATCGGTTTGGGGAGAGAGTAGGAGAGAGAGAGAGATGGGGGCGGGGAGAGAGAGAGGAGAGTCTTGCAGGAGAGAATCTAACAGATATTAAAATCAAACATTTCATGGGTGGAATTGATTTAGGTCTGCAAGCATAATAAGTAAAATAATAATCTGGGCTCCATAAACTCAGTTCAATATGTAAGCCCATCTTTCCACAAGGAGTCACTTGTTCCAGTTCAACAGCTCCTCATCCTCTGCAGTGCACCCTGTCTTTCCACTGCTTTCTCTTCACAGAACTTCTTTCATCATTGTTTTCTGCAAAAGAGACTTAAAGGGGAATCAAATGAGGCCCACATTCTCCAGTGGGAAACAAGACAAATCAATAGAAATTATCTATGACGTCAATCATATTTCTTACGAAAAGAGCCGCAAATATGCATGGAGAGGATGTTCAGTGTGTGCTGCGGGGTGAAGGCAGGAGGGAATTAAGTGGACAGAGTCTGAGGGGAGGCTTCCTGGGGAATCTGCTTCCGTTTTCCCTGAACTTCAAAGCTTCCTTCTCTGCTGATGTTTCCCCTCTTCTCTGAAAATATGCTCATTTTGCCCACACTCTGAAAGAAAGAAAATTTCATCAACGTGTTTCTTTCTGACAAATAGACGAGTTCCTGCTATTCCCTACCTCAGCCAACTTCCTTCTCTGCAGGTTTATGCAGCCTCTGCCTTCTCTCCTCACCCCCCGGCCCACATGCTCTTCCCTCACCTCACAATGGAAACTGTTCTCACTTTGATTGTCGTTCTTGTCACTATCGAGTCCCTACCTCTGTTTTTGAAATGCTCTGTTCTCTAGAATTCCTTTGCATACTTCACTTGAGGTTCTCATCTTTCTTATATTTCCAAATCCAATCTGCTCTTGTTAAAAATTCTGTTTTTGCGTTCCCTGCTTGATCTAGGACTCTTTTTGCTCTCTCTCTCTCTCTATATTGTCCACAATTGAATGGAGGTGATGCAAGGCATCTCCTTCATTTCTTCAGTTTAATGACAATTCCCTGCTTGATCTAGGACTCTTTTTGCTCTCTCTCTCTATATATTGTCCACAATTGAATGGAGGTGATGCAAGGCATCTCCTTCATTTCTTCAGTTTAATGACCAACTGTATACCTACACCTTCCTAGTACCAATCTCTAACTTCTTTGTTCTCTTCTGTGTTTTAATACTGAATCCATAAATAGCATTCACAATCTCCACTTGGCTGTGGCAGAGATACTTCTGTACTTCTGGTATAATCCAAAATCTCTCTTCTCATACTCTATCCTTATCTTACCCTACCCATGTTGAAACTTACAGCCTTTCATAGGACTTCTGACTCAGAACCTAGGAGACATTCCAAAATTCACTTGCTACCTCCCTCATTCGTTTATTCTTTTCTTTATTTATTTCTATTTCCTTTTTTCTCTCTCTTTCCTTCTTCCTTCCTTCCTTCCTTTCTTTCTTTTTCTTTTTCTTTCTCCCTTTTTTCTTTCCTCTCTCCTCCTCCTCCTCACCCACTTCTTCCTTTATGAACCTCAGAAAAATCCTTCTAAGTTTTCTCCCTAAGCATTTATCAACTCTCTATTTCTCTTCGGCCCAATTTATTTATGTCTAATCTTCCTAAAATTTATCCTATATCATAATAGGTGAGTTTGAAACCAAATTTAGTATAAACTTAAACTTAAGCAAAATTAAGTTTTCTTCTTTTTTTTCCCCCTTCAGTACTAGCAGTTGAAACCCAGGGCCTTCACACTTGGCTACCTTCCCAAGTAGGTATTTTTGAGACAAGGTCTCCTGAGTTACTAATTTGCCTAGGCAGGGCTCAAACTTGCCACCCTCCTACCTCAATCTCCCAGAACTCCAGGGTTACAGGCATGCACTGCCACACTTGGCTAATATTAAGCTTGTGACCCCTCCTTCGCTTTTCCCCTCTCCTCCTGAGGCCCTGCAAAAGGTCTGACAATGTACTTAAACCATATATGTTTGTAAATTTTCTAAATTAAATATTTATTTTCAAACAATTAATCTTGCTGTCTCTTTCCACCTACTTCCTCTCTACACTACTGCTCTTTAGATTGAAAAGTACTAGTAAGACTATGAGCTATTTGTTTGCTTTGGAAATGGGGTCTTGATATGTCGTTCCAGCTGGCCTTGAACTCACTATGTAGTCCAGGCTGGTCTCCAACTTTCAGAGATCTTCCTTCTTTAGCCTCATGAGCACTGAGGTTACAGACCTGTGCCACCATATCGGGCTAATATTTTTAAGCTCTTGGGAAGAGGAGAATGGGTTGAAAATACATTTGTTTGTGTTCATCAGATGCATTTATCACTCATGAGAGAAGTTAAATTATTGCCAGCCATCAAAAACTAGGAGTGGCTTCCAAGAATATTCTTCAGTCTCATTCTGCCAACTCACCCACCCTGGTAAAACACAGAAGTTGATGATGAGTTCAAGACAGGAAGTAAGCTTGTCCTGTGGCTTCAGAAGCAGATGCACATGAACAATAGAGGATAAACTAGACCGGAAATGAATGGATACAGAAATAAGTCTGTGCAAAAGTTCTCCCAGTCATCAAACACATTAAAGTGCAAGTGGAAAGCTCATCTTTCACTGTTCTCTGGTCAAGATGGAGGTTGTCTCATAGCAGGAATGTGCTAAAACATATAGCAAATGTAATTATAAAGCCTTACAAATTTTCCATGATTTCCCCCATTCTTTTGTGAGGGAAATAATATGAAATAGAATTTCTCAATTATTTTTTGTTTTAGGGTAAAATCCTGTGATAGTGCTATGTGTAGAACTTCATGTTTTTGGCATCTCAACCTACTGGGTCACACATGGTGCTGTCTCTGAACCATCTTGTCACTTCCAGTGGAAATGGCGGACCACATTACCACCAATGGAGAAACAGCCAGAGGAAATAAGTGTTTTAGTGATGAGTCTCCTGCATATTATAACTGATGTCAGTTTACATATGTGAAAGTGGTTTGACTATACTTTTAAATTACTCAAATCATCTGAGCTGCTCCTCTCTATATTTTCACTTGATAATCCTTTCATTCCCTAAGGATAATCAACCTTGCTACAGCTAACTGTCCCTACATTTGTGGACATATCAACTGAGGCACAACCCAGACCATTTGGGTTATAATGATAATGTTCAGAAATGCAGATCCATTACTTTTAACTTTAATATTCTAATTGTGTTTACCATGGTATGGTAATTCCCTTTATAATTACCCACACAAATAAGAAAAAGATTTCTCTACCTCAAATCAAAAGTCAATATCATTCCATGATCAAATGATGCTATAATATAAAATAACTTTAGCGATTTTAAAAATACTCTTACTTAACTGCTTTGTGTAAAATGAAATTAGCTTATAGATATTATTGGTACTCATTGATGAATACCATATGTTTGCTTACTACTTTGTTAATGCAAATTTCAAGAATTATGCTGCTTAAAATTTAGCAATTTTTTACTAAACACATTAATGAGAACATATTTTTAAATTTGTTTGTAAATCTTCAAAACTATCAATGTGCGAAGACAATCTGTTCTTCACACTTTATCCTTGAAAGTTGATATTAGCCCTTATGAAAGCAGCTAAAGCAACTGAGGTAACAATAAACGAGAAAATTAGTCTCTGGAATAATAATTAAAACAGCACCCAACTGAAGGATCATGACAAAATATGGCATGACAGGTAGTGGAAATTAAAACCTAAAATTAATCAAAAGGTGAAATAAGCACCAATAATTAAAGCACCCTACAAAAGTTAAAGTGACTCTTTTGAATGATGACAGAACCTTAAAGGAATGAGTGTGGCACATTGTGATACATCTTGCTTCTTGGCACAGCCAATTCACAAATATTCTCAGAGGAGTAACACGAAGTATTTCTTACATCTTGAAAGTTAAATCTAAATAAGAGCAAATTAACAAGTAAATCTGAAGATAATTTTATCTTCAGCAGTACACGAATTTAAATTTAAAATTTTATTTCTTATATAGACTACAAAAGAATCACTCCGGGGGAAAATTAAAATAGAGGTGTACCTTAGGACTGAATACAAAAACCTTTGAAGTAGATAGTGTAGGAAGGCAGCGAAATGGTTCAGTAATTTGACCTTTACAGGATTTTTTAACATTGACAAATATTTTGCTAACACATTTAATAAGAATACAATTTGCAGATATAAAATTGATAATTTAGCTTTAAGCAAAGTGGATAAGGACAGTGTGTAGAACAGAAGCTGGAATCATCTTGAGGTCAAGGGAGACAGAGATGAAGATATGTGATAGCTACGATTTCAGGCATAAGGAAATCTAAAATAAAATTGAATAAAAAAGAGAAATAGACTCAAAACACATATGGTCTCTTAAAAGAAAGAAAATCTACCTTGAGCCATGACTTGACTTCACTGTTGAGCTTTATTCTTTAATAAAAGGGAGAATAAATGAAAAGGATAGTTTAATTTTTTTTAAACACAAGTGATTACAAATCTTTAGGTTGTTGTGAATACTGTACTGAGTTCACAGTCAGAAAAATATATGATATTCCATAGAAATTATGCTTACTGAAAAAATGTAGTCATCACTAGGGAAGGTCATAGACAATAAATCTTAAATGAAATGTTTAAATTTTTTCCCCTGCAGTTGCATTTGATAGTAGGAAGAATTGTACAAATGAAATTAGTTTATATTTATAACAATAGTTTATATTATGGTAACTACCAACATGCCTTTTCATCAATAAAGACACCGATGTAACTTTTTTTCCTTCTATATAATGAGACTATAATTTTCTCTCTTGAAATTCTGAAACTCAATATAATCAAGAATTTTGGTCATAGAAATTCTGGAGTTAGCCACACGGATGATTACTGAAGACCCAAATGACTGCACCCCAACTCTTGGTAACTGTGACTGTTATGAAAGATATTACTACAGGAAGAACTTGATTTTTTCAGGGTGTAGGAAAAACACCACTGATACTTCACAGAGGAAAGTAGAGGCATAGATAATAGTAAGAAATAAACAACTCCCCAAAACTAGGAAGAATTTTTCTCAATTATAAATTATTTTTAAAAGTGGATAAAAAAGAAGAAAATGTTTTTCTTTAGAGTATAATGTGTGTTGTTACTGTGAGTTACTAGTGGCTATTACAGAAGTGAGAAAGTACAGACAACTGAAAGCACTGCAAATGGAAAACAAAAGTAGAAAATGGCAAAAGGAGGTGAAAGAAATGGGAAAGCAATTGCACTGAGACTTAATGGGATGCCTCCCACATCTAATTCTACCACCATTAAAATATTTATTTTTAGTTGTTAAGGACATAAGGGCCACACATCATAAAAAGCTGGATTGGAATGAGTGAAATTTAGCTACAGTTGCTATGATACGGTTCTTTCTTCCAAGAACCTCACCTACCTTTCCTTACCCCTGAAGTATAGTACTTGGAATTGAACCCAGAACTTTAATCGTGAGCTATGTCCCATCACCCCTTTTATTTAAGACATGATTTCAGTAAGTTGCTAAATCTCCCAGGCTGTTCTTAAACTTGTATCCTCCTGCCTGAGCCTTCCAGAGTGCTAGGACTACAGGCCTCTACCATCACATCCAGCTCGCCTATCCATTTGAAGAACTTTGTAGGCATTCTCTAATAGAATATTATATGGTCTCTCTTCTTTGCTTTAACTTACTCAAAGGCCTATTTTTTCGAATAAAGGCATTATTTTTTTAATAAAGCTTTTCCTAATAAGAAAAATATTGCCAATTATTTCAAAACAAGTATATTGTACTTTAGATTTAGTACTGATGACATTGACTTAATTTCTACTCTCTGCAACATACAATACTACTACTTGTGCTCAAAATTGCTATCACCCTTCTAGTTATTATTTATATGGAGATGACTCCCCAAAGCTTCATGCGCTCACATGGAGCTTTTGGAGAGTTGATCAGATCATGGAGTAGTTCACTGATGAGCTTATAACTACATGTGATGTTGAGGGGTGAAGCTCAGTTGGAGGAGGTGGGTCACTGGGGGCACGGCCTGGAAGGGTGTCTCTCCTTCCTGCCTGCCTGGATCATTCCCTCTGCTTTCTGGGGGCCATGCCTTGAGCTCTTACTCTTTTGCCATGCTTTTCTGTCATACCTCCCAGCCTTGAGCTAGCAGACTGTCACCTGTGGGCCAAAACTTGTGGGTGTCGGATATTGTGCCTGGGCACCAAGGAAGTTATTAAGACACTCCTCTGTTATGCAGACTAGATCACCCCTCATTTTGTATTGTCTACTATGTCTCTCCTAGCACTTTCATTACTTCATTCTTTCACCTCTGCACCTTAGTCAATAGAATTCAAAAATAGACAAAATGATAGATTTTAAAGGCTTAGTCCATGGTGGATATAGCCTCAAGACCAATAACCAATTACCTGTGAACATTGTTGACTGCTGCTTGGTTCTCTGGACTTCTTAGGTCACAGTGCTTCTGTTAGTCCTGTCCAATTTTATAATTGTGAAGTTATTATGAGATATATTTGGGAATTTTATGTCAATCTACGCACTAACATTTTCAATTTAAACTCTGTTCTCCATTTTCTTGCACTGTGATGTTGGTGACATTTCTATAACAGATGTTATAATAATATCAAACAAATTCAAGGTTTTAGGACCCTGAGGACCTTCTGATTTATTAATGAATATCTAGACATTTTAAATTGTTTTCCATATTTAGAAGTAATATGACCAAGCAAAGATTTACTAATACATAGATAGTTCTGTCTAGTTCCATTAAAAATAGTTTTATCATTCATTATTTAATATTCACCTAATTTCTCTATATAATGGGAATGTCTCACCAAAAACACTAAAAAATAATACAAACTAATTTTCCAGTGCATGATTTCCACGGTATTAAATATTTACAAACTCACTTGAATGAGCTCTAACTTAATTTTATTGTAATGTATTATTTAGAATTCCATGAACCCTCATAGGGGATAATTTTTGTAAATTCGAAAAAAAAAATGTAACTTACTGCTAGATTTACAAACATCTGAGTCTGCAAATATCCTAAAAGCACATAGAGCAAAATGTGACCTAGAAACTTTAAGAAGTAGAAGGAAGAAGCTTGAGGTTCTATTGAGGTGTACGTTGAAAGTCATTAATGGAAAAGGAATAGCTGACTATGGCTATTCACAGGTGCATCCAAATGCAAAGTCAAATTACGTATAGCTGTCTGAGGCTGACTCACTACTGCAAATGCTCCTGAGTTTTCACAGTTTTTCTCGTGAGTTGTGACAAGATGACAACAAAACTACTGCCTTAATTACATGAAGATTGGAAGGTGTGTAACAACCCCTCAAGATGACTGAAGAAATTTCACATGTAATACAAACCTCAAGACTAGTGTTTAAATATATCCAGATACAAAATTTAAAGATACATGGAGACTACAATTTTCATATCTCTTTGTCCTTTCAAATATATTACTGTCTATGTTTTGAACCAGAAACCTATTACCCTTCTTTTTTTAGCAAAATAGAAATGTATTTTTTGAACGTTAGTTACAACCCTTGTTGGAGACCTTGTTTTCCCCATAAAATTGAACATACTAATCACAGATGATACAAAATGATGCCATTTTAATAAAGTATTTTTTCATGTAATGATATTATTTTTCATTTATCGTTAGGTTAAACCTCACACATGCCTAAACTTATCCTACAGTCAATTCGAGCAGCCCACTTCTTCACTGTTTCAAAATGCTGTTTCTGATCATGTTACCTTTCCAAATCAGAAAGCAGGTGAAGAAATAAATACACAACATTCTCACGGTAACAGTGGTTCCCTGACTTCCAGGATTTTCTGGGCTTATTCACTGCTCAGTTGTTCTGTTGAAAAGACTAGCAGCCTTCAGACTGCTGCATGGGGAGCTGTCCTGACTGCCTCACAGTTCCCCAGCTGTACAACATGGTTGGAAGCTGATCAGCTAAGAAACCTTGGAGTGTTTTTTGTTAACTGTTTTCTTTACCATCTTTTCTTCTTTTCAGTTCCCTGTATGGCAACACCTTAGAAATCTGACTACTTTCATTCTCTGCTTTGCAGAGCAATGCCTAGGGAGGGTTTTGCTGCTGTGAGCTGTAGCACTTCTATACCAGGAAGTGGGCTGAGTTTTGAGTTATCTAATTGTGTCCTGCCAGTTCGTGTAAATGGCTCATGTCTGGGCCAGTGAAATTAAGGACACTAGTTCTGAAGAAGGACTAGATTGTCATGAAGGTGAGAGTCAGATAGGGCAGTGGAACACAGGAACTAGCCCCAATCTTAGGACTGAATCATCCATTGTCACTGCATTCCCCAGGGATCTGGATAGCTATCACCACTGGTGGACAAAACTAGAATCACAAGCACATATCCTCAAAGAAAGTGGTCATGAGAGGGTTCTATGTAATGAAAGACTTTATCTCTAACTTTTTCTCACGTTAAAAGTAAAGTAAGACACAATAAAGTTTTCAGGAGTTTATTTGCATAAACAGCCACTCAGGCAACCTCAATTCAAAGTTGGTTTGGGGGTTTATTGAGGGAACAGGAGGAAGGCTTTTGTAAGGTGAATATGAAAGGAAAGAAAACGTTTGATTGGCTTAATTATATAGTTGCCTTATTTGTTATACCTTGCTGGAAAGTTCTCAGGTATGTAAGCTACACTTAATTTTCATGTTTTTTAAAAATACAGATATTTACAAAAAATGTTCACTTATGTTTGCACATGAAGCAAATTAACAGTTGCTTCCATGGATAAATCAGCTTTGTCAGCTCAAAGGATTTTCAAGTTTAGTCTCCATTTTATGTTAGTTTAATGATTGCCCTTTTTTGACCATCCTTACCAATTGAATGAAAGGGTGGCCAACTATTTTGTGTTACTTTCCAGTCACTCCATATCATTTTTATTTCTGTGGTCATCTGAAGAAGGCACGGTCAGATTTTAGTAGTTTTAAAAAAAAAAATAATTGGAGTATACGTAGATTTCTGCTGCTTGTTCATCATAGAGAGCATCTAATGAGTTAGTGGCTGCTTACTAGCATTTAAGATTCTTAAGAGACTAAAATACTCAGGTGACATTATCAGTGTAACTAATAAGAGAATAATACCAAGAGTTTGAAAAATACCTCAAAGCGGTTTCCCTGAAGCCCACACTTAACCAGTTAAATGAAGCAGTGGAAAAACCATTGACTTGCTGATGAAAAATTTACACCCATTTTTAAGATCTTTAACATTTGAGGCAACAATATCTTTTGCTATTTCTGTTATTTCCTCCTGTGTCCTGTATTTCTGAATCCTTAGTATGGTCAGGTTGTCTCAACTTCCATTCAGATATGGTATGAACAGTACCTAAAGATATTACGTGATAATAATAAGTAACTTCTACTAAGTATCTAGTATAATCAAAGTACCACCTTGGCTTTTTATATACAGGCACTTCTAATTCTCACAACATTATATTCACTTCATAAGTGAGCTTAAATGATTAGTCTAAAGTCACCTGCTAATAATTAGCTAAAGTGAACTTCATACTCAAGTCCCTTAGGATTCATTTTTTCCATTCTTTTGTACCCTCTTGGCAAGTCCTACCACAGTAGCATTGCATGCCTTACTGAAGGCTTTATAGAGGGCTTGTTGCTGGTTTTAGAGTTTCCTCCCCTTTAATATCCCAGCAAGTATCTGTGGGCTCTTCTGGAAATGCTGCCCACCTTTCATGATAAGATCAACCTTACCTATTTGTCTTCCTCTATATGAATCTTCCTCAGGCCAGATCTCAGTGTTTTCTAGTTTCTGGAACCCCCTTCAAGGCAGACTCCTTGAAGGAAGGGCCTAACTCTTCGTGCTCAGTCCTTCTAGATTCTCAGAATACAGCATATTCTAGGTAGTTACCAGGTACCTTTCGAATTTGTGAATAATTGAATCAAATTGAATGGAATTGGAGACACGATTGCCAAACATACAAATCAACAAGGTAAAAAGAATGAAGTATACTGGTTGTAGCATGATTAAGACCTCTCACTGTTGCTGCTTTTCCCACTTCCTTGAGCAAATTACGTTGTGATTTTGTTATTACATTCATATTAAGAGAAACCAGTTCTTTCATGAGATGATTGGCAGACAAAAAAAAAAATGGGAGGAAAAAAAATCTAGCATACAGCATGGCAATTGATAGGCTCTCAAGCATGGCTCTCAAGCATGGCCCTGCCCCAATAAACGTTGTGCTACTTTTGTAGATTGCAGTGGTAAAATCTTAGTGCTTTTCAGAAAATCTGTCAGCTCCAAAGTATAGAAAAGAAGGGAGATCTACAAAGCAAGAATGGCTTAAAAGAGCTGATCCCTGGCAGGTTTACTTTCTACTCTGCCAATTGGCCCAGTCCTAACAATCTCTTTCCCCACTAAAGCGTCTTTAAACATCCTAACTTCTCCTTTCTGTGATGCTGAAAAAGCCAAGTTTTACATTCCCACCACATAAAATTGATGTGAAATTGTTCTCCTCTCTCTATCCTCTTTGGCTTGATTTTATTCCAGGCTCTGTCATCTTTCTTCTTGTTAACTGTAGCAACCTTCTGGACTCCTACTTCTAACCGGGCTTTCTACACAAAACATAAAACCCCACCAACTTGCTCTTCTTAGATGTTAAAAGTGTATGGCATCCAAATCTATTGGTTTTTCTTGGATAGCACTAATTACCAAACTTATCTTAATATATCAATAGAATATTTTAGGTGGAAATTTTTTATTTCCCAATTGTATTTGTGTCTTAGGAAAAGAGTTTGTTTGTTGGATAATGCATCTCACTTTTAAAATTTGAAGCATTTGTTTACCATATCTTTAAGCTATTTTGTGCCCAGTAAATAAGAAAGAAAGTTTCTTGTCCTTCTTTCTTCTTGTTAAAAAAAGCATTTGTCTCTATCCCATATGTCTGTTTTAGAGATAGCCATTGTGAGTACTATTATAGGCTTATAATGGCTGAGAAATATTACTCTTTAAATAGACTTATGTGGTCTGGCCTTAAAACCAAACAGGGATTCACAACTGATGCTTTGGGAAAGGTCATTCTGTATGTTACATGACCATCTAATGGATGAAGTTTTATATACACTCATTTGTAGGCTGGAGGGAGAAAATAATAAATTCTTATGTTTAATATTAGCATTACCAGAAAAGATAAAATTATGTACTAATTGTTTAATTGATGAGCAGGAAAGGAATATTTTATTTCAAGCAGCACTCCCGAATCATTTCTTGTTACTGTTTCAACAGTCTGCCTCATTAAAAAAAATTTTTTTTCAGGAAATCTTTTTTTCTATATTTGTTTTTCCTTTCCTTCAACAAAACTCAGTAAGATTTCACTCTAGCCTTGAGAATATCATTTGCTTCTCAGTAGATACTGGTGGTAATAAAGCATTACTCATTTCTGTGCTTTATTTCTTGGAGACACAGAACAAACACACCATAAGTGATAGCTCTGTTCTGACACCACTGTATAAAACAAGTGAGCAAGACTCCTGGCCCCATCTCATCGTGGAGGAGTGGAATGAGTGTAAGAAAAATATAAGACAGTAAATTAGATGAAAGGAATCCTTATTTCCTGAAAGTTTTATCCATAGTTCTTTTGAAATGTTTTCAAGCCCTAATTCCTGTTTTGTACAGATAGCCTCAAATGAGTTCTTAATTTCTCTGAAAAGCAGAGATATATATATGAGATTGTTTAGCTACATAAGATCTCTTTCACTATTTTTGTTTAGTTTTAAGATTACCTTAACAAATTTAATTTCACTAAGAAGCGATTTTCAGCTTTCACCAAAACGTATGATCTTCTTCACTACTACACACCAAGAATATTGTGTTTGGTTTTCTCTAGATGAGGGAAACCAGGAAATCATTTTTCTGAGAGAATAAAGCAAACTGATTAAGCCAAGGAAGTGTTACAGCCCTGTGGGAAGGCTACATTCTTCACTTTTGAACAATTCTCAGCAAAAATTTCGATTTTATAGATGATCTCACTGTGACCCATCATCACATTTAGCTACTTGATGACCTCAGCAGCTTACTGTAATTTATCCTCACTACCCATGTAAACAAAATGATATTCCTCATTGCTGTGAATAATCTAGAATCTTAAGGCTTTTACAAAATAATTAAAAAGTGTGTTAATAAAAGAATATGTCTTTAAACAGAATATCGTACACATGTTGACTTTCAGTCCATTTTAATAGCAACCTGAATCTATTTGAGAGGATTAATGAATTTAAAATGTGATGCTCATTCTTCTGTTTTAATAAACATTGTAAATAAAGTGATGAAAAAGGATAAAAACATACAACCAGATTCAAACATAAGAATTTATTGCCACTGAAGGATCAATATCACAGATAATTTAGATTTCAGTTCTGGTTCAAGAAAGCCTGCCTGGGTTTAAATCTAGCTCTTACCCAGATAGGAGGCATAGGGAAAAAGACACTAACTGCTTTCTAAATCTCTGCTTTTTCATCTATAAAATGTAAACAATACCTGCTGTGCTCTATATGTTTGTTGTGACAAGGTTAAAAGAGTTCAATATATTGCACATGGGGATACACATTGATCTTATCTTACATGTGTAACTTAACTTTAGTATTTGGGGATATAACTTTTCCTAAAATAAAATTAAAATGATAACATATCTGTGGTTTTGGTTGAAGATGTTATAGCTTTAGCTCTTGACTCAGATGTTGATGGCAGAGAAGCTCTGAGTTCTGTTTTTCACTTGTAGCAATTTAAATTTTAATAAATAGTTGACACCTAAAATTCGTTAGTGTTTCTAACTCAAAATTTATCTTGGCTAACTATATTTATATTTTCTTCCACTGTTCATAAGCAAATAAGTGCTGGAATTTCCACCAAATGATCTGTCAAATTTCAACCCTTAAATGTTTATATGGTGAAATTGGTTGGAGTTCCCAAGTTGTATCCTAAACATGAGAAAATAAGTTTATAAGAAAATTGTAAATATACATGTCTTTACATGCTCTTTATTTTCTTCTGTTCTTTATAAGCACAAATAGTCTAGCAACTAATACTGAGGATGGCTGTCCTCAAAGTAACTCAGTGCCTAACAATCTCACATTTCTGAGTTTAGCAATCTGGAGACATATGGGAAACGTGTGAGTTGGTCAGCAATCATCAGTGTTTGTTTCAGTTGCAGAATATCAATTAAGGGAGGGAATAAGAAAATGCTCCCTCCACCAGAGAAATAACTAGAATATTATGTCTCCCTTAGCCTACCCAGTGACAGCTGACTTGTGTCCATAAACTTTGGTGCGTGAGCCTATTAGTTCAGCTACTTCTATAAGCTTTATTTTCAATATTATACCCAAGCTGTGACTTTGCCATAATTTTCCCCACAGGTATTCATATTTGGAGTGATCTGCTATGTGTACCGATACTGGTGCACACTGCAGCACAATCTTGACATTGCCCTACCCAATTTACTAAAAGCAGTGTGCCTGTGCTCCACTGTTAAGTGACTTTGAGTGCTGAGCATTGCTTCATTCATGACAGGAAAAAACACCTACTCTCTGAAAGGTCTGGATTTTGTGTACAAAGACAGCGAGAACGAGATGGAAGGAAGACAGAAAGAATATGCAGGCAGAGAACGTATCCCTGTTTACACTTTCATCCTGTGTCTATCGGATTGATCCCCTACTTCATGTCAGCTCATCAGGCTGACAGTAATTCTAACAGAGGGACACGGAATAAGAAGGACTTTGATTCATCCCCTCCCCCTAAGTCCCTGCTTGTCATTGTCTGCTCCTGAGTAAGCAAGTGAACATGGTCAGAGAGGTCTGGGGCTGCTGGTCCTGTGTTTTGCAATCTCAGGGGCGGTGACCTTCTCGTCAAGAAATCCATGCAAGCATTCTATGCATTATGCCGCTTTTCACTCATAAGTTTTGTTCTTCACTACAGAAGCACTTAGCCCAAATAAGACAATTCACCGTGGAATTGTGTGTGCATGTGTGTGTAGATAGATTGAGTGATAGATTGAGTTTAGAGGATTTTTAAGCCTTCCTTCATTCCTATTTTTAAAATGTTAATTTCCCCCTCCCCCACAGTTCTTCCAAAAACTGCTCTGTGATGTGATCACAAATACTCATGTGCATAAATTCCCATTATCATAATAGGAGCGCTGCAGTGAGGCTTCTTCTGAAAATAAATTATTCTGCAGAATATATTAAAAGGACTAAACCAAAACAAGCTAAATTGTGTGTTCTCCCATCCTGTAAGTTAAGCATGTGAAGATAAAAAATCAATTGCTTTTCTCATTTTATATATATACTTTATGTTCTTTTATTTGCATCATATTTGGTTCATCTATTCTCCCTCTCTCCCTCTTTTTCTCTCTCCCTCCCTACTTCCCTCTGGATAAAAGACATTTCAATTATTAAATTTCTTTTTTCTTAGTTTCCTTAATCATTATGTTTAGCTGCCCTTCTCTTGTGAACACATTTTAGTCCATATCAATATCCACGGCTGACATCAAATACATGAATATGTATGTTCTCAAAGGAAGGAGAGGTGCCCACCAGGGTGTATTTGTTGCGGGCAGTTTAAGGGCAGGGAACAAGCTGAAAGTGTGCAGTCTGCATCCTGACAGTGCTGAGCCTTGAGTTACTTCACTTTTTCTCTCCAGCAAGAACAAAACCGATCTAAAACTTTACCTTGACTTACTGCAATTGCCTTTCATGCTTTATGTGGTCTTTGGCCTTTTGGTTTTCACTAATTAATTTTATAAAGTCTTATAAGATAAATAAGTGAGTCTAATACTAGAAAAATAAAAGGGGGTGGAAGGAGGGGAGGAAAAGAAGAAAGCTGAAATGTGTGATGTACATGTAGTGAATCCCTACTGTGAATGTAACCATTGGGTATTCTGAACATGGTCTTACAAGAGTCAAAAAATAAATAATAAAGGAAAAGAAAAATAAAGAAAGAGAAGAAAAAAAATAAAGAAACAACAAGGTCAGATTTCTTACAATTTTCCAAAGCTGCTAATGCAGATGAAATTATCCAAAGGAAAGTACAATAAGCTTTAGGATAAGAAAATCTATTAAATTCAAGGTAGTTCAGTAAACTACCCTCACCCTACAATTTCTGGTATTGTTTGGTAACAACTTTTCAGTACTTTGGTGGGTTAGATTAAAATTTAAAATTATGAAGGAAGTAATTATAATTAACCTGTATCCAAAAGGGCCATGGTATTCCAATGACTGAATTACAGTAGGGCTTTATCCTTAGGGCTGAAGGTTACTGAGAATATTAAAATCACCTCTAACACGACCCAGAGGTACCCAGGCCTCTCTTGCCCCTTGCTCACCAGTAACCACTACTGTCATTGACTCAAGGGTAGATAGCTAATTAAAAATTACCTTTGATGACATCTAGATTAATTAAAAATGTGAAATCTTAGTTGATGTGTCTTATGAACTGAACTTTGAGGAGTTTTCTTTTGAATTCAATATCAGCTTGAGTTTGTGAGTCAAATGGGTAACATTAAAATATCTTTACATTAAAATAGAGACTTATTTGAGATTATGCTTGGCATGAAAGGCATAAACCAGCCTAGCACCTTTATGAATATATGAGGCAAGTGCTTTTCATGATCCTGTACATCCTCTCTTCTCTGAGGCAAGTTACACTCAGTGATATACTGATTTATAAGAGACCCCATGTAGTAGACTTGCTTTTGAACCAAGTACAGAGGTTTGGTAGGAATTGCATTCATGTTTCAGATGCGTATGTTACTCACTTTTAAAAATGTGTTTTCTTGATTGTTATCCATTAGAAATGGTAATGTTTTATATCAATTCGAGCACTTACATTGCTCATGCCATTTTCATGTCCTGGCTGACTGGAAAGTGCCAGCATACTGGACTTTTCAATGACACACAGATAAAAAAGCAAAGCCCCTCAAGCCAAGTGGAAAAAGGATTTAAAACTCAGTGTGCATCCCTGTTAGGGGCAAGAGAGCTGATCGCAGTGATAAAGTGAAGAGAAAATTCTATCTTTGGAAGCTTCACAACGACACAACCACAGCTTTTCATGTAACAGCTCAAATGTTCCCACTACAGCCATTAACAATGTAATGAAACAAATCACTTGCTATCCGTCACAATTATGATAGATGGAATCCAACTAGTCTAACTTGGGAGAAAAAAAAAATCACATCTCAAAGTGGATCTATTTTAGAAAATAGTGAAGTTTGGGGGCAGGGATGACACTTATTTCCCATAAACAATATAGTCAGACATTTGATCTATCTAAACCAATAGATTACTGTTTTGATATATCTTTTGCCTGCAATTTTCCCTTTTATTTTATTAGGCCTGGTGAAAAATTTCTGCCTGCCCATGTGAATGAAGGGCCTGGTTTAGGACTACAGAAAAAGTAATAGTGAGATAAATTTAATAAAGTAGTGTTGTTATCATTCATTTCTGACACTATGAGTAACTACTCTTGCTGTCTTTCATTTTCATTTTCCTAATTATGTTTTTCTATTCCTACCACTAACAAAAATCTCCAGAAATATTAAGAAGGATAACAGTTATCACAATATTTAATAATATTGACAAATTTATAGCAAAAGTAGATAATGCAATATATTAAGCAATATATATGACCAGTGATACATATCAAAAGTCATTTCTCTTTTAAAAATTAACTCTGTGAATTTAAATATATTATCTTGTAAGAAACAAGCTATGCAGAAACTACGGGATATAAACAGATTTAAAGGACAAAATATAATAATAATTAGAGCTAGGCCTTCCTGAGCACTTGTTATGCATCAGATAAGCAAATAGGTATGACTTGAATCTTCACTGCATTCCTGTGGTTTCAGGAATGAAACCTCACTTCATAGTTGAGGAAACTGAGGTTCCCAAAGGCCAAGAGACTTCCAGAGCAGCAATAAGCTATTAAATTGCAAAAACTGAAATCAGAAAATCCTATAGAAAAGTACCATCTTCATTCTACGCCACTAGCCAAGTTTCCTTAAGTCATGTAAGTTTTTCATCTTCAAGATTACACATGCATATCATTATGCCACACAGCATTAGTTGTAAGAATACTTAACACCACAAAACTTAAACACAGTTACTTTATAAAGTAGTGGGCACTAAGGTATTCATCTACAAAACCCATAATTGACAATGATATCTCCTGGGCAATACTGTAAGTAAGATGACTATGCAGATAATACAGAACTATGACTGAATTGAAAAAAAATATGAACATAATGTAGTAAAGATTAACCACTGAATATGTGTGCTCCACATTTTCAAGTGGAGAAACTATACCTCCACAATATGGAACAAAAAAAAAAAAAAAAAAAGACACTTGCAGGCTGAATTCCAAAGCTGCATTTTGGGAAATAGCAGGTGAAAATGTGCTCACAAATATAGGCATGCCATTTCTTCAGGAGGTACACTTTATGTAAAAACATTACATCCCTGGCTCTGGAGCTAAATAGCTACTACCGCAACTTTAGGAAAAGGGGATTTCAATCCAATGGGACACAAAAGTACAAGCCTGAAGGTATTTTCCCTTCTGTTTCCTTCTCACTTAACAAGAAAATATTCTGAAAAGGTACAAATTTTTGGATGGCTTCAGTGGTGCAGAAAGAGCAAGAAAAACAAATAAGTGTTTGAAGTGCAAATACATTCCAATTTCATTCCTGGACAATGAAAATCGAGTGGATTCACGTTAGAGGAGAGAGAAGTGTTTCTCAGAGAGTTGGGTCAAAGAATTTATTTTGAAATAACACTTGCTTCACTAGAAAAGGGAGATGAGGCGAAGCGAAGACAGCTCCCAGCGGAAGGGAACCATGGCTTTTTCATTTGCTCTGGAAAGGTGAATACTTTGCCTCTGTCAGTCTTAGTATGTTAATAAGTGGAGAATGGGCAAGTAGTTTCAAGGAACAAATTGAGAGCCCACAAACTTTGAGTAAGGATGTGGTGCTGGAAATGTCTGATGCTTAGCACATTTTGGGGACTCCAAACGTAATAACTGAACAATAGCCAGAAGGGTATAATTAGCCTCCTCTCCAGAGAAATTACATTTTAGAGGTGATTAAAGACATTTTCCATGGGAAAAGGAAGAATTTAAAGAATGATAGCTATTCCCTACAGAAAACCCAGATGATTTTTAGTGCAGTGAAGCTAAGGGTGCCACAAAGACTGAAATGAATCTTTAAACTCCAGCCTGTGAGCAGGGAAGATTTTGTCTCTAATAAAAATGATACATTTTCTTCTGCAGCCCCTGGGGATCATGGGTCCACCTCCAGCACTGTAAGAAAAAACAAGTTTGTTGTTGACTCTATATTAAAGTGATATGATATCGGATATACTTGATTAAATAAAACGTATTATTAAAAAAATGATACATTTTGTTGAACAAACATCAAAGCAAGAAAAACAACTATTTCTCCTTCGATGACCAAAGTACTTGGGTGGCTGAGGCAGGAGGATAGCAGGTTGGAGCCCAGCCTAAATAACTTAATAACTTAACGAGACCCCGCCTCAAATTTTTAAAAAGTAAAATTAAAAGTAAAGAGCTGGAGATGTAGCCTAATTGCAGAGGCCCTGAGCTGAATCCCTGGTATTGAAACAAAACAATACAAAACAAAACTACTGAATCAGGAATCCTGACCTGGCCTCCTCCTTCTTTGTTTTCTCCTCCTCCTCCTCCTCCTTCTCCGCCTCTTCCTCTTCCTCCTTCTTCTTGTCCTTCCTCTTCCCCTCCCCCTCCCCTCCCCTCCCCTTCTCTTCCTCCTTCTCCCCCCCACATTTTGTTTTCTAATTAAAGTATAACTATAAAGCATGGAAAAGATTTACCAAGTTGAATGAATTAAAATTGACAGATTATGTAGCAACTGGATCTAGAAAATAAAAACGAGGCATCAGAAAAAAATGCACCAGAAAGGGGGGCTCTTTCCATAGCACACAAGGGATCTAAAAGGTGCATATCTGATTCCAAAAATGAAACACAGAAGTCAGGCCAATTACTGAAATCGTGAATTCTTCAATAACTCATTTCACGTAGCCACATATAGGCTAAGAAAACAAAACAAGACAAAACTGAGGTTTGTAGTTACCAGAGATCAATAATGTACTTCATATTTTCAAATCTTCCCAAACCGACGTGGCAGCTTCCTCTTTTATGCTCAAATTCATCTTTATGGTCTGATCTGCTTTTATGATAAGGCATTTTTATATTGATTTGTATGTATGCATACTTACACTGTAAGCTTTTTGAGTGCACTGACCATATCTT
This sequence comes from Fukomys damarensis, assembly GCF_012274545.1. Classification (NCBI taxonomy): domain Eukaryota; kingdom Metazoa; phylum Chordata; class Mammalia; order Rodentia; family Bathyergidae; genus Fukomys; species Fukomys damarensis. The sequence continues at coordinate 82,024,616 of NW_022900926.1, read as the reverse complement.
ACTAACATTTACTCTATCCTGGGAAAAAGTTGGCTCAATAATTGTTTGTTGAAATTAATTGAATCAAATTAAAATGATAGCACAGATTTAAAATATTAACTAATCCCCATTGGTTGCTCCACGCTACCCACAGGACTTAATTATGATTCTCAGATAGCCTTGTGAGTCAGAGTGGTCCACAGAGCCAAAGGCAGTGGCATCATTCTGGAGCTTGTTAGAGATTTTGCAACACCACCCAGACTGACTGAATCAAAATCGGCATTCTAACAAGATCCCCAGGTGATTCATCCACAAGTCTGAATCTCAGAAGCACATTTATTGTGTGTCTACTATGTGCCCAGAGTGGTGCAAGACACTGCAGAACAGTGAAAAACAATATTTACAGTCCTTGATCCTATAAATGTTTTGTTTCTATGAAGATAAGTGAAATAAATTCTCGTACAATGATTTAATGAGGCTATAATGATTGCTCTGTTGGAGAAGCATAAGTGTTATGAGAGGTACATCTAGCCTGAGGAAGACGGGGATATTTTCTTGAGAAATTAATGTTTGAACTATGATCTGAAAAATGAGTATGAGTTAACTAGCAAAAGGCCCGTGAGAGGGAGAAAGAACTTTTAGGTGATGGAACAGCCTATGTGAAAACTCTGGGGCAGTAAACAGGGATGTTTTGGAGGACTTCAAAACATTGAATATGCCTGTAATTCAGAGGGTGAGGCAGAGAGTGATAAGTGGTGAGATTTAGCTGGAACACAGACCGGGGACTTTGAAGATAATGTTGAATGCTTTCATTTCGTGTGTGTGTGTTATTTATTCATTTTATTGTGCATGTTTGCAGTGCAGACATTTGTCACAGGAAGTTAGTATATGTACATAATCCATCTTCATTTTCTTTAATTTAAAAAAAATTTTTGTCTCCTACCCTTCAAATCCCTTCCTAATTTTTCCAATTCTTGGCCCCTTTCCATCTGCAAAATCTCTTTTGGCATTTTTTTCCTTCAATTTGTTTTTTTCCACACCCTTTGCATCACCCCTCCCCTCCCTCCATCTCTTGCTCCCCTTTCCACTTGAAAGATTTCTTTACTTCCTATTCCCTATCTTTTTACTAAGAGCATTTAAAAGCTAATGAAAACTGCTAAGTAAAACAATAATATGGTAAAGATGCATGTGTGTGTGTACTTTTTAAAGCTCTGGGCACACTATATAAAATAGAAGATATTTAAGAATAAGTGATATAAGAAGACTGTTCAGCCCATTAGTTCTTCTTAGTGTCACATGGTATTATTTTCTTTTTAGCACTGTGGATCGAACTCGGTATTATTTGAACCACTTGGGGATGGAAGACCTGATTCTAAGATATAAGATGTCTGCTACTGCCTTGTTTTTGGCTTTCTCTCTTTCTTTCTTTCTTTCTTTCTTTCTTTCTTTCTTTCTTTCTTTCTTTCTTTCTTTCTTTCTTTCTTTCTTCTCCCTTCTTCTTTCCTTCCCTCCCTAACTACAGGAAATTTCACTCTACTATGTCTTGCCACTTATCTTGGATGTCTAATAGCATGATAATATGGAGTTTCTAAGATATGCAATCTTCCACTTTTGGTTCCCAAGTTTTCTAACAGTTCTTTTAGACAATTCCATCAAGCAGATTCAAAAAATTAAACAAATTAGAATGAATCACCCCAAAACTTTGGTGTAAGATGCTATTCGATTTCTCACAGGTTCTGTGGGTCCGGCATTCAGAGCAGGCATGGATGGACAAGGATTGTTCTCGCTCATGCATTTGCGGTGATTTGATAGCTGGAACTAGAAAACAAATGGTTTGTGCTCCCCAGTCATCGCTCACTGAATGTAGTCTCAGGGATTCCCCATTCAATGTTCTCCTAGGCTCATTTAGCTTCCTCACAGTTAGGCAGCCTCGTGGCAATCAGACTTCATAGGCTCAGGCTCAGGGTTTTAAGAGTAGCACTTCACCAAATAAAGTCAAATTTAAAATACTGTTTCTAACAAAGCTTTGGAAATTATGGTGTATCTCACCCAGTATTTTGGTAGTTACAGGAGATCAAAAGCCTGTCTAAATCTAAGGAGGGGAACAAAGATCTCCTCTTATGGGGAAAGTATCAAGTTCACCTTTCAAAGGAGCATTTAGGATGGAACATAATGTTGCATCCACCTTTGCAAAATGTAACGTATCATACTAGCTGTGTAACAACATTCATAGTACTTAACACATTTGAGTCTCAGATACCTCACATATTGGGACGAGGAATGGAGAGACACTGTAGAGAAAACTTCTGCTTTGAGCATGTACAAATCATTCATATCAAATGAATAACTATGAAATACATGTATCAATCGAGGATGACATACATTTTGTTCTCTCTGTGCCCTTGGTCTTTATTCTACTTTTCTATTTCCATACCATTAATCACCTTGAACGTGTTTCTTGTTTTTAATGATTTTTAAATTCCATCTATATGCCAATAATTCTCAATTAATATCTTGCTCTCAAATACCAGACTAACAGATTTAACTGCCCATCCCAAACTAAGCTCCTGTAAAAGATTAAGAGCTTCTTGTAGCAAAGAACAGCAGGCTTAAGTGTAAACAGCTCTTTTCTTCTCGATAAGTTTTAAACTGCAGAATATTTTTGTTTGAGAAGTAATTGTTTTTGGACCAATAGTGTCAGTGTAATGCAAAAAGTAAAAATAAAGTTACATATTTTTTTTTGTTTTTGTTTTTGTTTTTGTTTTGTTTTGTTTTTGTTGTTGTTGTTTTTTAGTCAAGGTCTCACTGTGTAGTTGAGAGTTATCTAGAACTCACTATGTAGCCCAGGCTGGTCTCAAACTCACAGCGATCCTCCTGCCTCAGTCTCCCAAGTGCTGGGATTACAGGCATGCGCCACCACACCCAGCTTACATATTCTTGAAACCATTCAGATCTGAATCAGAAATTCTGAGGGTGGGCCCAGAAATTGACATTTTTAACAAACCTTGTTTATGGGTCTGATTCATGGACAAGTTTAAGAACCACTACCTAAAGCCATCCATTTCTAAATATGAGAACTGTTAGCTAATTTCTCCCTTACTTCCACCTCATGTTTCTACTGCTCAGCTCACTTTCATTGTGGCCAACTTAATGCTTATAAACTATGAAACCTTTTCTAATTGTCAGAAGCCAGAGCAGAAGCTCATTTATATGCTTTTCAAGTAACAACAGCAAAAAAAGTAAAACTTCATCTTTTCTCACCTGTTGTCTAGCAGTATTATTTATAAGCATCTTTGACATCTCAAATTTGCTATGACCTTGTGCTTCCCTATATTGGCTGTTAGCCCCTTCAACCCTTCAGCACCCTTGCTGTCGCTCTCACATCCCAAATCCATTCCATCTGGGAACTTTGCATGTTTTACCTTCAGAATAGACCTAGACTCGGTCCACCTCTCATTTCCTCAACAACCACCACCACCTGGCACAGCCACAGTAACTTCCACCTGGATGAACGTCAGTGGGACCTCTTGGGTTTGTCCTGGCCTCCCTTGATTATTCTCATTATTCTGACTGAAGGATTCTTGCGGCAATATAAATCAAATCATGTCCCACTCCTGCTCACAACCGTCTTAGTGAGACACCTCATTTTTATTTTCAGAATAAAAGTCTACTGTGACCCACAAGGTGAGACATAATCTGCTTCCGTGTGGAGCCACACTGGCCCCTGTCCTGCGCTGCCTGCCTAAATAAGGGACACAAGAGCATCCTGAGGGTGTGAGTATCTGCTATAGAGGACACAGAGGGAAGGCATGTGGCTGAGAGGGGAGAGTGAACTTCTATGGAGGAGACTGAACGGAGCGTTGAAGAGAAGCCTAAAGGAAGCCACATTGTAGTGATTTTTCCCAGAGCTTATCAGACAGTATAATAGGACAATCTTCCCGCTTTGTCCTATCTTTGTGGTCTTGTTTCTATTTTACTGTTGTTTAAATATATTAGAAGGGGGAGAGCTTGGGCACTTTAGGTAGTTTTGTCCATTGGAATTCACAAATAAGTATTCTTTTGATGGCCAGTTATCAACCACTGACAACCAGAGAAGTGAGAGTTTATTGCATTGAAGGAAACCACAGGTATAGTTTGGCTCTGCATCTTAGAGGTGTTAGAAAATCCTGGTTTTCTAAATTTGGAATGGGATGAGTTGAGCATGGGAGGATTAGGGCACTAATCTGCCATTCATAGCTTTTGCCTTTTCAAAGAGCAGAAGCAAATAAAGGCTTTGATCAGTGTCAGCATTGTAGAACAGAACTAGAGCCCTTTCACACCCTTTGATTTGGAAAGAGTCACCTTTCACAGCAGGGTTCAAAGCCCAGATCATTACTTTTAGAACCTGTTTCTTGCTGTGAGCATGAGCACTATGGTACTTCATTTGCAGAAGGGTTTACTTAGACTTTTTATAGTAGTGAATCTCTCCCTCTCCCTCTTGCTCTCTCAAAGCTTCCATTCTGCTTGTATGGGCTGTCATCTTTTCCCTTTTTCTACCAGTGTGATACATCTACTGAATAAAAGAATAAGATACATACTTTTTAAAAAGTTATATACCCTAAGTGATCAAGAATGCTGTCAAATTTGCCTCTTCAAATCCCACAGCTGTCAAAGTTGTTTCTTTTGACTTGTTTCTATAGGCTCATGTAGAGTTTCGGGGAAAAGACTCCAAATTATTTGACAGTGGGCAGCAAAGATATATAGGAATCTACTGGGTGCTAGATATGGTGTTAGTCATAATTGTAAAAAGTAAGTAAACCATAGTCTAGTGGGTTAAATCAGACGCAAAAACCATGTGATTAGCACAAACACTGGAAGGCATGAGCAATGCCTTTGAAGGATGGGAACTTTCAGAGGCTAGGGGTCCGGGGAAGAGACCTAGCAGGCAACACCTCAACTAGAATGAATGAGCATGGAAAGGGCTCATAGATTACCCAGTTAATACCAACATTCACGTAGCAAGCTGCTAACTCAGAGTCCTCCCAGCTTTTTGCTTCTGAAATTACAGCCATCACTGGCTCTACCAAATCCTAAAATAATTAATTATATGCCCAGAAAAAATAAAGAAAAAACATGTTTTAAATATGTTAGAGCTGATATTTTGGGGAACGTTATGTCTGTTTCTTCTCAAGGAAATTACCAGAGGCTTTTGACAAACTCTGTCAGCCCACTGGGATTCGAGTGTGGTTGCCTCTGGACCTGAAAATCAAACTCTGAAACATGAATAAACTTATCCTTTTTGTAAATAAGTGATAACAAAAAGGGAAATGTGGGCTTTGTATCCTCAACTCCTGACAAAGGGCTGGAGATTTTCAGTACTCTCCTTTGTTAAATAAATGACTGCCTTGTTGCGCTTTAAGGATTTGTCCCTTCTTGGCGGAGAAGGTTCATTCCCCTCATTGTGATTGCCTTCCACTGAACAGACACACACACACACACACACACACACACACACACACACACACACAATCTAAACCTTCGCTAACATATTTTAAATACTTGTAATTTTATACATTAACCCACTTCTAGCCCACATTAATCTTTCTCTTGTTGTTTTGTTAATATTTATTAGTATATCATCTTCCCCTCTGCACTCTGTATGGTACACAAAAATGGAGGAGGGGGAATTTAGAAGTTTATATATTAGATTTTGTTCTGTCTTTTTGTCTTGTTTTGGTACCGGGGATTGAAATCGCAAGGCAGGCCACCGAACCGCTGAGCTAAATCCCCGGCCCTGTTCTGTTTCTTTTGTACTTCTGTACCTCTGATGAGATTAAGCTTCCTAAAGTCAGTAACCAAGCCTCATACATGCTGGCACACTACTAAAGTACCTGACTAAGGTGGCATTGTGGGCTTTACTGACTTTAAGCTGTCAACGAAAAGAATCCTTCAACCTATCAACAAATTTTCCCAGCAAATCTCAGGCATGTAGCCATGTTTTTTCCAACACCTGCTTATACCTTTGTGAATGAAGAAACATATTTACTCACATTTTATCTCACACATACACTCACTCAGTCTCTTACACACTCACAAACACACACTCATGCATTACACTGGGCTTCATATTCTGCTTGCATAGCCTTAGCTAAAAAGCAAGGCCAAAATACACATGCTTATGTAATTCTCCTTTACAGTACCTATATTATACTCTACATTACTATATTATATGATTATAAAAACAGTGAATCAGCATTCAAAATTAGCTATTTTTATATCTTTTGATCACATTCCTGTTGAGGTCAATGGACTCCTACTTTACCAGTGAAACTGTGAGGACAGAGGAGTTCAGAGACTTAATCAAGAAATTGCAGGATAGTTCACAAAGGCAGATAAAAAAGAGCACCTATCATTGCAGCACATGTTTAACATTATTTCTCATCAATTTTTATAGATTTTGAGCAACTTTATTATTTTAATATTTTAAAGTCAACATTTAACTATGAAATGCGATTTTTGTATTAAGACTGCACATATCATAGTATAGTCCATTATGATTTATATTATTGTATATCATATTGTACATACATAACCACAGTTTGAAAGCTGTAAGATAATACACAAATATAGAGTATTATGTTCTCAAAGAAGATTGGTACCCTACTAATGTCTGTGGATCAGAATTGCCTGACATAGAACCTATTAAATGTTATCTTTCATTTTCTCTATATACATATGTATACATATATACATATATGTAAATGATCTATAAGGTGTTAAGTGATATGTTGACAATATTGTAGCTTTGTACAGAAAGCTGAAATAGTGCAGCTATAAATTATAGATGAATACATAATACATGAGCTAATAACCACATGCATTTATATAAAATAATCACTTGGTAAGATTTTTGTATTGTTTTCATTAGGAAATTAAGAATTAAAAAATTCTAAGTAGGTTTCCTCCTGTCCTTTTACTTTCTAATTCTCTGGTGGGATTTAGCTTAGCTGTTCCGGCCCGAATTCCATCCTCCCCAAACAAAAAAACAAACCAAAAACCAAACAACAACAACAAGAAAAAATTCTAATTCTGTTTAAATAAAATCATTTGTAAATGTATACTGAAAATACATTAATAAAATATTCTTATTTAAAGACTTCTGAATTGGTCTTGGTGACAAGTGCTATATTGTACCTTTGTATTTTGTGCCTTGTTGTTTGTGTCCCGTTGCTTCTATCACCATATTTCTTTATTTAAAGAAGAGAGATGGTTTTATGATTTCAGTAGCAAATTAACACGAGAAAATTTGAAATACTGTTTTACAATCCATAATAACTGAAATAATTTAACATGTTTTCTCTTAGGCCTGGAGACATATGTTCTTGTGATAGGACTACTGCCCCTGTTTCTTTGTAGTTCCTCAACACATCCCTAGATGAAGGTGTCAGGGCTGAGAGAGAATACAACAAGATGGAGTTTTCAAACTGGCTAACAAGACAGAATATTTAATAAAAAGTTTATTCGACTTCAACTGCATGGAAAAGTGTGCTAGGTTATTTCAAACATCATTTGATTCATCCACATTTGGTGTACACAGATGTACCTTATTCCTAAAAGCAGATGTATTCCTGTGCGTGTGTCCAACCTTGCTGCTGCTGAAATCTTTACGATAATTTAAAGTTATTACCACTATAACAACTGGAATCCAAGTATGAAGTGGAGACCATCCTGCACATGCTGATCATCCAACTAAAAGGCTGTTGTCATTTGTTACTTCATTTGAACCACAAAATATCCATATTCAAAAATCTTAAAATTCTGAGAATAATGGTAGGAAACCAGGTAGCCCTGAAAAGCCTGCAGGTGGACAGGATCGAGTGCTCCAAGTGCCTGAAATGGGAGAATGATACAAGTTGTGCCTGCCCATGAATTGTTTAATTTTATTCTTTCAAACATGAGTCTTGGAAGTGCAGATGGCATCACTGTCCCTTGTGTTGTTCTTCACCTTTTTCTATTTCTCCTTCCTTTTTTTTTCAGTATCGGGGATTGAACTTGGGCTCTTGTTCCTGCAAGACAGGCATGGTGTCACCAAGCTAAATCCCCGGCCCTTCTTCCATTCTTTAGGATCTCAGTTTTATCAAGCTTCCATCTTCTTAGTTCAAGTCAATCATGCCTTGTCTTTAAAGTACTTTTTATCATTAATTAAGTTTATTGATACAGTTTAGATACACACACATATAAATATATATAAAATGATAACATTCATCATATGGAATTTGTACCTATATGTGCTATATCTTGATTCATATTTTTTCTCTTCCCCTTCTTTCCACCCTACTTCCTCTTCTTTTTCACAAGAGTTCTGTTTCCATTTTATCTTTATTTTCTTATTTTTTTTCTTTTCTCAGCCTTTTATCCCCTTCTCGCCCCGGGGCCCTTCCCATTTGAACATTTCCTTCCTATTTCACAATATCTATGATACATTTGGTCCTTATTTACACTTTTCTAAAGTTCTTAAATTATTTTCCATACCCGTGGCCAAGATGGCACAGCCTGTTTGCCTGACTGCTTCATCCCAGGCTCCTCAATTACTCAGAGTCAGAAAACTCTGTGACAACCACGGAAAATAATTATTCTCACTGGCAAATTTAAAGTGCTCTCAAGCTGATATTCCTTTCCCATTGTGGGTGAGGACAGAAATATGTGAGTTAAGTAATAGGGTACAGTCTTGCCACATTCTCTGCCAAATGGAAATAATTTTCTTTCCAAAGATGTAGGTCACCTGTGCTAATCATCTTTTCCTTGTGACAGAATACTGAAAAAATATTACTTAAAATAGAACAGGTTAAGAAAAATAAGAAAGGCTCATGGTTTCAGAGATCTCAGGCCATGCTCATTTGGCTCCATTTTTGCTGGGACTAATAGTAAAGTAGAAAACATCATGGTGAGAAGGCATAGCAGAAGAAAACTGCTCAACTCATGGAGGCCAGCAAGCAGAGAAGGAGGGTAAGAGTCTGAGTTAGCAGGCTTCTCCATTCTTCAGTTTTTTCCATTCCAGGTCCCCACCTTATTGGATGGAACCCTCTCCTACATTTATGTCATGTCTTCCTCATCAGTTTGCTATCCTGCATGCCCACTGTCTCTGGAAGCTCCTCGCTAACACAGCCAAAAGTATGCTGTACTAATTTCCTAGCTGTTTCCCAACCTAATGAAGTTAACAATCAAGATCAACTATTACATCACCCTTTTCCATGTAAGGGGGCTTGCATTCAGATTCCTTGGTCATAGTTACCTAGTTTTGAGTAGTAACCATATTAGTCATTTTCTTCCACAATTCCTCGGGGAGCTTTTTCTGATTAATTGGTAGCCGATCTTTTCAGCAAAATAATTACTTGCATTTCTGTATAAGATGGAATAAGGCCCCAAAGGACTTAAATCTGTGACTTCCTAATTATGCTCCAGGAATGCAGTTGCCTCCTGAAGATGCAGTAGGAGATGCCCCACTCTACAAAATGAATTAAGTGCCATTTCATCATCTCAAAAAAATGGCTATCTTTGCTTGAGCTGGTGGCAATAGACCTTGGCATCATCCATGTCATCCCAGTTTTATAGTCATAGCAGAATGCAAGAGTTGTGAGGTCAGGGGGCCATTGACCCAGATTTCAGAAGAAGGCATGGTGGGAGACCAGGAAGTTTATCCCTCAGAAGGCAGTGCATACAGTTGTAAGAGAGAAGCTGAAGGTTCACTGAAGACCCCAGAAAGTTGGAGAAGACAGAAACATGGAATATCAGAGGGAAGTCACAAAAAGTGTGAAAAGCCAGCCCAAGAGAGAGGCCATGAGAACTGCAACCACTGGCAATACCATCAAAAGGAGGCCATACAAACCCTTAGAAGTTCACATCTCACCACAGCTTGCCCTGGGTGCTAGAAATGTAAATACGGGTTTTAACATTCACTGCTGAGTTTTGGTCTTATTTATCCCATGCTTTTCTATCTACCTATTTCTTTTTCTTACTTTGTACCGTTGTATGTTAGTACTGTTAACTTTCTTTTGAGTTCTACAGGGGCTTATAGCTAAGAGTTTGCTTAAACCTCAGAAGAGACTCTGAATTTGGATTTTCAGCATTACTAGAACTGTTAAGACTTTTGCAACTCTTGGAGATGAACTAGATTCATGTTACTTACAAAGATGCACATGAGTCTTGTTGGGGACTAAGGTGGAATTTGACAGGTTATTTCTAGATCTCCCTCCAAAGCCTCATGCATTCATTGGTGGGAATTTTGGAACTGGTGATTGGATCTCGGGGATGTGACAATCATCTGTGGATTAGTCCAGTTTACATTCTGTAAAGAGGCAGGATGTGGTGAGAAGAGGTGGGAAACTGGAGGTGTGGCCTGTAAGGGTTTGTTTTTTCCCCATTCCTTCCTTCCTTCACTTGCTCTCTGCTCTCTGCCATGCCATGAGTGAGCAACTCTCCCAAGTCATAAGCTTCTGCTACGTGGTCCTGCCTTGGAGGAAGCTGACAGTGAAATGAAACCTCTACCAACCGTTAGCCAAAATATTCATCTTCTTTTACTTGCAGTAATAGCATATTGTTTCACAGCATTGAGGAAAGTGACCAAGATGGATTTTCCTTTTCCTCACTTTTTTCTCTCAAACATTTTGCTCAGTGAGGGTGAAGATGATGGGGTTCTTTCCTGGTCCTTGTTGGATAATGTAACTAAATTTAAACTGTGAATTTTATAATAATAATATATATTTTAATTAATTATTGGCATGCATCTTCTCCCTTTCATAACAGTTTTCCATGATTAGCTGCATATTCCTAATAATCACAGATTTGAGATTACATCTTATAGTGGCATTCATCATAACAGGCATACTGATAGATCCAGGGATCACTTTTGACAGACCCTTAATTTTATTGATGTACTCTTAAATCTTGCACAAGACCCCAAACCCTGACTCAAACTCAGGACAATGTCTGATTTGTCACGGTGTTCTTTCTGGTAATGATAGTTTTTCAGGGTTTCCAGAAACCATGGGTCTTAAGTCTGTTCTTCCATTTAACTGCAACTTGAGTTAGACCTTCTCAGTCTGTTCCTATGTTACTAATCCCAAGATACAGGTCCATTGGTAATGAAGTTTCTTCATGTGGTTTTTCTATAAAATGGAATACTACTCAGCCATAAAGAATGAGAAATTAGAGTCATTCATAGGAAAATGGATACATATTGAGGATATACTCTTAAGGGAAATAAATAAGTCACACATGTGTAAATACCGAATAAGAATAGTTTCTCTGGTGTGAAAAACTATAATAGTACACAAGATCCTAATGGGATAATTAACAATGTGAAATAGCAAGAAAAGGGCTAAAGGTGTAGGGAAAGTGGAAAGGGAAGGGGAAAGGAAATAAGGGAAAAGAAAAAAATATGAGAAAATGAAAAAATGGAAATAAAGTGTTTGTAAATGGGGAAGGGAATTGGGGGTGAAGGGAGGGCAGGGATAAGGGGGAAAAATGAGAGCCAAGACCTGTCATGTAAAGGTACGGGATCCCAGTAATGAATGTAACTGTATTGTATACCTAGAATAAACTCAATAAAAAGTAAAAAAAATCAAAAACAAAATTGTGAAATTGTGCCATTTTAATGGGCAAGTCGAGGTGGATCTTTATAGACTTTTCTGCCCCCTCCTACCCTGTCTAGCTATATCCAGAAGATATGTTAAAGTTACAGTAGTTCTCCTAAGAGAAAGCCTCCTTAGGAGTATTACCCATTATTCTAAACTTTTATTCCTGCTATTTAGATTTATTTCAAAAGGTGTGATTCTTCAGGTTTCTTTCTTGGTCAAATTGGACCTATAAACTGGGAAGAAATTTAGCCTCAAGGCCAGTACACAGGGAAGTTTGACATCTGTGCATGCTTAAGAATCACCGATTTGGTGTGCAGATTCTGCTATTGACTTTAATATTTGTTCAATTTCTAAACTTATGCACTTGGGTAGTAGAATGAGTTTCTTAAATCAAGGTTCCTGATGGGACAATCAACCTAGAATATTCTCTACATGGTTGTGATATCATCCAGAGAATACTCTTCTCTATCAAATTCTCAACTCATAAGAAAACAACAATTATCTCCTACTTCTCTTCAACTGTTTTCCTTTCTTCTTGGGCTGTACCAAAATCTTCAGCCAAAGCATGCTACCCTCAGCTCCTATTTTTTTTTTTCATATTTGGGAACATTTTGGCCAAGGACTGCTGGAGATTCCACAGAGTCTCCCATATATGCTAGCACAGAGGATCTCTGTGAGGAAGGTGAAGATGTAGTGTGACAACACATCAGAGGTTGAATGGAATTTCTGCAATCAGCCAAACCTACTGATAGAGCTCACTCAGTGACAGTAGCTACCACTCTCTGTACTCCACAGTATCTCAGAGACTCCAGGGCTCAACACAATGTACTGTCAGTGTATACTCAGGCTACAAGTATCCATGATTCATTAGACCTTGAAAATGAACTTGCGCTCATAGATTGAACAGCTGAAAATAATTATTATCTGAGATTCACCTGCAACCATGCTAGCCATATATGGTAGACAGATTTCTGAAATGGCCCCAATTCCCACCCTCTGATGTACAGGCTCCATTGAGCTTCTTCCTCCTGATTATGAGTGGGATTCATAATCTAAAGGCATCTCATTCCTAAAAGGTGAAGGGATCTTGGAACTATAACTAAGGTTCCAAGTGACTTAATCTTGGTTTAATAAAAAGAGATTAGGCCAAGTGAGCTCAACTTAATCAGAACCCACACTGAAGAAAGAGTTGCTCTCTTACTAGTTTTGAAGAATTAAACATCCATGTTTGAGAGCTTTCTTCAGAAAGCAGTCACTTCCTGGAGCTGATGGTATTAGTCCTTCAAGCACCAGACAACAAAAATGCAAAATGCTGGTAATCCAAATTCTGCCAACAATCCAAATGATATTAGTAGAATATTCTGAATTCCAGATGAGAATAGTGAGCAGAGACTCTCAGCTATAAGACTCTGAGCAGACAACCCAACTAATCTATGCCTCTGAGACAATAAAGTAGGAGATGATAAATGTGTGCTATTTAAGCAGTTGTATTAGTGGTGCTTATTATGAACAACAGAAGAATAACAAATTATACAACTTTTTAAATTGCTTTGTACACATTTTCCTAGGATTTCACCAACCCCATGAGAAATATCTTATTGGAATTTTATAAACTCTGTTGGAGGGTTTAGAGTTTGAGACACTGATGTGGTTTTGAACAATTTACTTCGTGTGTCCATCTGATCAGTCCTGAAATCCACACCGATTTTCCGAGGACCACAACTGTTCCTGTTTTTCCCTTTACATTAAGAAGGAAATCCTCCAAGGTTTTCTCAGTTTGTCAGCATGTTCCTTCAATTCTGTCTGTACTGGTAAGCAGAAGGTTGATGGCACTCAACACACACTGGAGAAAAGAGGAAGAGTGGGAGATGTCCTTATCCATTCATTCTCATAGTGAAGAATTATAAACTCCCAAAGCCAACTATTTTAAGGTAATGGGAAATATCAAGCCCGTCTATGATTATTTATAGACTATATATTGAGAAAGAAATCTGAACTGAGATACTGTCTTGTTTTTAAAAAATCATTTACTTTCTCTACTTTCTGTTTGAAGTTAACAGTAACAGTAGGGAGAATCTTGGAGAGTACCCATGCCTCTCAACCTCTGAGGTTGGTTGGCTAAGCCTGATTTTTCATGAGCTCTTGCCAGAAGCCATTTTGATGTTTTCTTCTCTAACTCAACTACAGTAACTTACAAAACTTTTCTAGACCTACCTTAAAGTTAGAAGTCCTTTTATATTCTCTCTATGTGAGATCAAGATATTAGGATATACTTCCTTGTTTTCAACAGTGAAAGTCTTTTCTAGAAGCAACAGTATTTCTTACCCAGGAGTTCTCTTCTTTATAGTGTATGCTGACGTATTAAGCTGACGTATTAAGCTGACGTATTAAGCTGACGTATTAAGCTGACGTATTAAGCTGACGTATTATGCTGACGTATTAAGCAGGGGAGAAGGCAATGCTTCTCTGTGTGTAAAGTTGCTGAGGCATTCTGTTATTGTACCATTGCTCTGGTGAGTTCAGTATTATTATTCCCTTGGTACTTGCTCTGTTCCGTTCCCAAACCATGCATTTAAATGTTGTCTAATATCATCTTCTACTACTTTCTGAAAAGCCAGACATCTTGTTGAGATTACTTGTTGAGAATGATCTACCAGTGCTACTATTTTGTTCCTAGATCTTTAATCTTTCCCCAGGAGCAATCCACTATTATTTAAAGATTCTCTAATGGACATTTATTACTCATCATGACTTTTCTTAAATAATATCTCCCATAATGATTGACAGATTTTGAATACACTTTCAAAATAGAAATACCATCCTATCAAACAAGCTTATATTTTCCCACAGACTCTTTTGGGATCACATTTGTTTTTGCAATTTTTTTCCATTCTCAAAGACTGTTGTTAACACCATAAATATTTGCACTGAATTTTCTCTCTCTCCCCATATCCCTCCATATTCTAGAAATAATAAAGGTGACATGGGGACATGATGCTAACTCATTTCTGTAGTGTGTTTCATTGGGAGAATAGTTAATGATCCAACTGTCCACCTTCAGTATTCCCAAAGCTTAACTTTTACACATGTAACTGTGTTATCATGTCTTGCCATATCTAAACAGGATACCAATCTGATTTATTATCAGAAAGGGGAGACCTTTGCTCTAGCTAAATGCTTTCAATATCAAAAGGATTTATCTACTGATCCCATTAAAATGTTTTCTGACCTGAACAGACACCCTGAGCCCCCTAGCAGCCCCATTGCCTTTCTATCCCTCTCTTCTCTGCTTCCAGGCCCCACCAGTTCCTGAGGTCTCAGTCACATCTTACCGTCATCCCATGTGCTCGTCAGCAGCTCTTGTTCACTCCATTGGACCAAGGTAAACTCATGTATTGTGAGTCTAGTTCAACATAGACTATAAACTTTTTACACTTGTTTTTTTGATCAAAACAGACCTTTAAAACACAATGTGCTTGGGTCAGGGATTTGGCTCAGTGGTTCTGCCGCCTGCCTTGCAAGTGCCTGAGTTCAAACCCTGGCACAAAAAACAAAAACAAAACAACAAAAAAAAATGTGTTATGTAGTATATTCTTTTAAAATACAATGTATTGCATAATACATAATATTATATATAAAACGTTTCACAAAGTATTATATTTATGACCTTTATTCTAAAAGATAAGAATAGGAGGAATTAAGTGATTAAACTGGATAAAAACACCATTCCCACTAAAACTTTTGATGTGTTATGTTATCTAAGTAGAAAAACTCAGAAACAGTTTCCACTAAAAGAATAGAAGAAAGAAACAGCCAACAAAAACGTCAGTGAAAAGTTGACATTCCAAACCTGTTTACAAGTACAGACAACACATTCCTGGAGCAGTCAACTATAGGAGAAATCCAGACAGCTCCTGTAGAAGTATCCACCCCAATCTCATACCAGGCCATAGCAAATTATGGTCAAAACACATTCAAACCCAACCTAAGGTTTGAAGAGACTTATAAAGAAGATGTTGCCACAGGTAATATCTGTAAAACTTGCACAGGCAATTCTCAGATGCGTTGTGTGTAATGTAGTCTGAACTAGGGCTGGGAGACAACCTGGGAACACACAAGAAGATTGTGGAGAAATGTAGCTGTACTGTGTACTTAAAAATTACAGATAAACTTAATGAGAGGGGAAAAAAAAGCAGAATGTGGAGAAAAATGGAGCATGAAATGGTCACTGGAGCACTAAGTGACTATCATTGGCATCCACTTTACTTTTTTTTTTAAAGTTTCCTTGTGTATTTGTTGCTTTTGTATAGTGAAAATACATATTCCATCTAGAAGATACTGCATTTAACCACACACGCCCCTTGATTTTAATGTGAAATATGAAAGTACCTATATGAGTATCTGAATGTTCATGTAAATATTTTTTTAAATATTGAATTCACTACATATTTAGACATTGCCAAGAAATATTAAGAAGTGTCATTTGGAAGCTTTAACCCAAGGCAAAACAACTTACCAATTCAAAGTCAAACAGGGCTTATGAGGGAATGCTAGCAAATGTAGTTTATAGATGAGAAAACTGAATCCAAAAAGATTGCTTTGCCAAGAAAACATCATAAAGAGGTTGCAGAATCAAGAAGAGGGTATGTCTTTTGCCACCTTGCCACGCACCATTTTCTACAATTTCATAGTCTTCATAGTTCAAGATCAAACATCCAGTTGACTCACGTTTCAACAAGTAGCTGTAGTATTTATTGTAGAGGTAGTGTGGGAATGGCATTTGCAAAGACATTATAGGAAAGGATGAAGGACCCTGAGTATAAAGTGGAACAGTTGCTGTTTAGCAATACTTTCCAAATGTGGCAATCCTCAGATTAGTATTATTTAATCAATCTTAAAATCAGTCATGCTGCAGAAATACATATGAAAGTTTTGTATGTATCAAGCACTGAGTATAAAGATATATTAAAAAAACCTAGACTCTACTGTAGGTGAGAAGCTTATAGTTATGAACTCTGCTTCTTGTATTTTGGATCTTTGAGTCCTAGAAGTATACATGTATAAAAATTTCAATGAGGCTGGGGATTTAGCTCAGTGGTCCCGCTGCCTGCCTTGCAAGCCGAAGGACCTGAGTTCGATCCCCAGTACCAAAAAAATTTAAAAAAAATTTTTTTCAGTGAAAAACAGAGCATTTTCTTCTTTAACTTATGTAAAATATTTTCCATTAGGCTTAGCTGTCTATTGAGTTTGCAGTTTTAAAACATGTAAACTATTATCTCGACAGTCTAAATGTAAAGGAAATATGCCCCCTTTGTCTATTAATTATAATTTTTCAAATTTGCCAATATTAGAGTATCCCTAGATTCAGTCTCAGATAATTCTCTTTTATTTACAATCATTTCTGAGTTCATCCATTCTCATGGCTTTTGATACCATTGATATGCAGACAATTTGCTAATATATAATCCCTGCTAGAGGTTTCTTCTCAGTCCCACATTCTAATACAGTACCAACTGTTTATGTGATATTTCCATTTAAATGTCGTGAAAGGAAAGAAATGACAAATTTTACATGCCAAAGTATGACTGACCCTGACAGGCTCTATTATTCCTCCACATGCCCTTATCTCAGTAAATAATGATTATATTCCTCCACTTGCTCAAATTAAAATCTTGGTCATTTTTTGACTCTTTACTTTCGTGTATGTCTCACTAGTGCTTCAGAAATGTTGGATCTACTTTAAAACTATAAGCATAATTTCCATCATTTATCATCACCTCTGCTGCTATTAGCTTGGTTAAGATCATCACTAGCTCCTGCCTGGGTGACTACTCCAATCTTGCACCCAGTCTCTGCTTGTAACCTAGCCTTCTGGCAATTTTTTCTCCAGGGCATTAGCTAAGAATATCATTTTATTCCTCTACTCAAAACCATACTAAAGCATCTCATCCTACTCAAATGAAACATCAAAGTTTTACAATCTCTTATGTGGACCTACATTCCATATGTGCTGTTTCTCTCTTGCTATCTTCTCTGATGCCATCTTTTGCTCCTACCTATTTCCCTTGATTGCTTTGGCTGAAACACCCCTATACTACCTACTTTCCCTTGACTGGTACAAAATATCTAATATCTACACATTAAATGAGGAGAGGTTTATTATTGCTCATAGTTTCCAGAGGATTCAATTGTGGTTGGCAGCTTTCAAAGGATTCGGTCCATGTTGTTTGGCTCCAAGGCAAAAATGGCACGATTGAGGGCATAGCAGAGGACAGTTGCTCACTGGAGGCGGGGAGGACAGAGAGAGAGAGAGAAGGTATGATAGGCACCAGGGGCAAGAATGTACTCTTCTGGGTCACACTCCCATTAACCACCCCCACCAGGCCCCACCTGCTGAAATCTCATGAACGGATGGCTCCAATGATGAGTATATGATCACCTTCCGAACTCACAGACTGGGTGGGACACTGTAAGTCTAAATTATAGCAGAGTCCTCAGCGCCTGTGTACCTCAGTTCTTTCTGCCTAAAGGGCTATTACTGTAGATATCATCAGCGTGATTCATTCACTTCCTTTAGGACTTCACTAAAGTGTAAAACCAGGCCACAGGATCTAAATTTGCACCCTTTCTACCAACACACACACACACACACACACACACACACACATCCTATGCAATATCATTATTCCCTACTTTTTTCTTAATAAATATTTCATGTATTCTTTTTTTGTCTGACTTCAAAACTAGATGCTACAGTTCAGTGAACTATAGCCCCCAGACCAAATCCAGCTCTGCACTTGTTTTTGTAAGTGAGGGTTTTTTGGAACAGTTTGTTTATGTGTTGTCTATTACCACTTTCATAGAGCCCCAAAGGTCAAATCCATTTGATCTCTAATCATCTGCACCTCGCCTCTAATCATTGGCAATCCCACCAACCTCTGGGCCTATAAACTTACAAGAACAAGTGTCCTTACTGTGTTTGTTTGCTTTTTTTTGTGTCTAGATTCACAGCATCATACCTGACACACATTAAGTGTCCAATAAAAACTTATTGATTATGGGCGGGGATTTAGCTCAGTGGTTTGGTGACCTGACTCGCAAGCGCAGGGACCTGAGTTTGATCTCCAGTACCAAAACAAAAAAAACAAAACAAAACAAAAAAGAGTTTATTGATTAGTGAATGAATGAATGAAATCATGAAGAATAGCTTATCTATGCTCTAAGGAAGCCGATAAGAGTATGAAGTTGCATTAAACATTTATGTAGGGAGGAATGCACATTAGACATTTAGTAGAATTTTGATGAAGTTCTTTTTATTGGTTTTTAACCAAAAAAGGCACTCTACCATTCATCCTAAATAACAATGCCCATTTTATACTGTTGATTTTAAATGAAATATAAAACTAGCAGTGTAGGTATTGTTATGATGTCAGTTATATTGTTACAGAATCATACCTATAATAGGGCCATTAAAGAAGTCCTCTGAGAGTAGTTACGCAGGACTAAAATTGCCTTAAGGTGCCAATTGAAATCACCTGTGTAACCTTTGCAGGCCCGTTTGCATCTGGTTATCCTCCAAGTGAGAGATAATAGCTACTCCATTTTGAATGCAAAATTGTAGTGGGTATTGTTCCTTTGAGTCCAGCAGAAAATGCATCGTCCTCTCTGGCTTTCAACTTTTAGGCAACAAAGTAACCAATTGCTCCCAATGAAAAGTTAAGACTGAGAGTGTTTTATGTGATCTCTGGTGGCACTAGAGATTTCAGGAATGAAAACAAAGCCAGTGCCTCCTGCCTTTCCTGAGTAACCATTCACAGAAGCACTGGCACCTAAATCTCTTCGCTTTAGAGGGAGGGATTGCGACTCCGTGGAGCAGAATGTTCTCCTCTCTGTACATGACACCTCCATACTCCATCAAATACATGGGTTTCTGTGTTAGACTGATTGATGGTAAAGATGACAAAAGCTTGAGCAGTCTGTTAGCTTGAGCTGAAAAATGTGTGGTGCTAACTGCCTTAAACAGTTTAAAATATAACTCTCTAGCTGCAGTAAAGGCTGTCGAGCTAAGATT
Source organism: Fukomys damarensis (assembly GCF_012274545.1). NCBI lineage: Eukaryota > Metazoa > Chordata > Mammalia > Rodentia > Bathyergidae > Fukomys > Fukomys damarensis. The sequence continues at coordinate 82,004,951 of NW_022900926.1, read as the reverse complement.
TGGGATTAATTGTTCACTGTCCAACATGATTTGTGAATAACTGCAAGACCATACCAATTAAACTGTACTTTCCACAAAACAGGCAGCACAGACCTCCTGCCTTGGAGAAACCCACAATTTTGCATAGTAGCAAACCTCTGTAATCCATTTGGATGTATAGGTGACATCTCTCTGAGTGTTCAGGACCCTGGGACCTCTGGGATATGTACTATGTCATAAACTCAAATGATGAAAAATCAGTAGGACTCCTTCAGCCTTTAATTGGAACCACTCAGCATGGCAAAGAAACTGAGCAACTCTTTTTTTTATTTCATTTAATATTTTCTCTTACATTCACAAATCATTTGTCAGTATCATCTGAAAAAGAATAATGATAAGTGAAGTGGTATTTGGCATGTACATCCAGTTTGTTACCCAAGGGTTGGTGCGTATGCGCAAAAGTTCTAGCAATGAAGTCATACCCTGGAGAGGAAGCGAAAGGGGACTTGCTCTTCAGTTCTGGCTGAATTCCCAGGTTTTGGCCAATGTGAGTCTACCGGAATCAGTGGTAATGTTTTCTGTCATGGCTGTAAAATACTTTCAGAGAAACATAAAGCTTTTATGAGAAGAATAGTAAAAGAGATGACTTCTTCTATGCCCGGGGGTTAATATTTGTTCTCGTTGGCTCATTTGAGAATAGCAGAGGTTGAGATGGAGAAATTAAGACACAAAGCCTGCAGTTTCCCCTTGCCAGTGTTCATTACAAACCCTGGAGCTTGTCGATAGGCTCAGTTGCTGAATATTTAGGGGCCTTATTCCATTCACAAGTCATAGGTCCAAACAGCAGTATTTGCTGGTTTTATCTAAACACCAGGCCCCATCAAGTGTCGGCCACTCCCCCTTGCCTTCTGCTTTTTCATTAGGATGATAGAATTCTTTTTCTAATGGGCTTCCAGGTTTCAAGTGTTATTTATTTAGAATAGTTTAATGTAAAATGTCAGTGAGTTTAGAGATCTTCCTGAAGAATGGGAATGTTAGGACACTCAAACCAGATGCTGTCAAAAACTATTTTAAGTTCTCTGTTTCATCAGGCAAATGCAGTTAGTTCAATTGAATTTGGAGGGTTCTCTCCACTTTGTGATGAACAGAGAGTGATAATCATGCCTGTGATACTACTGAGTTCCCCTTTCTACAAGTAGAGTAGTCATACCGATCGTGAAGTTTATTAGAGCTTTAAACTGTCAGGTTATTACTGTCAGTTTCAAGAAAAGAAAAAGTTACTGATGTAAAATTAATTTATTGAATGGAATTGTTTTGCCCTCGGGGAATAACATCACCATTTAATTTAATTTCCCCATCATATTGTCTCATTTGCAAAGGAAAAAAAATAACTTTTCTTTTTAACAGAATAAAGTGCATTGTGCTGAATTGTGTACTTCATCTTTACAGGTTTTACTTGTTCTAGATCATCAGTTGTCATAACAACATGATATGCTGTGCAGTAACTCTTGCTTGCTGAATTTGGGAAAACAGTGAAAACAGTACTGATCTGGCTGTTTGCTTAAAAGAAAGTGTTAGGAGCACTGAAAACATATAAAATTTTCTGTAGTTTTATCTTTCAGTATGAAGCATATTTATTATAGTGTCTTATACAAAATATGTTTTAAAATATATTGCTAAACAAAAACCTTGAAATCACACATGTTCTACTCTCTAGTGGTATTCCCAGTGTTTGCCCAGTGACACAGCTGCACTCCTCCTCCGGTACACAGCACACAGGTGTGCATGGCCTGGGATGTGGTATCAGAAGGTTGTGGAGACCAAGACCAAAGAAAGTGCTCAGAATTTCATTCCCTTTTCAAAGAGGAGCCTGCAGAGGCACTGCAGGCAAAGGTGGACCTGGGGCAGAACTACTATTAATCAAAGAAACATGAAGACTATTTTTGGGTCCTGTTCTCTGAGGTTATTCTTTGCCACCAGCAATTAAAATTAAGTATAACACTAGAAAGTTCTCTTGTGTATATAGGCCTAGGAAAATAAGTCCTGTTAGTAACAATTGTAAATCCTCAAAGTCTTCACCCTTTCTTTGTATCTATTCTAGTTAAGCTGTTTAGTCTCTTAATCTTTACTCCCCCGTCCTCAAATTGAGACCTAATTGAAAAAATAAATATTCATTTGGTAAACACTCATTGATAACAGATGCACAATACCTAAAGCTGTAAGTTCATTTTCAAACTTCACAGTGCTTGCAATCATATCAGGAGGACAATACGATCACATTACGAACACTATTTTCAGTCAAATGTGGTAGTACATGCCAATAATCCCAGCTCTTAGAAGACCAAAACAAGAGAATCATGAGTCCCAAGCCGAGTCTGAGTAACAGCAAGATCCTGTCGCAAAAAGAAAAGTGGGGGAGGGAAGGAAAGGGAAGCGGAGGGGAGGGGAGGAGAAGGGAGGCAAGGAGAGAAGAGGAGAGGAGAGGAGAGGAGAGGTGCTATAATCCTGCAAGAAAGAGCCGAAATCTTAATAATATGACAATATATATCCACAAGTATAGCGTATAGGTTGATAAGATATTGTGTACTTCCATACAGATCAGTAAAGAAATGCTGTACTAAGCTCCACTATACTCCTCCCAACCCCAGACACCTTTCCTCTCAGAAAAGATTTTCTTATTCTACGCACTTTTTCAGGGAAGGGAAAAATAAAAAACCAACACAGTAAGATACCATCAAGGACCTTGTCCCAGTAAAGAAATCTATTTTGAATGGTAATGCCCTAAATTAGTACAGTCTTTAAATACTTTAGATAATAACCTCTAATAAAAAATACTATCAGAACAACACATTGTCGCACACTTGTAGCCCCAACTCCTTGGGGAACTAAGAGGGAAGGGTCACTTGATTTCACAAGTTCAAGACCAACGTGAGCAACATAGTGGCATCCTGTCTCAAAAAAAGTATTAAAGATTTAATAGCTTGGAACACATGAAACTTCTTTCTCTGTAATTTAAAAACAGTTACTTATCAACAATCTTCTATTGTACAAACCAGATGTCATAGACATTCTCAGAAGAGAGTAACTACATCTTATTGTGCAAAGAAAGCATCTTAATTCTCTAACTTGATGGCCCTCAAGCTTTAGTCGGCATGAAGCAACCCAGGAAGGCTGGACGTGACAGCTCTCCTGTGGTATGGGTGAGGAAGGGGACTGAGAATTATCATTTTCATAAGGCTTCTAAACATTGTTGCTATTAATCATGGAAAAACACAAAGGACTTTGTTCCTTCATTTCTTCTTGGGCAAAGTGCTATTATTTATATTACATAGGTTTGACAAACCAAGAAGAAAAGGATGAACCACTAATCTAACAAATTATAAAGACATTAAACCAGAAAAATCACAAAAGGAGATTAAAATGAGCAATTAACACAAAAAAAATCAAAATTACTAGCTATTAAAGACATATAATGTAAAGAAACAACTACTTCTTTTGAATATTCAAGTGCCAAGAAGTGAAACTATTAATTCTACTTAATACTAAGGAAGTAGAGAGAAATGGATGCTCTCATATGCTGCTAGTGGAATTATATATTGTGAAAATCTTTCTGAGGGGTAATTTGGCAGCATGCATCAAAAATCTCTAAAATACTTGTGCTTTTTGCTCATGGTTTTACTTTTCAAAGCTAGTGCCAAAGATCTATCAGAACTCTACACTAAGATATTTATAAGAGCATTCATTAAAGCACTATGTATTATACAAATTAGTAGTAACCAACCTAAATACTCAACACAAAAGGTATGTAGGATGAAATATTGTAAACCATTATGATTAACCTATTAAAGATTATTTTAGAATGGAAGAAGTGAGTAAAGTTAGCAAGAGCACTATGGATTAGAAAAACTATTTTATGCATAGCTATACACATACTCTACACACCTGCAGTGCATGTGTCACATCGATCTAAGAAAAAATAATGGAAGGGATTAGAACTTAGAATGTTAACCACGGTTACCTCTGGCCAACTTATATAGGCCATTTTTTCATTATTTATTTATTTATTGAGACAGGGTATCACTATGCAGTTGAGACTGACCTGGAACTCACTATGTAGCCCAGGCAGGTCTTGAACTCACAGCGATCCTCCTAAATCAGCCTCCCGAGTGCTGGGATTACAGGCATGCACCACCATACCTGTTGCCATTTTCTTTCTTTTATACTTTTGCATTTTCCAAATTCTTTATGATAAATTTTATGAAAAAAAGTAAACTAATTCCAAAACTCCATAGGTTTATTGCTGTGAAAGAGTAAACTGATAAAATTTTCTGGCAAAAATGTTTTACTTCTTGACCTAGTAATTGTACTCCAAAGGACATAAATTGCAAAAATAGTCAAATGTGCACACAGAGTTTCATTTATTAGGAATGCTCATTGCAGCAACATTTATATCCTAAGTTTATAATCTTACTAAATGATTTCAGTCAAAGAATGGTTTAATAAACTGTGATTTATCCATAACATAGAATTCTAAGCAGTTGAAGATCAATGATCTGAAGAAATGGTCATTGTCTAATGTTAAGTTCAAAAAAACAAAACCACAAACTATGTACAATATAGTCCCACTTTTCAAAAATACTCCTAAACATGCAAAGAAAAAAATTGGGAAGTAGCATCCACATGAATAGTGTTGAACTTATGGATGGTTTTTATTTTCTTATGCATATTTTTATTACTTATCTTAAATTTTTCAAATACATTCATAATATTTTTAAAATTTAAAGAAAGATGTGCCAAAAATTAGACTGTAAGCATTTTCAATAGCAAAATTCCTTTCCTAAGGTCATAATCTTTCTCATGGTTATGTTATAGGAAGTCATTTTTGTGTATCATTTAAAAAGTAAAATGTAAATGCAAAGAAATATTTCACTGGAAAGCAAAACAATAAATAGTTTAAATAATTACAAACAAAGAACTCTTGTTTATGAGGTTGAACAATAATAACCCAACCATCACGTTCCCAGGATAGAGTACTTTTGCATAAATACCCCTTGGAGATTTTGAAAGTGAGGTTCTTGAGGGTTTCACTATTTTTTAGCTAGAAACCCAGAAATATAAAACCCTTGAACTAATATAAAAGATCTGCACCTTAGTTAGAGTCCTGAACAAATTTCTACATACAGGTATTCTGCAAAGCAGCAACTGATAAACACTAACAGAAGTTCAGATGCAAGCAAAAGGGGAAATATAGAAGGTGGTAATGACCTGTTTCCAGGTAATCAGCCCATGCTCAAAGAACCCTGCATCCCTGCTCTCCTGTATATTTCCTGAAATTGACATGAACCCAGAGACCCTCCGTCCCAGAACTCAAGCTAAGCCAATCAGACTTTTCTCTCTCTGGTCATATGCTTAAAATTAGGCTGTGGAATGGAGTGGCCTGAAGGGAACTATATGAAATGCTACTACTGAGTTCTTGGAACTGTTCTCACTTTTCTATCTACCCTAGTCTTGGTTAGTTAACTCTTCCTTAAGTTCTGTATGTGACCATATACCATTGCCTCTCCAAAGACACACTAAATACTATAAGGTCACATTTAAAATAATTTATTTCCTAAATAAATGTAGCCTCAAGACATGTAACTCTCCCCACAACTGGGTGTTACCTCTCACCCCTCTTGTATCAAAACTTTTACAATGATACTCTTGAGTTTAAATCTCCCTGCTATGAATGCAGTCAGCAGTCAAGAGGCTGGGCATGGTGGTGCACTCCTGTAATCCCAGCACTTGGGAGGCTGAGGCAGGAGGATCGCTGTGAGTTAGAGACCAGCCTGGGCTACATAGTGAGTTCCAGGTCAGTCTCAACTACATAATGAGACCCTTTCTCAAAAAAACAAAACAAAACAGAGTCAGGAGTCATGTCCCATGGCAGTTAATGTCCTGAGTCCAAGGAGAAGTAAGAATAAATGTTCTTATTGGAGTATAAGGAATCGCTTCTCGGCCTTTTGGCTAAGATCAAGTGTGGAGTATAAGGAAAAAAAGTGCATTGTCACATGAACTTCAGAGGTATCATACTAACATATCCAATGGAAGAACAAAGAATATCTCACAAAAGAAATAAAATCACTAAAGATGCATCTTGCATAATGGTCATATTCTTCTCTATTTTGCTTATGTCGCTATGAAGATAATAACAATATTTACCTATGCAACAAAGACACAATTTTATAATTATTTTTATTATAAAAAATGGCCTCATTTTCAGATGTCTTTCGAGGACTCTATTTACAAACTCTGGGAGGGGAGTTTGAAATAACAGCAAAGTTATGGTGAGAAAAAATAAAGACAAGCGGTGTTTTCGTCCGTGGGTAGCCCGCTCGCAGAACAAGGTTCAGGGACCTGGACTGGGAAGGCAAGGCGCGGAAACACCACGCAGACTCCGGGGAGGTTCCTGGAACACTTCCGCTTTATTCGGGAAATGCACAGATTTATATAGGGTAAAGCGGGGTGGAGCCATGGTGGCGCTATTGGATCACTATTGGATAGGGTAAATCAGGGGTGGAGCCAGGGTGGAGTCAGGATATTTGGCACACATTATTGGAATTTTTGGATTGTATGTTTCAGGGGCTGAGACGAATGGAGTCAGGACTTTAGAGGTTTTTGAGAGTAACAGTTTATCTGTCTAAGATCAGATCTCTACACACCGAGGGGGCAGATTATTCCAGCCCTAATAGGCCTTGGAGTTTTCTCAGAGATGGGTGGGCATTCCTGACTCAGACAGACGTAAACCTGATCCTCACACAAGTATTCCTTTGAAATGTTCTTAAATTTTTAAATTAATTTCCAGGCTGATAGGTCTCAGAAATCAATTTAAACTATTTAATTCACCATGCAAGAATGAAATTTTTTTTTTTAAAAGTAACCTGAAAAATTTCAAAGTCTATGCACAGAGAGCCTTCAGTATACAGCAGGAAGGGAAACTGCCAGCCTATAATGGGTTTAGGAGGGTTTTCTTTTCTTGGGAAAAGTGTTCACTGAAGAATACTAAATGGTCCAGTCCGAAACACCATCAGACGTATGAACAAAAAAACCTATCTCAACTCTAACCAGCTAATTACCAGGCAATCTTAACCTAGTTAGAATCTGGTTAGAGGTTTTAAAACATAATTTTAGTATTATTTTTTAAAGTTAAGATTGTAGGTGCTAGACTATATCATTTCCCTTTACAAATTTACCTAGTCCAGAATTGCTTACTACCCTCATATAAACACTACCTTTTCTCGCCATTTATTTTCTCAGTACAAAGAGTAGTATCCTTGTGTTATCATATATTTAGCCTCTTGGATGGGCACAAGGGATTAGACACAGAGGAAATCTGTGAGGGTTTTAAGGACCTGACATATGTTATGTAAATGTAAGCCAGTGCCAACATTGCCATTACGTACCGCCTAGAACCTATTTTCAGTCTTCCAGATCAAATCTTTGTGTTTCTAATTGCAATAACAGGAGAAAAGTGTACATTATACAAATATTTGAATTATTTGAAGGAAGTATTGTTCCCCATTAATGCCTCATTCTCCATATAATAAATCTCTGGATCCAGTCCTTGCATCAAGAATGCAATTTCAGCCTAGGTATATTTTCAATTCAATTCAATTCAATTCAATCCAACCTATTCCAACTACACCTTGTAACAGCTTATCGAACATTTCCCTATCCTAATCTAAGTTAGTTCATGTTAAATAAGATCCACAACCTTACTATTTACATTGTTTCTTGCTACCTTTAATTACACACATGTCCTTCATTTGGTGGTAGGGAAATAAAGCATTCATCTAATCAAGCATATAGGCTCTCCCTTCTGTCTTTCTCATATACAAACAGATATACATATACATACACATGTGTTTACCCACTTTCTGTCTTCATATCAAAATATATATTAAACATCTATTTTAGAAGAATTTAATGAAAAAATTTGAAAGTTATAAAGATAAAATGCAACCATGTAGTTCCTTATTCCACCGACACACACTTGCACACTCATTCATTCACGTCCACATGCACACTCATCCACTTTTTTTTCTTATTTGAATCAGCCACCACAGCTGCCAGTGCCTCAGGGGCTTTAAACATCAATCAGTTTCACAGCTGGAGGCAGAGTGATCTACAGCAATAAAGCTTAAAGTGCTTCCTTTTCTGATATAATTTGATTCTTCCATTAGAGCACACATTCTTTTTTTTTTTTTTTTAACCAAAGCAAATGTTCTCTGTCCATTTCAGGGCAAATAAATAGTTACCTTAAAGAGGCAGAAGGTATTAGTCACTAGTTAGAATGCTTGGTGGAGAAAATCCATGCAGTAATCTTTATTTCTGCACCACTGAGTTTTTCACCTTTGTTCCTCAAATTTACCTCCCCCTAGATCCTCAGGGCTGCCACTCACCTTGGATCTGTGAGGCTGGAGTGCATCAGGTAGATATAATAATAAAACAAGTTTTATTAAATATGATCTTGTGTTTCTAATTCTATAGATGTCAATGAAATACAAAAAAGTGCCATAAAAATCATCTATTATTTTTCCCACTAGAACTTGAGACTCAAATCTACTTCATCAGGTAGAAATAACCCTTTGATCATAAGTATTAAATAATCTTAACTATGACTTATTCTTGTTTCTCTGAAAAGCTCACTGTTCTTATTATTTCTTTTATTTTCAGTTTTTTATTGTCATTCTAGAAAAGGTAAAAAGTGGCCTGGATTCCATTAAACTGGTAACGATAGTTGCAAAGAAGGTGAAAATAAAGTATAAATAAAAAACAAAATAAAATTAGATAATAGGAAAGAGGGAGATAATTCTTTTATATAAATAGAAAGGGGACCTAGAGATGGAGGGAGAGGAAAGGGAAGGGAAAGGGAAGTAAAAAGAATTACCATGAGTTGTGTACATGTACCAACTTGCCACAGTGAACATAATCATTATGTACTGCAAATATACTCAGATAAAAAACAAAAATAAAAACTACAGATAAATAAGGGTGTGCATTCACTGATCAATGGAAAGAGGTACATTCAAATACTAATGGTGAAAGTAGGTCAGAATCCAGATGTGGAATATGGCATATCTAAAAAGCCATTTTAGAATACTTATGTGTTTGCTTTCAGAAAGATGTTGGCAAAATTTCAGATTTTTAAAAAATCATCTGCTACTGTCCCATTCCACCCATTGACAGCAATACTATAATATTTGTGGTTACGCTTCTATTCACTCTCCCAAGATTTATGTCATTTCTTTTCCATAAATTTATGAAACCAATTTATACAAACATTTATAGTGACGAAATCAGAAAATATTAAAGCTAAATGGATCCTTAGAAATTTCTAGCCCTACAATACTTTTCCATTTGCCTACCCTATGTAAATGAGGTATACAAAACTCAAGAAGTTTAAAAAATCAACGTAACTAGTTATTTATCAAATGGGCATTTAACCCAAATTTTTCATTATACTGGTCTATAATGTGTCCCCATCACATTCATATGTTGAAGCCCTAAATGTAACTATTTGTGAAGTTTAAAGGGAGGTAATTAATGAAGACATAAAAGTGAAGCCCTTACAATTTTTTTTTAATTTGCATTTTTCTAATGGTCATTTATGTGGAACATTTTTTCACGTATTTATTGACCATTTTTATTTCTTCTTTTGAGAGATGTCTATGCATTTCAGTCAATCATTTTTGGTTGGATCTTTTATTTTGCTAGGGTCTGATTTTTTTTGAATTCTTTATATATGCTAGATATTAGTCCTCTATCTAAGGATTAGCTGGCAACATTTTTCCCACTTGGGAGGTTATCTTTTCACACTGTTGGTTGTTTTCTTTGTTGTGTAGAAGTTTATTCTTGGTACTATTTCTTGTGCCATTGGGGTTCTAATCAGAAAGTCCTTGCCTATAAATGTACCTTGAGACCATAATGTTAAATGAAATAAATCAAACACACAAGCTTAAATATCTTATGGGTTCTCTTATATGAAAAACCAAAAATATAGATAAGGACAAAATAAAATCTAGGTAACAGGAAGTAGGGAGATAGATCTTTTTCAAATGGGAAGGCAATCAAGAGATAGAGAGGAGGGAGAAAGGAAGGAAGTAAAAATGGATGGAACAAGGGCCAGGGATTTAGTTTAGTGGTTCTGCCACCTACTTTGAAAGCACAAGGACCTGAGTTCGATCCCCGGTACCAAAAAACAAAACAAAACAAACAAACAAAAAAAGGCATGGAACAAGGTTTGAGATGTGTCGTGTACATGTACCGACTCTCCACAAGGAATGTGATCAATTATGTAAGGCAAACATGTAATAATAACAAATAAAAACTGAGAATAAAAACGTAAAGCCCTAGTTTGACAGATTTGATGAAAGGAAAAGATACTAGAGCTCTATTCTTAAGACAAAAGGCAGCCATCTCCAAGACAGGAAAAGTTCTCGCCATTAACAGTACACTAAACTCTGCTATAAGCCTGATCTCGCACTTTCCAGATTCCAGAACTGTAACAAAATAAATGTCTCCTGCTCATTGTTTTTGCCATTCTCTTGTTTTTGCCAAGGCACTTGGATCTAAAACACAACAATCTTGTGGTATGGCTTTATCTGACAGATGAGAAAATCCAGAGCCAACAGGTTAAGTAAATTGCCTATAACCACCAAAATTCTGAACACCAGGTTTCCTTCTTTTTAAGTATAGTTGACTCTATTTGCTGCTTTAGAGATTTGAAAAGAAAAATACTACACTACAATGTATTGTGGATTTTGATAAATTATGTCATCTTCTAAAATAATAATTATGAAATCTAGATGGAAGGGGTAGTTTATGAAAATTTAAGAGAAATCTACTTTAACTAATTAACGTTACTATCCCAACATAATTCATATGGCTAGAAAATAAACATTTAAAATAAAAGCCCTTTCAACATAATTGATTTCAGGTGGTTGCTATAAGCAGCTACCAACTGGAATGGTTGGTTCTAGGCATGGCCTGGTGCTCTGAGCACAAAGGGCTCAGCAGGGAGCAGTTTGGAATGGCCAAGCAGAGGGATAGGTCTCTTCAGAGAAAACCTGTATGTTAAAGGGAAGATATTTCTTCCAACTTCAGAGCATTTTCAAATCTTGTCACTAAAGAGGGGAGAAAAGATATGTATTTTCTTTGAAATATTGTTTATTTCTGGAAAGACCACCCTCTCCCCAAGCCTTGGAAACTTCAAACAGCCTGACTGAGAAGTCACAACTCCTCTGGTTGAAGAAGCTGTTATCTTGAAAGCTGCTACAGGCTATAAGCTCTTAGAGGGTCCTGGAGCTGGAAGTCTGTTTGTGTTCATTTTTAATAAGCTAAATGAAAAGTGAGAAAGAATTCGAAGCATGAGTACACATGCATACCTATGTGTTTATCTGTATATGCACATATTCTTATATTTTAACAATGTACACATAATATCTAATGTGTTCTTTTAAAAATACACAGAATTCAAACACAAATATGATTTGCAATTTGAAAAATTGTGATTAAGCTTTTCAGCTAAATATATTCTTGCAGCAAATTTTCTGTGAAATTTTAATTGGATTTCATACTTTTTGTCTTATTTTTATTCACCTCACATTTTACTACTTCATAAGGATTTGACATAATTTCCATGTGTTTCTCTTACCTGATGTTATAGCTTAAATGCACTTTAAATGCATGAATTAAAGGGCAAAATCCAAAGTCAATGACTACAGTGAATATTAATTTTAATGCAGTGTCTCTATTTTTGGCGCACCTTACCCTGTGGATACTTTGTGTCTCCTTGGGATGTGTAAATGTTAATCTTTTTATAGAGAAAAGACTCCTAAGTTGCATAGACACACCCACATATATACCTTAAACTGTGCACAGGGGGGAAGAAAAACAAAGCCCCAAATATTAACCTAATGCATCTTTGGGTAACATCTAACACTCTGTGACGCCGCTTCTTGCCCCCTTTCTATTCTACCCATGACAGTGGGAATCAGGCTCACATAGGTCTGACCAGAAACTCCTGGCCTCAGGAGCATTTCACCGCTTTTTTATGTTTGAGAAAGGATCTTACTATATAGCTCAGGCTGGCAATCTTCCTGCCTCATCCTTTTGAGTCCTTTGTTATTTTTTCTTTCTTTCTTTTTTTTCTTTTTTTTTTTTTTTTTTTTTTTTTTACTTAGAGCTTCTTTGATGAACCCACAATGTCATTTGACAAGAGCACAAAAATGAGTATAAGAAGTCACCCTCCGGTACAATGACCCTTGACAAATGACAAATGTGACTGCGATGTGGTGGATAAATGTGCCCTTCTTCCATTTCTTACAAGAACAAAGCATAGTTGCACCTTATATGATTGGAGTGTTCCCAGTAAAAGACAGCATCCAGATGTCTCAGTGATGACCAGATTAACAAGATAACCGTGTAGAGAAATTTCTTCTGGATGTCAGCTATGCCAATGGTCTTCAACCATGGGTGATTTTGTTCTCTCCCTCTGACACCAGGAAGGTGTAGCAGCATCAGGAGACATTTTTAATCGTCACAGCTTATTTAACATCTATGGGATAGATGCTAGGAATGCTGCTAAACATCCTAAAATATGCAGAACAGGCACAAGGCAAAGAAATATCTAACCCTAAACATCAGTTTCACCAAAGTAAAACAATACAGCACAACTTCTACCCACTACAGTTCTTTTGAAATCTCTTACTACAATAGTAAACCTGTAACTTGGTTATGTCTCAGGCTCTAATTTTTAAGATAATTTACCCCAATCGATCACCAACACCTACCGTGTGTTTTCCAGAGAGAGAGAGAGAGAGAGAGAGAGGGGAGAATTTTCAGCTGTAATTTTTAGATTTTTTTTCCAAGAAAAAAAATTCTCCTGCTTTTTTAATTTGATGTAAATATATTTGATGGAAAAAGCTAAATTAAAACCTAATGACATTTAGAAAAAAGGAAGTTGAACATTAGCAATTTATGTTCAACTGAAATAAGTTTCACAGTACAGTATTTGATTCTGGACAGTAACAAAGCTAAATTTTAGACTAAAATTTCCCTCAATCACAGCTCTTTATTTTCTGAATGTAAACTCCAACATTAATGTCTATGAGAAAAAAGAGAATTTTTTTCTTATTGGACTATAAGTTGTCTGGAATCAAGAACTTGTTTCATATCTCTTTTTTATCTTTATGCTTATTGGTACATTTAAAATAAACAATAGTTACATTCATCCCTGGGATCTTGCACCTTTACATGACTTACCTTGATTCTTAATTTTTCCCCATTCCCCAGCCTTACCTTCACCCCTTCACCTTTCTCTGTTTATAAAGACATTGTTTCATGATTTTGCTTTTCACATATGTTTTTCTTTTCCCTTCTTTCCTTTCCCCTACCCCTCCCACTTCCTCTACTCTTTCAGACTACTTTTTCTTCCTGTTACACGATACCAATTCTATATTTTGACCCTTTTTTACACTTTTAGTTTTTCACACCAGAGAAATGATTCGGTATTTACACGTGTGACTTAGTTTCATTTGCATCCACTCAATATGCATTCCACTTAGCTACAAATATCTCTAGTTTCTTGATCTTTATGACTGAGTAGTACTCCATCTTATACAAAAATAAATACCACATCTTCTTTATCCAGTCTCCAGTTGATGGGCAATTTTTCACAGCTTTGAGTTTGTTTCTTCCCAGAAAATATTCTGCTAGCTATGAAATTTGTTACAGAGCATGATTATGTCCCATCTCTTGATTGCTGGTGCACTGTCATTCCCATGGATGATCCTAGGTCTGTAGTATTAGAATGGATGATTAGACTATATTGCCATGTAGTCATTTAAAAATAACATTTTTGGTCATTCCTAAGAAATCAATTTCCATTTTCCTATCATCTAGGTATGTGGATAATTTATTTCAATCAACTTTTCTGTTTGAACACTGTCATCTATCGGGTTATGCCTTAACAGAACTATCTTAATGCCCAGTGAGTTTGACTTTTCTTCTAAAGAAGCAAGACAAAAAATGACTTCCTACTTTTTTCCAGTTTTTATATTTTTATTAGTACTTGTTTGCAGTACATAATCATTCCTTGCAGGGAGTTGGTGCCTGTACATAACATATCTCAAATTGTGTCTACAGCCCCTTCCCCTCCTCCTCTCCCTCCATTTCTTGATCCCCTTTCTGTGAGAAAGATCTATCTCCACTCTTCCTACTATCTTTTATCTTGTACTTTATTAATATTTTGAGTTTCTCATGTAATAAAATTATGTGACATTAAAGCTTGTGTGTCTGATTTATATCATATATTATGGATTCAAGATGCATCGAATTCATTAAAAATGACTTTTGTCCTTCTTTTTGACATAGTAGTACTCTGTTCTGTATACAAACCACATTTTCTTTATCTATTCATCTGTTGATGGATATGTAGGCCTAGTTTTTATGAATGGTGCTGCTATAAACATGGGTATACATGAATCATCATATTATGTCAAACTCTTTTGGAAAAATAGCCACAAAAGTAATAGTTGGGTCAAGTGAAATTTCTAGTTTTAAATTTCTGAGGAATCTCCATATTGATCTTCATAGTGGTTGTGATAACTTATATTCCCACCAAAAATGTTGAGGAGTTCCTTTCTCATCAAGAAATCAAATAAGTCTCAAATGACTTGTAAAGGAGTAAGTTTGTTTCAGCTGTAGCTGAGATCTTTTCTGAATTCTTGAAACTCCACTCAATCTACAAAATTAGCCAAATGAAAAGAAAATTGACCTAAGGATTCTGGTGATCCAGTTAGACCCTCAATTTAAAAGTTTTCCCTTTGTCATTCAAGTATATTTTTTTCAGTGAAATTAGGGAGGAAGTTCTTCTCATTTGTTTAATTTGAATTGAAATTTGAGAGTGTATGATGCAAGGAAACTAAGCCTCTCATTTCAGAATGATACATTTAGCTTGGGGAGATACTGACCAAAGGATCTGAAAATAGAAACGTTGAATACACTCTGGAGATCACAGCACAGGAGTTATGACTAATAGCAAAGTATTATATGCACAAAAATTGATGAGAGAACAGATTTAAATCTTTCACCCTCACCCAGAGAAAATAACTATGTGATGTGATCAGTATGTTAGTTTAATTGTATAACCACTTTACAATGTATACCTATAGTAGCATATTAATTCTATACTGTAAATATGTGCCATTTTTTCAATTATTTGTCAATAAAAAACTTTTAAAAGTATAATATATAGAACAAAATCATTTAACGTAACTATGGTCAGCACTGGAAGAGGCTACACTGTTTATTAGTAGACTGTTTTGGCATCTATGAGCAGGATCTTTTTTAATTTTAGAATAGTAGTAACACTGCTTTACAGTTCTGCTCCTATAATCCAAATACTTGGTGACAGCATCAGTGTCAGACAGAGAATCAGGTGTAAGAGGGTGACAACACCTATATGCCTACAGTATAGCTTTTCAAAGGCGAGACCCTGACAGCAGTACTGTTTCACAATCTTGAAACACGGCCTTGAAACACTTGGCCTTCACTTCACCATGGAGGGACAGTAAGTAATATAATATTCATTCTCCCCAAACATTAGCAGACATTCAAAGGATCAATGTTTCAAAAGCATCCTGGGGAGAAAAAATGACTTGGAAACATGTAATAGTTTTATTAATTCACCTTCTTTTTAATGAACCATTAAAACTGAGCCCAGAACAACCCACCTGTTGTGAATTCTTGCTTCAAGCTTGCTTTATGTTCACCACCCTGAACCTGAAACCTTGTTGAGAATGACTGTGAATCTAGAGTTTTAAGGTTCGTTAATCATATTCCCTGCTGCATATACTTTCAGATGCACTATGATGTTGAATGAGATTCCCATATTTATGCAAAATATTAGCAGAACTTTTTTATTAAAGATGTGCTTTATTAATCATCATAAATCATAGTTTGTTGGGACACTTCCGACTGCTTCTCAAGTAAAATGGGGCTTGACTGTGCAGTAACAGTGTTTATGCCATGCTCGAATTGTTTAAGGTGAAGCTTTGAGTAGTTTTATTGCTTTTGTTTATATAGGTAAACCCAATCTGCACATTTGAAATGATTGATGAACTGCAGCCACACTTGGAGTGTTTGTCATCACTCATGTGCTGAAGTGACATTTCTTTATGTATTTTGGCATAAACATATGCAACTACTGGCAAAGCATTTGACCCTAGAGTCTGACTATTTGTCATTCTAATCTTTTTTGCCCAAAGTCAGGCAGTTACTGTATATTCTATCTTCACGCACATTGCTAATTATTCAACAGACAGTAAAATAGTTTCGTGGCTGGGATTGCATAAATTGCTGAATGTGCGATCTTCATTTCTCCAGCCAGGCAGTAAAGTATAATTCAGTAAAACAAATGAAGTTCAGAAGCATGTAAATGTCAGGAAAGACAGCCATATTGAACTATAATAGTTTCTCGGGATGATCTTCAGCTTAGATCAATAAAAATAAAAGGGGGAGCATGTGGTGGAAGAGGAGGATAGGAACAGGAGGATGAAAAAAAAGGAGGAAGAGTAAGAAGAGGATGAGGGGAAGGAGGAGGAGAGAGAAAAGAGAAGAAGCTTTGAGTGCGGAATTTTGCAAATCAAATAGACAATGATTAAGCAAAATTCAGTAAGTAGAAGTACTCTCAAATACAATTTTCCTATAATGGGTCTTACTTGATGACCTAATTAACCAATAACTAATGTCATGCAAAGATAAATGGAAGAAGATGGAGGCATTCCTAACCTCCAGGCTTAGAGTTCAAACTTTATGCTGTACTATTTGAAAACTTTGATCATTTATTGGTGAAAATGTCAGAAAAATAATTAATGTGTGAAATAATATCTGAGGAAAGCAATCTCACCTTGTTTGAAGAACTTGGCTCTTGTTGCATCCCTGTGAGATCTTAATGTCCATCAATACAGAAGAGGAGAAGAAAAAGTAAATCAGTCTCAAAGTACTTCAATGTGAGAAAGAAAAAAAAAAGTGATATCTTTATTGCTTGATTCATGGAGTGCATATTGTGAAGAGACAAATGGTTAAAGATTGGTTTTAAAGCCACTTTTAGATAGCATATAGAATACAATTATTAGGATAGACATTAATAAGAAACAAGGTAAATTGTAGCATACAATCACGTCTAAAACTTCACCAGAAATACTGCCTAATTTCATTCTTTGCATTTGTAATCTGAGTACCCCAGAGAATTATGAAGCCTAGTGTCAAAATTACGATAGTAAGCCACGTTCATTAAAGTGACCAAGTCCCTTCAGTCCATTCTTTTGTTCTTATTAGTTCTTGTTCTCTCTATTTTACTGGTTCTAAATTACGCTGATATAACCTTTATCATCTAAACCTTCTTCAGTGTTCTTCTAATAAACATACTGTTGCATCAAACAATCTAATGCTAAAATTATCATTGAAATAGTGATTTTGTATGAGTGTAGATATATGTGTATAACTCTCAATGCAACTTCATGCATTTATTTGCTGATTATACATAATAAAAATTGCTAGAAAAAATGCTTATGTTTCAATAGATTGGTTCACATTTATTCATTCAACAATACATTGAATTCTTACTTTGTGCCAGGATTGTTTTTAGGAGTTGTGGATTGAACAATAAATTGAAACATTGTTTCATAAAGCTGGTTGAGTGGAGAAAACTGACAATAAA
Source organism: Fukomys damarensis (assembly GCF_012274545.1). Taxonomy (NCBI): domain Eukaryota; kingdom Metazoa; phylum Chordata; class Mammalia; order Rodentia; family Bathyergidae; genus Fukomys; species Fukomys damarensis. The sequence goes on along the minus strand of NW_022900926.1, from coordinate 81,987,208 downwards.
CAAAACTAGAAAGATAGCTTAATGATTTTTCAAAATATCAATTGGTACTGCTATAAAATAAAAAGGTAAGGGAATAGAAGATGCAGAAACCGATTTAAATAGTATGCCAGAAAAGCTCTGTGAGAATAGCTTTTAAATGAAAACTTTTAATTGGGATGAGGATAACAATTGAGGATTAATGTGACCATGGATGATGAGGATAAGGTACTTTTAATTGAGGAATTCTTTCTTTTCCCCGTCGCTTCTATTTTCTTCTCTCCCTACTTTTATTTGTTCTAATTATATTGCTATGTATACAATGCTGACCTTTTTTCTTGGGTATTTATTACTAACACAAAAACTTTCAAATGAAGAGGTTATCCTCTCTTCAAAGATCAGAATTATATCTCCAGCACTTATATTGGAATCTCTTCAGAAAACTTCTCAAAAAATTTTTTTGCCAGCAGTTACTTTTACTTATTTTTTCTTGAATTAAGAGAAGCTTCATTTTTCTCTACAGGGATGATTTATCAGCCGACTTTTCCTCTAAATTACTAAAGCAATTCAAGAAAAGATGAAAGAATTTCTTTTTTCAGGTAAACATAGAAAAATCAGAAAGAAATTGACAGCCTAGTGAGACAAAAAGACATTCATTAAAGAAAATCTTTTTTAAGAAGAACTTGCAACATTACTTCTTTTAAAATCCAGTTCTCTGTCAGAGCCGTGTGTCTACACAGTTGCCAACACTACCTGCAGCGACCCAGCTTTAGGGCAGATCCACAAAGCCACCCTTTAAGCCCACATTTTTTCATTCAAATCCTAGAGAAGGAAAGAGTAAAGAGGATGCCTTGCCAGGGTGAGAGGCAGTGAGAGCCTCTTTCGGTTCTGCCGTGTTTTCATGAGCTTTGGCACATTACTTGACACAGTGACTTGATTTCTTCAAATGTAAATAGAGATAATAATGCTTACTTCGTGGGGTTTTCATGAGGATCACCTAAGATAATGTGCATAAAGCACCCACCACGGGGCCTGGCATAGGGTCAGCACTCAATAATTATCAGGCCTAATTATTAGTGGTCCATTTTCCCTTTCCTCTTTATTCCTTCTCTGGTGCATATGGAAGTGTGGACAAGAGAAATAAGTAGTTCTCAAGAGAAGAAAAATTGGGGAAAGCTGATAAATGTTCTAAAGTAATCATCCATCATCCTCAAAACTTTGAAACTTTTAGCTCCTCTTTCCATGAAAGTTCCGTGCCATGCCAATGCTAAAAGTTTCATAAATATTATCAAGAAAAGTGGAAGAACAAATCTACCTGGGTGGAGATAAACCACGCCAGATGGTTTCACCCAACTGAATATTACACATTATATTGAGCACAGAAGAAGGTTCACATAAAACCCTCTTCGTTCAGATCCCACCAAGAAAGGCTTCCTAAAGATAATGATCTACAGCTGTTACATTTTCTGAGCTGCAGGAGGGGGAAACTGTGTGCAGCTGGTCTAGCAGCATTATCAGAGACTTGGTCTAGGAAGGATTTGCTCTCTGCTTTTTAAAGGAAGTTTGAGCTGATATTTTTGTTTGGGTTTTCTAAAATATGATTAAAACAGCTGAGGAGTTATATATAAAACTATTCTACTTATTTTTAAAACTTTATGGTTGGTCTCTCCAAATGTAAAATTTATGAATATATTTGCATATCTCCATAGCTGAAAATACGACTAAACTTTGTAGAACATTTAACAAAAAATTAGAGTTATTGCAGGAATAAATAAATAGATACATAAATAAGTGGAAGAACAAATAAAACAACATCTAAATGAGGAAATTTTTTGTTTTGTTTTTTGTTTTGTTTGTTTGTTTGTTTTGGTACCAGTGATAGAGCTCAGGACTTTACATATGTGAGGTAGGAGGCAGAACCACTGAGCTAAATCCCCAACCCTAAATGAGGAAATTTTTAAAATCTACCTTTCATACATAAGACTATGCCTGGAATCCATAGAATGTTTGATATGTAAATAAATATATAGGACTTTGAACTTCAGATGTACCTTTAACTGACGAAAAGTGGCCTTTTATCAGATGTAGCTTTAACAAAGATATAATCAGAGCCATGAAACTCCGACACACCACAGTCACATTGAACTTAGGGTGTGTTGTTGAAACCTCCCCTCAACTCAGAAAAGAGGAGTCTTAGAAAATGAGAATCTCATTGAATATGTTCAATGAAAGGAAGCTCATATAATGAGCTTCCAGCCCATTAAAGGGCTGGAAAACTAGAATGATTAAAATTTTTCACATCAAAACCTGCTTCCTTCTAACAGGTGCTCACTGCTCTTGGTTAGTTCTGTTGGAGCAACAAAGTAAACTTTGTTCACTCTTAAATGTGGAAGACAAGCTTTCTCTTTCTACCCTGTTTTTTTTCGTTTTCTTATTCAGAGAAAATGTAGTTGATCATTCATTTTCTATGTACATAGAATTTAATGTACTGTGTGCCATGTCTTACAATAATACAGAAAAGAACAAAAATAAGAAAATATGAAAACTATTGTATTTTCCCTTGTATCATTCAAGTTAATCCTCACAACCATCCTACCGAAGGTCTTATTTACTAGACCACTTTAAGGATTGCAGAACCAAGTCTCAGAGGAGTTAAATGCTGTAAAAAGTATGCTAGAATTTAAAACTGGAAATAGCTAATTAAAAAATACATATTTAGTCTTTTCCAGATAGTGCAGTATTTTTCCATAAAATTTGCATCAACATAATTTATTTTCTGTAAATGAAGTTAATCTATTTTCCTCAGAAGTAAGGGGTTGGTTTCAAAGTGCTTTTGGCTTGGGTAATTAAGGTTGTGGATGGAGCAGGGCTGGTTAAGAAGTGATAGAAGAATGTGAAGGACAAGGCAGAGTTGTCTGGAAAGCTCTCTCAGTAGAGTTCCAATTATTCTGTGAAAATCTAGGAGCTACAGAAGATTCAGACAGACAAGTCCACACCTAAGAGCGCTGAGTATGGATGAAGACCTCAGACTGCTGCCATAGTCCTCAGCAGCCTGAGCTTAGAGTCTAAAGATTCAGCATTAACAAGGCAAGTATTCACAAGCATTTCATCATCTGTTTGCATGTTCAATATGAGATTACTTCAAAAATATGTTTTACTTTAAAATATAGAATTAAAATATTAAAATAAAGATAAACAGTAATATATAATGCAGTCCAGTACTATATTACTACCACCAAAAAAATGAGCTACAGTTGGTTTCTGCAAAATTGTGTACAACATTTAACTCAGCTCAGTTGGAGCAAGTAGCAGCCAACATAAAAAAATCTAGAAGGGAGTCTAGAACAGAGTTGTTGCCATATGCCTGTTTCTTGCTTTTTGCTACATGCAAGAGGAAGAATAATAAGACCTAAGATGTGGATCATTCTGGATTGAGCTGCACACTGCGTACTGAAACCTGAGAGTCTCTTATAAGGACTGATTCACTGTCCACCTCCATCTGTGAGAAATACTTTGGGGTATGACCTATCTGAATTAATTATTCAGTAAGTCAATCAACAAATGCATATTGAACCTCGCCTAAGTGTACTGCACAATACTTGTGTCTTAATAGCATGTGGTTGATGTGAAGTGGGGTTATCTCCCAAATGGTAGATAGGAATCAGAGGATGTCAAAGTATTTCCAATAAAGCCTCTTCTGGAACATGTACTGCACATGCTCATCCCTGGAGACTCGAGGTTCAGTTAGCACGAGGAAGACAGAGGATTCTGCTTTCCTGACATGTGTTTTCTTATGGTTTTCTTTGGTGGCCTTGCCATTGGTGGCCAATAAACAAGAATGAAAATTTAGGTTTGAAGTCAAAGGACTTAAGTTCAAATTATGTATCTTTTTCTTAACTATGAGTGCTTTTGTCCATTAAACGAAACTTCTTCGGTTTCCAGTTCATCTTCAGTGTAATAGGAAAGAAAATTCACGTTGCATGTAAGGGTTAAATATGATAATAAAGCAGTGCTTGGCACAGTGTAAACTGTGTTTCAGACAAAGAATTCAAGAAGGCTAGACAATTGTCTAAAATCACAAAACTAGCAAATAGTGGAACTTGGATTCATATCAAAGCAGAATGGCACAAAATCCTATCTTCACTAGTATTCAGTGAAAGCTAAGGTCATAAAATTTCTGAGCCAAGTCTTGAATCTTCTGGAATGACTCAAAAATAGAATTTAGGAAGGTTTTAGATACCATCCTAGTGAAATGACCTAAGTATTGTAGCATGACTGATCTTTTGGCAATACAAAGAATTATTGAAAAATGATTAAAATTAAAAGGTGCTAGGGCCAGCCAGGGATTTAGCTCAGTGGCACTGTGCCTGCCTTCCAAGCTCAAGGTCTTGAGCTCAATCCCCTGTACCAAAAAAAAAAAAAAGAAAAAAGGAAAGAAAAATTTAAAAGTTGCTTAAAATGTATTTATATTTGTACTTCCATTTTTAATCAAAATGGAAAAACTTGCTGCCTTAGCTTGAGAAAAGGTCCAGTCACTGAAAAATTAATTTAAATGAATAAAGCTAATCAAATGGTATAAGGGCCTCAAATATGCTACTCCCACATTTGGAACCATCTCTGAAGCAGAGAGCAGAGACTAAACTGCCTGGCCAAGACAGCCATAGATATGGAGGTGCACGGATGGGGAAGTGGTTGGATCCTTGGTGATTCTCAGTCACTTAGGCATCCAATTCTTAGCTTCTCTTAGGATTTTCTTCACTCACTGATTCCTAAAAGTATCAAACTTACAAAATTGCTGTGAGTTTTTAAAAAGGTTGTATGAAAGGATACTTACGTAGTATGTGCTCAATAAATCTCATTATCACAAAATTAGCATGCTTGCTTTTAAAAAGTTACCTAAATTCATTGAACTTCAATTTCCATATTTATTGAGATGAGGGCCATTCATTATTTACTCAGTTCTATGACCATATTTTTGTAATTGAAACTTGCATTGTTAGTGTTTTCAGTATATAATGATTACATTCATCATGAGGAGTTTTAATTCTTTTTACTTCTTTTCCCTTTCCCTCCCTGCCCCCTCTGTCCATTTCTTGGTCCCCTTTCATTGATATGTGCATCTTATGCATAGTTTTATTTCCTAAAGAAAGCTAATTTTATAATTACTGAACATCTTATAATCAAAGGTGCCTTTGTGTGAGGGATATAGGAATGTGTGATGGCTGAGTATAGGAACATGGAAGATGTCCAGTACGAAGAAAATAAAAGCTTCTTTTTTGTTGTTCTTTCCCCAATTTGGATCCAGATGTTTATGTTTCCATTCTGTGGATGCATGGTCATTTACATATACGGCACTTTTGTCTTTCTTTAAAATCCAAAACTCACTTGGATTTCCTCTTAGAATCGGAAGAAAACATATCTATTCTCCTTCCCTTATACTCACAGTGCATTTTGATGTATTAATTCTTAAAGGTTGATCCATGGAACAGTTCGGGAGCACAGAAGTGAGGAGTTTGGGTTTATGATTAGGTAGGACTTTTACATATAAGTTGATAATTATATGCTTAACCTTAAAGCCTGTTTGAAAATTAAGTCATACACTAGTCACTTAATACAGTATCTGCATATAGGAAACTCTCAGAGATATAAAGCTCTTATTGTTTGTAGGACACCAGTCATAGGTTCTCTACTGGCCAACAGAATTATGACTGTAAAAATTCCTATATGAAATATACATCTCACAGAACTCTTTACTATAATCTACTTTAAGTTATCTCAAAATGTTAAGAATTGCAATATATAATTGTCATATTCTAAGGTCAAGGATGTGCCTGCCCTCAAAATATCTTTAGATTATTTAATAAAATGACTTTAGATGATTAAAAACTAATTTTAATGAAATATAAATAAAATACATACTCTAAATGAAATGTGCAGCAAACGCTATCCCAATGATGAAATTTATTGCAGATATCACACACATTTCAGGGCATCTTCTGTGACAAAAATGCATATTACAACCCAAGGACATAAAACAACTAAGAAGAAACTCTTTTTAGTGCTAAGTTATTTCTGAAATGATCCCAAGTGCAACACAAGAAAGCCCTCTATAAAAGGAGATGCTAAGGCTCAAATTCCCCCATATTTACAGAAACACAAAAGAAAAACCTCTATATACATTCAACATGCACACCAAATGGAAAATTTATCCTAATTATTAACTTTAAAATGAGTAGGAAAAAGAGGCCACAGAACTGACAGATGCATTCAGTCACCACTCTGGAGTGGAGAAAGGGTTAGGATAGTACCTCATCACGTTCCATCCACTTAAAATTTCACAAAATGCTCCTTCTGATGTCCCTGTTGGAAACTAGTTGTTAAGATGATCAGGTAAAATAGAAAAACCAATGTAACTTCTTCCAGGTAAGATTTGTCCTGAAAATTAATAACTAATAATAATTACAGTTAACATTATTTTGTACTTACTATGCTCAAGCCCCTATGCTAACTAGACACTTCCAGTGTAACAGTCAAGTTGCCTGTCCTAGTCATCTTTGTTTCCAGCACACAGCACAGTGTTTCAGTTATAGGAGGTATTCTATCCCAATGGGACCTGTGAACATGCAGTTACTTTACCTATATAAAAATGACATTAAAGACTGTCATTTCCTTGAGGCTTTTAAATTGATGATTGGATATTTATAATTATCACTTACAATCTTCTCATTATTTTCCTTATGCCTAAGTAATCATAGTTTATGTTTGTGAATACAAAAATTTGCAAACAAATGAAACACTTTACTTTGAAATATTACACAAATTCAAATTCTTTTATATTCAGGAAGCTTTTCTTTTTTAATCTTAAAATGTTTCTGTCTGGATAGAAAAGTGTTCTCTAAAAGACATCTTTATGCAGGCCATTAGAATATCCTCTTTGCCTTAACTTTAATTATTATCGAGGTCTCCTGAGGTCACTTTCATCTTTTTTATACATGTAAGTAGAGCATTGCATTTTCTTTCCTTTTCATCTCTTGTAGTTCCCTAGATCCCCACAGTTTTTCAAAAATAACTGTAAATGATGCAGTTAGCATGCTTGCCGGCTTCTTTCATCCCACAGATAGAAGGTATATCATCTGGACCTGCTGATTTGTAGATATGCTGACTTCCCAAGGACTCACTTAGCCAGCTTTTGTAGATAGCTATTTTTACAAGATCTTCATTACATCCTGATTGCCCAATATTTTTCTTCTTTTATTCTTTCCAAGGACCAATTTATAAGATAAGTTCAAGGCCTCAGACATGTTAAGTTATGATTAATTTCGAGACACTTCACATTTATGAATCCACTGGTCCCGGCATGGATTGTGTCCCTACTGTGTTCCAAGCTCTGTCCTCACCCCGGCTCAGAACAGCTTGAGGCTCTTCTCTCTGAGTGCCTCTTGTCCATATTACAATTCTGGTGGTACTTTTGTCTCATATTATCTTTTTTCTGTAGTTTCTTACACATGTTGGATTGGGTTTGTTATATTCTTCTCAATTTATAATAGAGATTGCAAACTCCTCTGAACAGTTCTGAAGAGTGTTATAAAAAAGTACACTGAAGGTTTAAGCACTTAGATTCTGCTGTATTTATAGAATTTTTGAAGTTATGTTGCTTAGTTCTGTATCACTAGTTTAACATTTTCCAAATATGACTCACTGGTACTTATTATTCAAATAACCTGTTTATCTTGATTGGATTAGTGCAAAAGCAATGGTGTTTGAGGGGTAGGTTTCACTTTTTTATAATCTTAGATACACTAAGTAACAACGTAAGTGACTCTGTTTCCATTAATAGGCAATTTTGGAATATTTGTCATCACTATTAATAGCCTAACAGATTGTCAATTTCTGCCTCACATTGTGCTGTTCAGAAATCATAGCTAACATAACTACAGAAGCCTGCAGTCAGACACACACTGTGTAACTTTCTTACACAATAAAAGGAAAGCAACCTGCAATTGTCCATGTTATGGAGTACTAATGGACTCATTTACAAAGCGAATGGCTGATTTTGATTAATGCTTGAGCTTCTCTGCCACATGTCTGACTTATATTGAGATATTTAGAAGAATAAATAAAGATAAAACATTTTGTTCACTTTCTTTTTTGTTGGAATCTCAAATGCTTTCTTGCCCAGTGATTTCATTCTGCCTTCATGACATAATTCAGTCATTAGGCAAAACCGCTTTGACTCTTCAAATCTCAGAGAAGTGCAGAATCAAATTACCTGTGATAAATAGTTTCTAGGACTTAGAACAAACGTATTGTGCAATACGGATCCATTTTTAATGCGGGACTTTGCTTCTCTGAGTGGTGAGATCAGGAGCCCTGACACTGCTGTAAACTACCTCCAGGCTCTTTCTTGGCACTGTTGGATCTGTCAGATTATGCATCACTAGAAGCACAAACTCATGCTCACACAAGTGGGATTCAAGTCCCAAAGTATCTGCTCTTTGTTCCTTGAAACTGAACAAGTCACATTATTTCTGTGAGCTTCAATGCCTACATATGTAAAATTAAAATGTACCTGACTTCACCACTGCTCTGTGGTACCACATGTGCTATTATATATGACTGGATACCTAATTTGATTTAGGCAGTAAGTGTGTGTGTATATATATATATATATATAATTTCTGCAAGATTGATCACATATGAAATTAACTATATGCAGATTGCCAACATAAATGTATACAAATTAATTTTTAATGAGGTGCCTTTGTATCTTGCTAAATTATGAAATGTGTCCTCTCTCTCTTTTTTAGGATTTTTTTCTCACTTTCTTTTACAAGTTTAACAGAAGAATACTGCAGGCGGTATTAATAATACCACAGAAAAAATAAAGAAGACATTAAAAATTTCAGAAGGAAACTACTGTTCCTCAATACTTGTCTCACTCTTCAGTTATGGAGCGGTGATGAGCCCGTTTACCTCACCAATGAATGAAATCTCAGATAAGGGCAACTAGAATTTAGGTTCAAGAAAAAGCTCCTTTTGCTTTTAGAATCCTGCGCTTTGTGCTTTCCCTACGCACCAGTCCACACTGGTCTCACTCGGCATCAAATCTGTAAACACGCCACGTGCTCATCGCCCTTCATTTGAGTTGTGGTCCCCACTCTGGGGAAACGCCTTTGGTACCCAGTCCCTGGCCCCTGCCGTTCATCTGTCAACATGATTTCTTCTTTTCTCTTTGCTTCTGCCGCTCCTTTATTCTAACTCTCTAGCATTCTTAGGGACAAAGAGTAATGTTGTATCATCTTTTTTTTTTAACTTTGCACAAACCTCTTTAATTAGACTAGCTTTTTAAAAATTATTTTAGTTTATTAGTACATATGTGTAGTACATGTTGCTTACATTCCTTGTGGGTAGTTGGTACCTGTACATAACACATCTTAATTTGTTTTTCATTCCCTTTCCATTCTTTCCCTCCTCCTACCTTTACACCAGTATCATGCCTACCCTATAATAGGTCCTTCATTAATTCCCACTGATAAATTGATTGATAGTTGCCTATTTCCTCATAACAGTGTTATAAATGCTATGTAACAACTGCCACCAGTTATGAAATTGAAATTCTATGAGGCAACTTCTATTTATTATTCCATTAATCCTTGGCATAACCCTATGATAGACCTTTATAGTTAAAACAGTAATATTGATGAAATAAATCAATTGATCAAAATTTGCTTAACCAGAAAATGGTAAGATAGGAAAGCAAACCTGTGTTGACCTGGTCCCAAAGTATTAGCTGTTAACCACAAAATTTCTACAATCTAAACACAACAACGTAAAAGAGTGCCCTAGCTTAGAGAGTATTGAAGATGGTTCTAGATCTTCTAGTACCCTGACAGAAATAATGTTAACAGCCTGTCTGGGAGACCCCTAGGGACATGTTTGTTCTAACTTTTATTCAAACAATTTCTTATTTTTATTCAAACAATTTCTTATTTTAAATAATTTCCAAAGCATATTTTCAATTGCCCAATATCAAGGGAAATCTGTATTTCTGTGTATCATGGGCACATGACTCAGAGGTCTTCTGATGAGGAAAAGAAGGAAAACTCACCTTGAGGGTGGTCTCAGGTGCAGCATAGTAGCAGACATCTTGTAAGACCAACTAACTATTCAAGAGGCTAACAAAGAGGTTCTCAAATGTGACACCAGCCTAAGTGACTTACTGAGACTCTATCTTAGAACAATTAACAAATAAAACTAAAGACAAAGTAAGATATAGCTCAGTGGTAGAGTGTCTACCTAGTACAGGTGAAGCCCTAGGTGCAATCCCCAGTTCTGAAAAAAAAAAAAGGAAGAAGAAAAGGAAAGAGGTGATTTGGTGGCTGTTTCAGTTTTATCTGCATATTCATCAAATATTGGATTCTATCAGCATATAGCCAATTGAGTGGGACTTTTCTTGTTTTCAATATTCATCTAATTTACAAATATATTTCCCTATCATTTCAGTTAAAAATTACATTATATAGACAAGACATTATAGTATTTTTAAGGTACTGAAATGAGATACTTTTGTATAAAGATGCACTGACAGTGAGTGAATCAAATAAAACTGACATCAGGGCAACATCAAATTTTGTCATTACTTCAAAATAGAATGATCAGTTGTGTTGCGATTTGAATTAAATGCTATATATGGGGGTTAAGATAAGTAGACTGATGAATTTATTTCTTCTTCATGCTGCTGTCTGCAAGGTACATTAAATTGATTTCTTAGAGGAGTTTTTACGGGCATTCACTTGTTTGTAAATATGTTTCCTGTATGAATGTTAGGGATTCATTGATAATTCATGTTATTAAATTCTTATTAAAATTAGCACTTGAGGAAAAGACTTTTAAAAGGATATGAGATATTGTCCAAAAAGTTCTATTTCTTTTATCCTAGATAGATAAGTGGATAAATAGACTCATCTCTCTATTTGGTGTCTTCCATTATAATTCTCTTCAACTGATCAATAGCTTACTAAAGAAGCAGAAGGATATTGCACAGGATATTTAATTGGTCAATTTCTACTTTTAAAAATCTTCAATGATTTTCTAATTCTCCCCTTTCAGTCCTCAAGGTTATATTTGCAATTAAGCCACCTTACCGAGGACATTCAAAATAATATATAGACACCTTAGTATTTTTTGTTCTTCATTGATGGCTTCTGTGTCCTTTCCCCTGATTTGCTGTAATACAGCTCACTTACAGGCATTTTGTGTGTGTCTGGCTTCATCATTCCTTTGCATGAGGAGCTGGTTGCCTTTCATAGTGTCTTAGTTACTGTCTTCCACTGCGGAAACACAATACCTGACACCCACAAGTTAAAGGAAGAAAGCTTTATTTTGGCTCAGGTTTGCAGAGGTTTTAGTCCATACACAGCTGACTCCGGGACAGGATGGCATGGCAGAGGAGCATGGGAGAAAAAGCTTGCTTATAGAGTGGTGGCAGATAGCAGAGAGAGATCAAGGGGAGTGGGAGGGAGATAGACCCTTCCAGGCCATGTTTCCAGTGACCCACCTCCTCCAACAGGGCTTCATCCCCAATGTCACATTTAGTTATAGACTCATCAGTGGACAATCCCCTGGTGAGTATTGCACTCCCATATCCAGTCACCTCTCAAAAGTTTCACTTATGAGTACATGAGGCTTTGCGAGGACAGCCAGAAACAAACTATAACACACTTTTGTTTAGCACATTCCAGGGCTAGATGCTAGATCACCTTAGAAGTAAATGAAAACTTATATTGTTAATTCTGAAACAGTGAAAGTAAATCAATAAATACAAGCCAATTGAATCATAAAATCTATACTTTTAAATCTGAAGTAACCAGCCAGTGGCTATTTGTGAAGTCTCCACATTGTCTCTGGAGGTCCAGTCTTGCAATACTGATTCTTTCCACTCCTTCCTCTTCTTGCAGAAGCAGGGAGAGATGAAAAAAATTACCTGATCATCAGCTAGGATGATGTGAAAGAGGAATATGAGAACACGCAATTGCAAACCAGGATGCTTGTGTGTGTGTGTGTGTGTGTGTGTGTGTGCACTTGGAAATATCAACATAGTGAGGGAAGGGACCTCTAACACAGTGCATCTCACTGTATTAGCAACATTGTGAGCATGGAGATAAGAATTTTAGTTGGGAGTTGTCTTTCAACCTCAAATCCTTCCTGGAATGCACAAAATCTCTTAAAAACCACTGGAGAAAAAAGTCAGTTAAAACTAATTTGAATACTTATCCATTAATGTTGTACATTTATATCATTCATCAGTATCACTGCCAGGTCCTTAGCAACTGTAGTCACAGGAACAAACTGCTGGAAGAAAAATAAATTGAGGTATATTCCTGCAATAAAATATGACTCCATAGTCACAGCAAACAGACTACAATGACAAGCAGCAATATGACTGAATCCTAGCAGTACACCATTGTGTGAGTGCAAAAATAAAGAAGTCAAGTGGCGAACTATTCTGACAACTATAGTAAAATGTGTATGCTTGTATGATAGTAATAATGATGTGATAAATATCGTAATATGAAACATTGCAGGTGATGACTTGAGATTCAGGAGAATAGTTGCCTTAGTTGGAGAAAACTAGAAGATGAGGAACCATATGATTTTATATATATGTTTTAATTATGGCTGTGTCCAAAACAGCCACAAAATTAAGTGTAATAGTACAGCTATTTATCATGCTCATGATTTCTCTAGGTTTAAAAGTTGACTATCAGATGGCACTGGACTTCAGATTCAAGGACGTTCTGCCTATGGTCTATGAAACTGTCCCAGCTGAAAGCCAGTATCAACCACCAAGTCTAAGGGCACATGAAATTTTTACATGATTTAGTTTCCTTAAAATCCAGGTAGTGAATGTATTTCGTATGCAGTAGAGATATAAATTTTGTGGTCATTGGGTGGACTGTAACATTGTATTTTCCAAAAATACCCAAAACAATATTTCTTGTCCCATAGGTTTTTCAAAGTTTTCTCATTTAACATACAGTTGTGAAGGTTCCCTCCCCTTGGCTCTGGCTCCGAATCTATGACTACCTTGATGAATAAAAGTGTGAGTGGTGATGTTGCTGTCTTTCCGAGAATAAGGTGTGAAGGTGTTCCAGTTTCCAAATGGCTCTCTGCTGGAGTCTTTCCCAAGTCTTTTCAAGACCTTTCCAATTTCTACCCACTGTCGGTCCTAAAGTCACTGTCATTTTTGTATATTCTCATTATAGCAACTCATCCTAAGTACTCATTTCTGTTCATGTGGCTGCATAACACTTTTCTCCAGAATTTAGTGTTATAAAATAGTTATTAATTATGAGAGTTTATCACTAGGCAGAATGGTAATGCTTTGTCTTGCCCTCATGTCTTGGGTCCTCCGCTCTAAGACTGAGACTGGAGAAATGCAATTACATGAGGTCTCATATGAGTGAATACTCATATGTCTGAAAATTGAGGTTGGCTGTCAGCTGGGGACCTTGTCTCCTCTCCAAGTGTGCCTTTTCATGCAGTCGTTGTAGGCAGGCTACTTTTGGTTTTTCCGTAACCTGGAAGCTATGCTCTGGGGATAAACATCATGAAGGTGGTGGTGGTGGTGGTGTTGGTGTTGGTGTATTATCATTAGTGATCTAGGTCCAGAAACCAAGAAGTACCACTTAACACCTTATTCTATTCACTGATTAACATAGTCCCCAAGCCCTACCCAATCAGAAGGGGAGAAAAAAGAATCCCCACATGATGGGAAAGAATAGGATGATGACAAAGTTAGCAAAGAGTTTATGGAACCAGAAATATAAAATGGGAACTATAAATCTGGTCACTTTGGGAAAATGCAATCTGCTAGAATGTATTTCTAGGGCCCTAGCTTTTGGTTTGAATGGGACAAGTCATACATCATTTTTAAATCATGGAAAATACAAACCAATCAAGGAAAAGAATGCCATATATGGAACTTTGATAAAATAATAAGCACATATTACATGTAAGTAATATAATTAATGCAGTGCTTAACTGAAACCCAACATGAAGAGAAAATATTGAGAAAGTTAAAGAGCCATGATTTATTCATTAACTCATTCAACAAATGAGATAAAAATGGATCTAAAATTCAGATATATAATTTACTAGTCTGTACGCTTGGAGAGTCACTTATCTCTCTAACAATAGCAATGACAAAAAAATAATAATAATGGACTGGAAGAAATGGTATATGTCTATAATCTCAGCTAATCAGGAGGCCAAGGCAGGAGGGTCACATAGTTGAAGCCTGTCTGGGCAACTTAGGGAGAGGCTGTCTCAAAATTTCAAAGTGGAGAGAGAACAGCTAGGGATGTGGCTCGGTGAGTTCAACCCTCAGCATTTTGAAATAAATAAAAATAAAAATTGGTGGAGATGATGCTGCTGATGGTAGTGGTGGTAACTTCCATTTACTAAGGGCTTGCCCTTCTCATTATTCTCTATATATTATCTCATTAAATCTCCAAATAATATCATTTATTAGATTCTGTCTTTGTCTTCATTTTTAAATATGGAAATCTAAATATAGAAAGATCAAGAAATACAAAATTCAACACCAGTGAAGACAGAATAAGAATCCACATAGGATTTATAGACTCTTGTCTTTTAATCACCATATAATTTCCTTGTGTGTCAAGTAGCAATAACAAAAACAATAGTTTTAATGTAGGACAATAGAAAGCTCATTAATATATGACTGAATTTAAATTTATATATACACCTCACACACAAGCTTCAGAGAGTAAGAAAATGCAGTAATATTTTCTTCTTGATTTTTGGACTCAATAAGTTTTTTCAATAACATCATTATAAAAATCCAAAGAAGCTATGAATGAGTAGGGCCAGAACTATGGGTCATAAGCAAATTGAGAATAGGCATGGGAAAAAATAGTGCGATTACAGGAAAAATGGGAAAAGAAACGGCCATATTCAGCAGAACCAAGTGCAGAGTTTGGAGTGGTGAGATGGTGCGGGAGAAGGCTGGTCCTGTCTGATCTCGAGTAGACTGATGCATTCTCAGGGTGTAGAGCAGGATCAGGAGTGAAGACCACGTGGGGCCCCATAATTTCATGAAGAGTCTGTATTAATGAGCAAAAACAGAATACATAGAGCCAGCTTCAAGTTCAGCAAGTTTCTCTGACGTTTCTTGATCAAGGGTGTTCTCCTGCCACCTATCACAGGGTCTGTCTCACCACACTGCAGTTGCTTATTTACTTGTCAGGAACTCAAACTAGGGGCAGTAACATGGATGTCTTATTCATTGTCATACCTCTGAGATTTACTTACCAGGAGCCGCTAACTGGAACTTAATGAACATAAACTTAATAAATATAAGTTGGCTGAGTGAAAGCTGTAAATCCACAGTACAATTATCCATAGACTGAGGGAGGTAGACACAGAATGTAGGAAAGGAGTAAAGTACTGGTTCGTATTTGGTGGAAGCCCATGTTGATTGAATGAAAGGAAAAAAAAATACAGTAAAGTTTTGGCATCAGGTGCCCACATTTTTAGTTTCTTCCCCCACCCCTTCTCCCTCCTCCTCTCTCCCTGTGTGTGAGTGTGTGTGTGTGTGTGTGTGTGTGTGTGTGTAAATGCCTTTATGAAATCTGAAAGCATTCTCTTTTTGAGGATGAAAGCATAAACAGGGTATGACTGAGCTCAGTAAACACAGCAAGACTGATTTCAAATTTTACTTATAGTTGGTTGTGATTTGTGTAGTGATAAAATATATATTATTCCAATGATTGAGAAACTTGCATGTGAGAATTTGAAAAAGACAAGAACATTCTATTCCAACCACAGCAACCAAATTCCTTAGGTCATGAGTGTGTATGTGTGTGTCTGCAGTTAAGTAAATTGATTCAATGTACATATGTGTTTACAAAGAAAATACTACCAAAAAAAAAAAAAACTTGAGAGGATACTCTGAAAATTAACAACAAAACCTTAATGTAACTTTTTATTGCCTGCAAGTTTCACAACACAATTATATATAAATTCAAAATCGGTAATATATAAAGACTAACCCAATTTCATAAGTCTGGTAAAAGTATACCATACATATCATACAGTGAAACTCATTACCGGAAATGTAAGAAAAGTAGAGTCCTTGTTACAAATCCAGAAAAATGATATTGCTCAGTCAGCATATGACACATACAAATTAGTCAACAAACTATTTAAGCTACTAAGTTATTATAGACATGATTTTATCAGAATTGGCCCAGAAGTTTAGAGATAAATCATGAATGGTGATCTTTGGGTGTTTATTTATTTATTAATGAAAATCAAATACTGTACAAAAAGACCATAAAGTATTCAAGTAACGGTAAACAAAGAAGGAATACATATCTTTTTTTTTGAACCATTAATATGATATCAGAAAAATTTGATGAAAGAAACATGCAAATTGCACCTTTTCCCAGAAGGGCCTGACTGGCTGTGGATATCTGGGAATATAAAACCTTGCTTATCTTTCCCTATAACAACAACAAAAAAGTTCTTCTGACACCATCTGTCTGTCCTCACCTACCAAACATATCTGATCCATTCTGAGAAAATGTCTCTGGGCAACTTTCTTCTCATAAAACAAAGTTATGAAAATAAACTAGCATTATTCATGAACATTTCACCAGTCTGAAACAACATGTGCAAAATAAAAATAAAATTTGGAAAACCACATCTCTGGAAAAGCACAAATTCAAACCCTGAAAAGAAGAAAAGAAAAGGAAAGAGAGTGAGCCAGCCCCATAATGATTCTATAAAGTTTCTTCACGTGAAGTAGCTAGACAGGCTCCCTTGATTCTCAAGCCTGGGGTTCAGAGGATATAATTTTTTTATAATTACATGAAATAGTTTTTCCTAAAAAAATTCACAGTTGATATATAGCCCTTGTGGTTATCCTTGAAGCACAATAGGAAGGCAGTAGTGACACTCAGAAGAATACATTTGAGTGAACTAAATGACTTTAAAGGAAATCAGAAAATGACCTCCAGAGCAGTAATCTTCATAGAGATATTTATATTTTAATATTGCTGGAAATTTTGCTGCTTATCAAAGCTAAAAAGTGAAAGTGTTGGCTGGGGCTGAGCGTCCTATCTCCTGGGAAAAGTCTTTCTCAACTAATAGTTTTTCATAAATTCTGACTTTGAGCAAGCTCTGTTCCCATGACATATATCAATTTTCTTACTCCTAACAGTCTATTTGGTGCTTTTAAAGGATAAACCTTTCCCAGTCCTGCCCTGAAGAAGCATACACTCTATTTCAGTAGCTTTCAAGGCCTTTTCCAATATACTAGGAAATAATTTTGTATCAGAAGCAAATACATAGAGCATGCACTTACGGGCGTACACAAAGCCAAAAGAATATTTACATTGATTATTATACGTTGAATAACAAGTAACAATCATTTCATTGAAAATATTAGAATCAAAAGAAAATGTCTTCCACAGTGTTCTCTTCTTCCTAGTTATTTTATATTTATAATATAAATCAGTATATAAAACAAGGAGCGGAGCTATTTGTATATCACAAACAGGTATACTTGTAAACATGATATAATTTTAGAAGTGCACTTTGACCACTAATTAGGTTGAAAACTAAGTTTTATGATGAAGTAGCCCTGGCCCACCCATATTTTGTGAGTCTCTCTATTTCTTTGTGTTAATCTACTGAGCAACATAAGTTAGAAAACAATGTGAAATGATTTTAACAAAATAATCTTTACATTATGGCACAGGAACAATATAGTCTTACCATGTATAGAGTATTTTCTATGTTCAAGGGTACTGTGGAAGGAGCTGTGTTGGGAACTGAATATGTGTTATTTTGTTTAGACTTCCCATCATAACTGCCTGTTGGATATGATAATTGCCCATTTCACAGATAGGAACACAGAAGGCCAGAGAAGTGAAGTGACTTGCTCAACGACAAAAATACTGCAAGTAATAAAGAATACAAACTTTCCATCTCTGAATAGGTCTCCACAGTGCTCTCTCACAGCCTGAGAGCAATCTGTATGGTATAGTCAGGTGGAAGCCATGCACAAATGCAGCAGTTTGCAGGTACAAAACAGGTATGAACATGTTTCCCCAAGAGACACATCTGTCATATGACCCAAGGTAAAAGCCACCAAAAGGGCAGCTTGAAAGAAAAAGGTGAGACCAATGCATAGTACAGCTGGCAGCCTAATTTCTTAGAGTGTGTGAACCATGACGCAGCACTAGTTGGAAACCCCTGCCCTTGCACCTTTTTCTTTCTCATTGCTACTGATATCTTATAGTTGTATAATACATGAAAGAATAAAATTTCCATTTTCCTCTTGCTCTCTCTCACACACGCACATACAAAAGCACATACAGAGATACTTTTCAGACTCCTTATTACTCTACCCATTTTGAGTAAGATAAATTATCACCTGCTTCTACTTACTGTTTTTAGAGGTGAAATACAATTTTATTATGCATTGACTGCCTCATATGAATGTTTTTGATTCATTAAGTTTATTGGTATATTTTAGGCTAATATGAATGTTTTTAACTTGCAAAAATTACTCCATTTAAAATATGCTTTGGGGCTGGGGATTTGGCTCAGTGGTTCTGCCACCTGCCTCACAAGCACAAGAACCAGAGCTTGATCCCCAGTACCAATCAATCAATCAATCAATCAATAAATAAAATAATTTTAAAAAATGAAATAAAATATGCTTTGTGGGGCCAGTGATTTAGCTCAGTGGTGCCTGCCTTGCAAGTACAAGTTCTCGAGTTAGAACCCTGGTACAAAAAATATATGTATATTTTGTAAAATATTTTTTATTTTTCAAAATTTTCCTACATACATTTATTAATGTACATGGTTTGTACAAAATATTGAAGTTTGTTATGACATTTTCATACATGCATATAAAATATTTTGATCATATCTATCCTCTAAATTACAGTTCCTTATAAATCTCTAACCCACCAAAACGAAATATTCCTTTTCTGAGGTCAATTGGTTAATTTGTCATTTGTACAAATATTCAGACTTTTATGAGTGCTTGAAAAATGTGGTTAATGCTGCAATTTCTGAAAAATATTAAAGTAAAAGGCATACTGCCATCAATCCCCCTCAAGGTGCAGCCCTCACTTTAAACAGACCTATCTCATCATACTTGCCACTTCCTGAAGAAATTCTGGAAGTCCTCTTTTGCGACATCAGTGGCATTGACATTAGTTGCATATGTCCTGAACTGATTCAAAACATATATTTTTCATGGCCATTTTGACTTTGGGGAAAAGCCAGAAGTTGCCTGGCACCAGCAACAGTGAATAAGATGGATGAGGTCACACCACGGTTTTATGAGCCTCCCTCTTCGTTGAATGGTACCCCACAGCAGCACTCACTGTATTTTTTCATCAGACCTTATAAAGACACTCGTGAAAGAAGACTTTTAGAATTCCTTCAAAAAGTATCAAGAAGGATGTGTTAAGTGTGTTCAAAGGAAGGGGCAGTATTTTGAGGGGGATTAATAATGGCAATGGCTTTTACTTAATGTTTTAAAATTTAAACATTCATCATATATTTTGATTGAACCTCGTATTTAAATGTCTTTTATTTTTATTTTTTTCTGTTTTTTATATTTCTGGTTTTGTTGGAATAATTAGTGGCTGTGGTGAGGATAAGCAGGTTATTAGCTTGACGTGGATGCCACAGACTGAATCCTAAACCTAAGCCAAAATGTGAACTGAATGTTTGACTTTGTGCTTATTTCCTTTTGTTCCTACCCATTCACTAAAGAAATGTGCTGTTCTATGTCCAATTCAGAACTGTTTATGAGTTCATCTCTTCTATTTTTTGTCTTTTTTCCTCTCCCCATTTTCTTCTCCTCCTTCCCTCTTCTCCTTTTTTGGGCTTACAGAAGTCATATGTATAGCCAAGAAAAGAACTGTTAGTATGTGGGGGAATAATTACATTATGTAAAATAGAAAGATGCTCTTTACATTTGGTCTTCTGGGCTTGAAACAGTGTCATTAATCAGACTCTCACAAAAGTTGTTTCAGGTTTTTCAAAACATAAATTCTCTTGTTTTTGTTCCTTGCATACAATCTGAACTCTTCCCTTATCTATCTTGTATTCAGGAGATAATGATTGGAAACTATTTAAATCTTTACATTATTTTAGTAATGTGCCAATTAAAGAAGGTGTTTTATTAGATTACAAAGATTTGTCTGAGGTGGCCACCACTTTGTTAAGGTTGTTTTGTGGACATCTTCATAATTAATGGAAAAATCATTAGGAATTCAGTCTTTATTAACCCCTATAGCTGCAGGGGCCCATTTCATCTTAATTGCATTCATTTGGCACTGGCAGTATTATACAGCATAATCACTAATAAATGATCTTTTAATTTGTACCAATCAACGGAGCTTGCTTTCATGCCAATATTCCTGTTTCTTTGATGTTGACCTGTCTTGATTTTTGATCATTTGGGCTTAAGATGATTTACTGGAAAATCAATATCAATACCAGAACTGCTTGTATTCATATGTGTGTGGTTAGGTTCTACTTGAGTGTATTTTGATTGAAATAAGTAGTGCTTGATTACCTATTCAGATGAGGGGGGAAAAGTATAATCAAGTTGGGAAATCTGGTACTGTATTCTTATTCAAGGGAAAATAATTAGAAACTGTAGGGAAACTGAAGATTCAGGAGAGCAGTAGAGGTAACACTTCAGATGCCACTAATTAAGCAACTTTGTCTGCCATCTCCTAAAGGCCTTCACCAATAGTGTAATATGCTATTACCCATTAGCAAGGCCAATGGGGGCTTTGGTTACACTTGTTAATGGGAAACCCCGAGACAGTTTCTCTCATTATCCCCCTGTCAGCACTGTCTCTGCTGTGTAAAGTGGTCGTCATTGTGCTGTGGGTCAGCTAGCCAGAAACCAAGCTACTATAAAGAAACATTCCGCAGCTAATTGAAAATGACTGAAAAATCCCCTTATCAGCCAGTCACCTCTCTTTATTTGTGAAACAATGGAACATATATGGACTTATGGGGAAAAAGGAAAGTTCAGGCTATGACATTGAATTTTTCCTGACTAATACAACTACAAAGGAGTCTTTGAAGATAATTCCAGAGGAAAAATCCACTCACTTTTTCTGAAAGATAATGACAGTAAGTCGTAAGTTACTGTAGAATATTGTACTGGCTGTTCTGAAGAGTATTTTATTATTTCCTTACTAAAGGACCTCAAAGCTTTTTCCATGGAACTTCTGAAATCCTCATTATCCTAATGAGCAAATGCCATAGAACTGAAGAAATCACAAGGAATGTGAAGCTTATTCCTGTATCCTGAGAAAGGCTGTTTTCCTTAAACTCTTAAATACAGTTTAGTGGAAGGTATGCCTTGTTTTAAGCAACTGAACTACTGGAAATACAAATTTGTAGGGGGAAAAAATCACACCTAAATTATAGAAGGGAAAAAAAGAATAAAGAACAGAATACTTCCTGTTTTTGAAAGATTCCAAATTATATTTAAATATAATTTGAATAAAATCCAAAATGATAGATGAAATGTAATAAATGTATAGCTTAAATGAGGAATTCTTAGTTTGGATATCTGTAAAAGTTTTTTCTTTTCTTTTATCTTTTATAGAAAGAACAGCAACGCTCTATGCTGCAGTGGGTTAAGTAAATTGAGCTGTTACTGGTCCGTTATTACACCCTTCTGCCAGCATTCACTGGCAGAGTGTCAAGCCCTGGAGACACAAAACTGTTTAGATGTAGGGCTGATGCGGATGGGTAGAGTGTGGAACATGGCAATGCAAAAGAAAGCGAAGTGTTGGGGAAGGAACAGTTCAGATGGTCAACATGGGAAAAGGTGGGGAAAGAAACTGGACCAGACTGGGTGCAACAGATAGATTGAGAAAGCTGCTATGAAGTCAGGAGGTACCAGTGACAGTAACAAAGAGAAGAAGCTGAAAAGATAGGAACTGTCAGTTAGAACACCAGCTCCTTCTGGAACTGAAATTGATAGCAAGCCCAAAGAAATTGACTTCATTGAAGCTTATTTAGATCATTTGCATTCTGTTTGTTTGTTTGTTTTTTGAGACAGGGTCTCACTATGTAGTTGAGACTGACCTGGAACTCACTATGAAGCCCAGGCTGGTCTCAAACTCACAGCTATCTTCCTGCCTCAGCCTCCCAAGTGCTGGGATTACAGTCATGTGCCACCATACCCAGCTATTGTTTGCATTCTAAATCTCCGGATCTAAGATCATGTGATTTAAGATTCTAGAAAGAATCTGACTTTGCCTTATACTCATCAGTGGCAATTAAGGACAAATTATTCTAGATCCTCATTTTTTGTTTGATAGCTTCATGAAATGTCAATAGTAATTGTTTTCCTATCCCATGAAAAAAAAAAAAAGTCTGTAGATAAGTCACAAAGAATGCTAGAAGTCTACATAGTAGTATAAGCCTGTAGTCCCAGTATTCTGACAGGTTGATGGAGAGGTTGAGAGTTTGAGGCCAGCCTAGGTAATTTAGTAACTTAGTGAAATCTTCATAAATTTTTAATATGTAAAAATGTGCTGAGGATGTAGTTCAGGGCAAAAGCCCTGGATTAGTTCAGAAAGAGAAACACGGGGTGGGGGATGGGGGCACACAGTAACAGAGACAGAGAGGAGATAGGAAAAATTGATTTGTAGGCATTTATATTTTTCACTAAAATACTTCACAGAGCCTTTAATAAGCTCATGTGAATCTCTGAGAGTGAGGTTTGGCCTTCTCTTTCCAAAACTTATTTGAAGATAACATAATTTGTACTGCAAAACTTCTTTAACTTGTTAAAGACTAGTACAAAACACTGCACTGTGTATTCACTAAATAATGACATCTTTTGGTTTTCAACGCTGGATGCTATGGCATGATTGTTTATATCCTCTCTTTTTTTTTAATTCTTTTTTTTCATTTTATTGAGTTTATTGGTACATTTTAGGTATACAGTACAGTTACATACATTATTGGGATCTTGTACCTTTACATGACAGGTCTTGGTTCTCATTTTTTCCCCATGCCCCTGCCCTCCCTTCACCCCCCTCCTCCCCTCCCCATTTACAAACACATTATTTCCAGCTTTTCATTTTATCACATTTTTTTCTTTTCTCTTATTACCTTTCCCTTACCCTTCCCACTTTCCCTACACCTTTAGCCCTTTTCTTCCAATTTCACAATGTCAGTTATCGCATTAGGATCTTATGTACTATTATAGTTTATTTACACTAGAGAAACTATTTGGTATTTACACATGTGTGACTTATTTATTTCATTTAGGAGTATATCCTAAATATGTATCCATTTTCCTATGAATGAATCTAATTTCTCATTCTTTATGGCTGAGTAGTATTCCATTTTATAGAAAAACCACATCTTCTTTATCCAGTTTCCAACTGATGGGCAAATGGGCTGTTTCCAAGTTTTAGCTACTATAAACATAGGTGTGCATATGTCACTGTGATGTGATTCTTTTAATTATTTTGGGAAGATACCCAGCAGAGATATGGCTGGGTCAAATGGAACCTCTAGACCTAGCTCTTTGATGTATCTCCATATTGATTTCCATAGTGTTACACCAGTCTGAACTCCCACCAACAATGGAGAAGGGTTCCTTTCTCCCCACAACTCCGCCAACATTTGTTATTGTGTGATTTCTTGATAGCAGCCATTCTTCCTGGGGCAAGGAGGAATCTCAGTGTTGTTTTCATCTGCATCTCTCAAATGACCAGTGATGCTGAACAATTTGCATATATTTATTTGTTGCTTTTACTTCTTTGTCTGAGAAATGTCTGTTCATTTTTGATGCCCATTTTTGAATTGGGACTTTATATTTGGGGTGACTGATTGTTTTGAGTTCTTTATATAGTCTAGATAATAGTCCTTTGTCTGAGGAGCAGCTGGTAAAAAGTTTTTTCCCACATTGTAGGTTGTCTCTTAGTTCTGTTGATGGTTTCTTTTGCAGGGCAGAAGCTTTTTAATAAGATGAGATCCCAGTTGTTGATTCTTTCTGCTAGTTCCCATGCTACTGAGGATTTGTTAATAAAGTCTTTTCCTATGCCAATGTCTTCCAGAGTTCTGCCTAACTTATCTTCCAGGAAGTTTAGTGTTTTGGTTTTAATATTTAGATCTTCAGTCCACTTGGATTTTAATTTAGTGCATGGTGAAAGACAAGGGTCCAGTTTTAATCTTTGGCAGGTTGAAATCCAGTTTTCCAACACCATTTATTATAGAGGTTATCTTTCCTCCAATGATATATCCTCTCTTCTTGTATCAGTTAAAATAAAAACTTTGATCCTGGGTTGGACAGGGTGGCCCCCTCAGCTTGAAGCATTGGAACAGCAATAAAAGGATGGACCTTCATTCCCTCTGAATTCCTTTAGAGTAAAGGATCAAAGCCTGGTAGGGGTGAGGTAGGATTTAAAAAATAAGATTTGCAGAAATGTGACAAGGAAAATCATAGTTTTAAAATTGTACTTTAACTGCAACTTCAGGATGCAAAGTTATCCAATGTTACCTATATCTGTAGTTCCTAGAGTTGTTTATGCTTTTTACTTCCAAGCCCATTACACCAAAAATCCTTTAAAGATACTTTAATTCCACAAATTACCTCAATTTATAAGATAAGGAGAAGAAACTTGATCTTGAGATAGAGAAACAGATGCAAAGATTTCAAAGTGTGGTTTTAGACAAAACATATTAGATCACCCATCTTAAAAACTATGTAATACAGTAGGTCTTACCTTTCCCGTATGAAATGGACCATCCCTTCTCCTGTAAAATGAGCCATTGTTCTTACACCTGCGGGTGGGGTATGATTTTCCTATAAACCAGGCCCAGACTTCTTATATACTCACCAGTTTCCATTGCCAAAACCATAAATATTCCCAGTTCCACACCATGGTATATATCTGTCTCAGTCTCTGTCTCTGTTTCCCTTTCTCTGTCTCTGCACTCTATATTTTTTTAGATTGTTCTCTCATAATTCTTCCTAATAAATCCTTTTATGCTTCTTAAAAAAGAAAAAAAAAACCTTAGCTCCAAAGTGATGCTACAAAGTTGTAAGAACTCTGCAGAGGTAACCAAGTAGATGAGGTCAGATACCTTAGAAATGCAATTTTAGCCCTTATAAGAGGCCCCAAATAGCTACCTTGTCCCTTCCACCATGGGAAGTTGCAAACACTCCCCATTAATAAATCAGGGAATTAATCAGGAAATAGCGCTCACTAAACCACATCTGCAGCACCTTGATCCTGAGGGTTCCAGCCTCCTCCAGATGTATGAGAAATAATGTGCTATTATTTAAAACCTACTCAGTCTATGGAGTGTTTATTTATTTATTCATTTATCTATCTATTTATTTATTTATTTATCTGGCTGTTGAACAGTTTAAGACACTAACTACTTAACTTTAAAATTCAATTTGAGTTAGTGCAGTGAGTTAGTTAACCATAGCAATGTTTCCCCAGTTAATTAGCAAGTTTGCTTTAGCCAGTGTTTAGTGTGTGTGACCTATGAGCTTATCACAGTGCTAGATGCTGAGAGGTAACAGCCAAGCGCATATGAGTTGTCCTTGATGTGTTGCAAACATTAGAGTGTTCACTGACATTTTCATCTTAGAATATAAGCCTTTTTTTTGTTTGCTTATTCCAGCCTACCTCAAGTTTTTTGCCAGAATATTCTTTCCTGTGAAATCTTTTTTGCACATTATTCTCCATTTAAACGATACTTATGTCTGTTCTGAATTAGTTCTCTTTTAATTGCCATTCATGTGCTCCTTTTCCTATCTTCTTGTGTCACACTGAAAATAGCAGTTCATGTTGATTTTATCTATGCCATTTAAAATTTCAAGTACTCGAACTAAATCTACTCAAGAGATGTTTTTCCAGACCTCACACTTTCGGCTGTTCGTTCTGTCCTCAGATTCATTTCTTCAATCTTGCTTCATGTCAAGTGCAGCCACATCCCATCTGTAAGTTCTTTAGTTCAACATGGTCCCCAAAAAGCACATCTATTCAGGGTCTCATATTCATATAGTGTGCTCTAATTATCTAGATATGTTTGTCTTTGAAATCACTTTTGAAAGGTCTATGGAAAAGTCATCATGAATTTTTGAGATCGTCTCTCTAAAATGTATTTTAAAGTTCTGATTTTCTTAGTAACAAAATCAAGACTGCTATTTTTGTTGTGATTTTAAATGTTCCTTTCTAAAACTTGATTAAAAATTATACTGTTAATTGAGTCATTATTTCATTCAATTTATTAAGGTCTCATCTGAGATTATATTTAAAATGTAATGCTACCTCATTGATGAAGTTCTTGAATATTATTTTTTCTGCTTCTAAAACATACATTTTCATTGCTATTATTCAAATATTTTTATAGTACACCAAAGAAACACAATTTTCCAGAAATTTTAATAAAACACAATTCATATCTATTCAGCATTATCTAGCTCTAATAATTTTGATATTGATTGAGAATAAAATGTTGATTCAAAATCAAGGAAACTACCATCCACTTGCCTCCTCAAATCTATACATTAAAATTGCCATGAAACTAGGGACTTCATCCATTTGTATTGTTAGAATGATTTAAACAATGGGGAATTATTTAAACAAGCAAGCGATAACAAAAATTAAAACAATCCCTAGTGTTAGAGGATATGCGGGCAGAATTAAGCATAATTATCAATTCAGGATCAGGTATGGGTTTTTATATATGTTCACACCTTGGGATTCTATTTGGCAGTAAGAGGTGGAATAGAAGCATTGATTTTTAATATATTTTATTGATAGTAGATTTCTTTTGTCACATTGTTCAACAAACTTTCAAGCCCCCAAAATATAGTCAAAGCTATTCATAGTTTCCAATATCCTTTGAGGACAAAGCAGGGTACCACTCATCCAAGTTTTTCCAAGCAGAGCAGACCTCAAGTTATGGCCTCTGCCTTGTCTTAGCGTGAGCTGTTCACTTAATTTCTTATTTGCCTTCTGCCTGACCACTGGAAAAAAAAAATCACCTTCCTAGGGTATTCTTCCCCAGCAACGTGTGATTTGATCTTTCTTGGGTGACCTGGGCCATGCCATCCCAATATGAGAAGAAGCATAAAAATTGAAGTCAGTTACTTATTGGAATGAACTCTCATTTTAAGAAGAAATTCAGATCTATTTAACTTGACCTTGGAACTTGAATTAAATTTTTAGACACTCAACTTTCTCTGGGGAAGTGTGGAGTTTATATGAATTTGAGTGTATTAAAGCTAGTCTGGCTCTGATCTATGTACCAAGTTGGTTAATTTTTCATTTAAAGGACAAAAGGTTTCACTGGAACTAATTTAACTGACTTAATTTGTGATATTCACATATCAGTTTATATTCTAAGCTAGGAGAGTTTTTAAAAACCGTTAACATGTCATTAAAAAAACATAATATGTTAACTGATTGATGTTTTCAAGGCAGCCACAGCTGCCTATGGCTGGGGACTTCTGACATGGTTCATTTTTGCTTCTGCTACTAACCAATTGTGTGACCCAATATGAGCTGTTTCACCTTTCTCTGATTCACTCTCCAACTAATAACCAGGGTTATATTAATTCCCTCTTCTATCTTTCTCAAAAGGGTATACTGAGAATTGACAAGTTAATAGTCATAAAGTATATCAAAAGGATCAGTTAAAAGGCAATATGCTAGGACTTTTATGTAATGGAAACAAAACATTTTTTGGTACCAGAAAAGATCATTGCTCTGAGCTTTATCATATATGAGTAAATGTGAGGATAGATTTGCTGGTTTTGTAATTAACCTGTCAACATATATAAATTTGCAAGAATCCTACTCTGGTAAAAGCAGAATACTCACCCTTTTAAAATCACAAAATTAAAATAATCACATTTCAATAGGGCACACACAATATTTGTTCCTTCAGCATTTTTCCATATTCTTTAACTTTTAAAAACTTAACAAATGTTAGAAACTTTCTTCATTACCACTACTGCACCCAATTTCTTTGGTACTTTGCCCTTCACAACGCAGTACTTACATTCAATTTATTCTAAATGTGCTTTGTGAATTCTGAAATCATTTTCTGCAATTATTCTTTCCTCTTATAGGTGTAAACTCTATTGTCAGAGACTGGGGAATCTGTTTATCTTTCCTCAGTATACCTATGACCAAGAGACAGAAACCCCCAAGAAATTATGTTTGCTAATTATACTCAAATAAGGCTAGATCTTGACTTTCGTTAGTGTTTCTTTCTCATCTTGTTTCATTTTTTAATCTGTTTATATAAAATAACTGTGGGTTGTCCTAGGATAGAAACCAAATCGCCACTAGTTCTGTGGACATCTGTAAGTTCACAAGTATGATTGTTACATTTAAAACAAGTTATACACATTTTTATGCAATTTTGTTATTATAAGTTGAGTATACTTTATCCAAAATGCTTGGGACCAGAAATGTTAAGGATTTGGAATTATTTCAGTTTGGGGAATATATGCATACACATAATGAGACAGATATCTTGGGACTAGGATTCAAGTTTAAATTTAAAATTCATTTACGTTTTATATACATCTTATACACATAGCTATATTGCCAATATAATATATTTTAATTTTAGCCAATATTTTTAGCATGACTACATTTTGACTGCAAGACACCATATAAGGTCAGATGTGGAATTTTCCACTTATGGAAAATGTCAACACTGAGAAAGTTTTAGACTTTGGAGATTTTCACATTACAGATTTTTTGTGTTAGGAATGTTCAACCTGTAGTTATAATGTTAACAGAACAAAAAAACATAAAACAAAAATGGATAATTATATTACCAGTTAAAATATAATAATATTAGCCAATATAAATTTCACTGCTTTGAAAAAAATGAAATATGTAGAAAACAAATGAATTGTCTCAAAGGGGTACTCAGGCATAGGGAGGAAAATGATAGAAATACAATAATACTTCAATATTTGGGGATAAATTTATTACTACCTGTCCATCTAGGAAGGAAGTGATTAATATTTTAAGCATCAACAAAACAAACTCCATATAAAGGGAGAAAGACATTCTAAGTAATGCATAAATCTGAATAAAGGGGAAATCATACAACACCTTGTATTATATGTATGATTTGGTTGTCTATTTTATTTTTTTAAAGTTAATTTTATCAGTACATTTAAGGTGCACAATATAATAACATTCATCATTGGAAATTTGCATCTTCACATAATCAATCTTGGTTCTTATTTTTTCCCATCCCCCTGTCCTCCCTTCAACCCCTCTGTCCCTCCCTATCTACAAAGACCTTGCTTCCATTTTTTTCATTTCATCATATTAATTCCATTTCCTTCTTTCCTTTCCCCTACCCCTCCCATTTGCCCTTCCACTTTGTCCCCTTTCTTCCCATTTCATATTATCTATTATATCTTTTAGTCCTTATTTACACTTTAGGTTGCTCATCCTAGAGAAACTATTTGGTATTTACACATGTCCTATTTATTTCAGTTAAGAGTATCGCCTCAATGTGCATCCATTTAGCTATAAAGGTCTCTAATTTCTCATTTTTAACGGCTGAGTAGTATCCCATTTTATTTTTTAAAAAGCACATATTCTTTATCTAGTCTCCTGTTGATGAACAATTTGGCTGCTTCCTAGTTTTAGCTCTTACAAATTGCACTGCTATGAACATGGATGCACATATATCACTGTGATATGATTCTTTTAATTCTTTGGGGAAGACACCCAGCAGGGGAATAGCTGGGGCAAATGGGACTTCTCATCCTAGTTCTTTGAGGTATCTCCGTACTGTATTTCATCAGTGGATGCACCAGTCTACATTCCCACCAGCAGTGGCGCAGTGTTCCTCTTTCCCCACAGCCCTTCCAGCATTTGTAATTGCTTGATTTTCGTGACAACAGCCACTCTTCCTGGGGTGAGGTGGAATCTCAGTGTTGTCTTCATTTGTATCTCCTGAATGATCACTGATATCAAGCATTTTTTCATATGTTTATTTGCTATTTCTACTTCTTATTCTGAGAAATGTTTTTTTCATTTCAGATGCCCGTTTTTGCTTTGGGTCTTTAAATTTGGGAGGTCTGATTTTTTTAAGTTCTTTTTATATTCTAGATATTAGACCTTTGTCTGAGGAACAGCTGATGAAAATTTTTTCGCAAATTATAGGTTGTCTCTTCATACTGCTGGTGGTTTCTGTTGCTGTGCAGAAGCTTTTTAATAAGAAGAGATCCTTCAATCCCCAGTACCAAAAAAAAAAAGGCTTGGGATTTAGCTCAGCGGTTTTGGAGCCTGCCTCACAAGTGGAAGGACCCGAGTTCTATCAGTACCACAAAAAAAAAAAAAAAAAAAAAAAAAAGACCCTACCAATAAGAGATCCCACTTGTTGATAATTTATACTAGTTCACATGCAAGTGAGGTTCTGTTCATAAAATCTTTTCCTATACCAATGTCTTCAAAGAGTTCTACCTAACCTCTCTTTCAGCCGGTTTAGTGTTCCTGTTTCAATATTTAGATTTTAATCCATTTCAATTTTACTTTAGTGCATGGTGAGAGATAGAGGTCTAATTTTAATCTTTGGCAAGTTGAAACCCAGTTTTTCCAGCACCATTTATTAAAGAGGCTATCTTTCCTCTAATCAGTGTGTTTGTCACCTTTGTCAAAGATTAGATGGCTGAGTGTATCTGCAGTTGTCTCTGCATCTTTTAATCTGTTCCACTGGTCCTGTTTCTTTGCCAGTACCATTCTGTTTTTATCACAGTAGCCTTGCAGTATGATTTCAAGCTGGGGGTTGTGATACCCCCTACCTTGTCTTTATTGTGTAGAACTGCTTTTGCTCTTCTAGGTCTCTTCTTGTTTCAAATAAATTTTTTTTATTGTTTCCTCAAGGTCTGTGAAGTATGTTGCTAGAATTTCAATTGGGATTGCACTGAATCTATATAGCAGTTTTGGAAGTATGGCCATATTCACTATGTTGATTCTTTCTGCCCAGGAACAAGGGATGTCTTTCCACTCTTATATCCTCTTCAATCTCTTTTTTCAGAGTGCTGTAGTTTTTAGAGTACAGGACTTGGATTTCTTCTGTTAGGTTGATTCTTAGGTGTTTCAATTTTTTGGATGCTACTGTGAAAGGAATTGATTGTCCCATTTCTCAGTGAGTCTGTTTCTCATATACAGAAAAACTATTGATTTTTGTGTGTTGACCTTGTATCCAGCTAGTTTACTGAATTTGGTTATTAAGTCTAGAAGACTTTTGGTGGAGTTCTTCGGGTCTTCTGTATAGAGTATCATGTCATCTGCAAATAATGATAG
Organism: Fukomys damarensis; assembly: GCF_012274545.1. Lineage (NCBI taxonomy): Eukaryota > Metazoa > Chordata > Mammalia > Rodentia > Bathyergidae > Fukomys > Fukomys damarensis. The sequence goes on along the minus strand of NW_022900926.1, from coordinate 81,955,820 downwards.
TTTGTCATTTCCTATCTTTTTCCTTTTATTTCTTTCTCTTGTCTAATTGCTGCGGCTGATGTTTCCAAAACAATTTTGAACAGAAGTGGTGACAGTGGACATCCTTGTCTTCCTGGTTTTAGTGAGAAGGATGTCAGTTTTAGACCGTCTATTGAGTTTGTCATGGTTTTTGTCCTTGGCTCTGTTAATATAGTGTATTACCTTGATTTGCATCTGTTAAACCATCCCGGTATCCCTGGGAGGAATCCCACTTGGTCAGGGTGTATGATCTTCTTGATGATTTTCTGAATTCTATATGCCACTATCTTATTAAGGATTTTTGCATCTGTGTTCATTAGTGAGTTTGGCCTATAGTTCTCTTTTTCAGTTGAGTCATTCTCTGCTTTGGGGATCAAGGTGATTCTTGCTTCCAGGAATGAATTTGGGAGTATTGCTTCCCTTTCAATTTCATTGATGTGTTTAAACAGTAGTTCCTCTTTAAATGTGTTGTAGATTTCACCAGTGATGCCATCAAGACCCAGGCTTTTCTTAGTTGACAAATTTTTAATTACGTTTTCAATTTCATTTATTGATATTGGGCTGTTTAGAATTTTTAGGTCACCTTTGTTCAACTTTGGTAACTCATACGAATGTAGCAATCTGTTCATTTCTTCTGTATTTTCCATCTTATTGGCTTATAGGTTTCATGAAGTAGTTATTGATGATACTCTGGATTTCTGCTGGGTCCCTTGTAATTTCAACCTTTTCCTTCCTAATGGCATGGATTTGCACTTTTTCTTTCCTTTTTGCATAAGGTTGGCTAAGGGTTTTTCAATTTGTTCATTCTTTCAAAGAACCAACTTTTGGCTTCGTTGAATTTTTGTATTGTTATCTTACTCTCAGTTGCATTGATTTCTGCTCTGATCTTTATAATTTACCCCCATGAATGAGTTTTGGGTTTGTAGAGCTCTTCTTTTTCTAGAAGTTTGAAGTTTGGCATCAGGTTGTTTAATTATGCTTGCTCCATTTTCCTAATATGCATATTCACTGCTATGAATTTGCCTCATAAGACTGCTTTCATTGTGTCCCATAAATTCCTATATGTTGTATTGACATTGACATTTAATTGTAGGAACTGTTTGATTTCTTTCTTAACTTCCTCTGTGACCCATTGGTTATTAGGAAGTGTGATGTTGAATTTCCCTATGTTTATCAAATTCTTTTGCTATTGATCTCCAATTTCATCACACTATGGTCTGATAATATACAGGGGATCACTTCAATTCCTTTGCACTTACTTAGACTTGTTCTAAGAGCGAGTATGTTGTCTATTTTGGAGAATGATCTATGTGCAGCTGAAAAGAGTATGCATTCTGAGCTTGTGGTGTGGAACACTCAGTAAACCTGTTAAATTCATTTGTTCAAGAGTTTGATTGAGTTCTAGTATTTCATTGTTTATTTTTGGTCTAGTTGATTGATCAATTTTTGACAGTGGGATATTGAGGTCCCCCATTACTATTGTATTAGTGCTTATTTGATTTTTAATGTCCATTAGTATTTGTTTTATGTAGTTGGTCACACTAGTGTTTGGTGCATTTATATTTTTGATTGTCATCTCTTCCTCTTGAATTTTTCCCTTTACAAGGATGTAGTGTCCTTTTTCTCTCTTAATCAGTGTTGGTTTGAAATGCACCTGATCAGCAAAGAGGACGACTACTCCTGCTTTTTTTTTTCAGGTTCCTGTCACATACAGTACTGTTTTCACCCTTTAACTTTCCGTCTAGGAGTTTCTTTTTTAATTAAGTGTGTTTCTTGTATGCATCTTATTGTTGGATCTTGCTTCTTGACCCATTGTGCCAGTCTATTTCTTTTGAATGATGAATTGAGACTATTAATATTGATGGCTATAACTGATATGCATTGACTTATCCTTGTCATGGCCTTTTCTTTTTGTTGGATTTGCCTCCTTTGCATTTAATTTCTTGTTGTGCCTGATGGATTAATTCTGTTGGGCTTCTTGGGGTAGTGAGCTGCATTGTCTTTTCCTAGGATATTGTTTAAAAATTTTTTTAGTGTTGGTTTGGTATTCATGAAGTTCCTTGGGTATTCTTTGTTATGAAAATATCTTATTTTTCCATCAATTTTGAGAGATAGTTTTGCAGGGTACATCAATCTGGGTTCGAGGCTACTTTCCTTTACGACTTGAAATATATTGCTCCAAACTCTTTTTTGTCTTGAGTATTTGTGTTGAGAAGTCTGCTGTGATTCTGATAGGTTTTCATTTGTATGTGATTTGTTTCCTTTGTATGTGATTTGTAGAATTTTGTTCTTCTGTTGGGTTTCGGGAACTTAACTATTCTACGTCTATGTGTAAATTTTTTTTTTTTTTATCATGGCTAGTTGGAATCCTATATTCCTCACTTACCTCTAAGTCAAGTCGTTTTCCCCTACTTGGAAAGTTTTCTGCCACTACTTCTGTGAACAGATTTTTTTTTTATGTCATCTGCACTTCTCCTATTTCTTCACTGACTCCAATCAGTCTTATATTATTCTTCTTTGTATCATCTAGCTGCTTCTGGATTGATTTCTCATGGTCCCTTACTGTTTTTAAGAATTCTTTCTCTTCCCGGTCACTAATTACAATCCTGTCTTTTATATCTGAAATTCTATCTTCACATTGGCTCATTCTGCTTCATAAAGTTCCAGTGAGGTTTTTAATCTTCTGTAAATCTGTTTGCATATGCTTTATGGATTACATTTGTTTCCTATGTTGGGATTCCATCATGTTCCTCAGCTCCTCAATGTGTCTGCTCTCGATGTATTAATCATGTCTTGCACTATGGGCATAATATCTGCTGTTATCTGAGAAATTTTTTCTGATTTCATTTTTCCCAGATCCACTTTTGTTGCCAGTTCAAGGAGTCCAGGTTTTTGAGTATTAGATTGTACCATCTCATTTCCCTTTGGGGTTGTTTCCATGTCTTCTCATTTCAACAGATGCAGCCTGTTGTGCCTTTGTTGAGGCAAGCTTTTGCTCACCCAGTGGTCTTCAATTCTCAGCAAGCCACCAAGAGGCCTTTTCTCTGCTGCTCAGCAGTACACCAATTCCTGGGCTCAGAATAGCGGCTTTCTGGATCCCTGAGCTCACCTGTTTTCTGGGCAGGCTTCTAGCTGAGGCCTTAGTACACTTGGAATCATATCTAGGTATGCCTTTTGCTGGAGCCTCTATGTAATTGTTGTCTGAAAGGGCCTTTGGCTAGGGGCTGTGCTCCCCAGTTCCTGTTGCTTGAGCAAGCTTCTGGCCAGGGTCTCCACTAGAGAGAGTATAGGGACAAGCATCTGAGTGAAGTTTATGCACCTGTGCAGCTCTTTTCCAACTGGCACCTTTGCTGGGTGGGTTTGCCCAAGTCAGGGAGGATCTGCCTGAAGGTACCCTGGTCTGGACCATAGCACTGCTCCCCAGGATCTCTATTTTACTTTTTAAGTAGACAGTTTGGTTATGAAGATTAGAGGACAAAAACAATTCTGTGACTAAATTGTAAGAGAAATAACTAAAACAATTTTCTCTACTAAAAATCCTGAGAAATATTCCTAGAATTTGTTATTTAATAAAACAAAATGAAAGAAACTCTCTAAAGGAGCACCACTTTCATCTTTCTTTGTGTGGCTGGGATTGCAAGCCTATCTTCTTTTAACATGGAGAAAACTTTCTTCAAATATTGACTTTGATTATCAGCCTGAAGTACCCATATAAAATGAATTTTACTATCATGACCATAGTGAGTTAGAGTACTGATAAAATGCAGATGAAAATTACCTGAGTGTTATTCCCAAATAAGTGGCATGAGTCATACTCTAATGTGACATTATAAATGTTTTGTGGAATTCTGAATATTTTTAGAAATTTATTCATGTCATAAAGTTATTAAAAATTTTGCATAGAATTGGCAAAATATTCTCTGACTTTTTACTATATATGATTACATCTAAATTCTTATTTATTGTGTATAAACATCTCTATTTCAAGCACAGAATTTGTCAATTTTATTGTTTTACTTTTTTCAGAGAATGAAGTTGTTTTTTATCTATTTCATAATTTTTAAATCTCTGTCTATTTATCTTTTATTTTCATCTCAATTCTTTTTGTTTTATTTCTCTAATTTCTGAATATTAATGCTCCAAATTTTCCTCTGAGGATAGCTTTAGATATGACCTGCATGTTTTGGTATACAGTATATTCAGATATTTAATTTATTTGTAGTCTCCAATTTAAATTTTACTTTCTTATTTTAGTATATTTTAATTTTATTATGCTCCTTAGGAGATTTTATATTGTAAATTTTCTAAATTACTAGAATTTTTGCTTACACTTTCAGTATTAGTTTCTAGTTTTACTACACTATTATCACAGAATATGGTTAATATTCATTGTATATTTTTTGAAGTTGTGGGTTTTCTGTAATGATATTTAAGTGATATCTGTGTATAGTCAATGGGCATCTGAAAAATAAGTAATTTCAAGGATACAACAATATTTAATCATTTAGATTGCAATAGTCTTGCTGATTTTTTATATACTTGATATATTAGGGACTGGGGAATGCTATTGTAGGATCTTATAATTCTCTGATAATTCTTGCAGTATACATTTTAATGTCACATCATTTGACATATTTATTGCAATTGAGTTTTTATTGTGCTTCCTATCTCATGTCTCTAGAAAGCTAATTCTTACAATGTTTTTTGCATATATGTAAAACATTTTAGAGGTTCAAATTCTGACTTTTTCTCCCCTTTCATTCTTCTCTTCCTCTTCTGCCTTCGTTGTGTTTGTTTTTCACATCTAGTGCTTTCCAACTATATAAGCTTTGCCTATTAGTTATATATACTTTATATACAGCATTAAATTGAATTATGTTATGTCATCCAGGAAGACTGTCTTTTTATAGGTAAATGCATGCCATTTATATTTTATTATAACAGATGTTTTGTCTCAGTTTATTATTTCACATAGTGATTTTTGTTTTTTAAGCTTCTCTTAACTCTCCTAGTTTTTTAAGTATACACAGGTTTTTTCCTAAACAGATATTTTAATACTTAGAACTGTTCAATATTTTTGTAGAATGAATAATAGAATGAATAGAATGCTATTCACTGATTCAACTGCCCTCACAGAAAACTTACATACTACCATACAATAAGTTTGACTGTTGGATGGGCCATATCTTGGAAATCTTTCCCTCAGACTATAACTATCTACATGTTATTTCATGAAATGTCTTACAATGTTTTGTATGTGGTTGAAAAAAATATATATGCATGTTTTAAACCTCACCCATAAAGAGAGCTAATAAAATATCTGTATTTTATTTACACTGAAAGCCATCAGGAAAAGAAATTACAAATCAATTCTTTTTGTTTTATTTCTCTAATTTCTGAATATTAATGCTCCAAATTTTCCTCTGAGGATAGCTTTAGATATGACCTGCATGTTTTGGTATACAGTATATTCAGATATTTAATTTATTTGTAGTCTCCAATTTAAATTTTACTTTCTTATTTTAGTATATTTTAATTTTATTATGCTCCTTAGGAGATTTTATATTGTAAATTTTCTAAATTACTAGAATTTTTGCTTACACTTTCAGTATTAGTTTCTAGTTTTACTACACTATTATCACAGAATATGGTTAATATTCATTGTATATTTTTTGAAGTTGTGGGTTTTCTGTAATGATATTTAAGTGATATCTGTGTATAGTCAATGGGCATCTGAAAAATAAGTAATTTCAAGGATACAACAATATTTAATCATTTAGATTGCAATAGTCTTGCTGATTTTTTATATACTTGATATATTAGGGACTGGGGAATGCTATTGTAGGATCTTATAATTCTCTGATAATTCTTGCAGTATACATTTTAATGTCACATCATTTGACATATTTATTGCAATTGAGTTTTTATTGTGCTTCCTATCTCATGTCTCTAGAAAGCTAATTCTTACAATGTTTTTTGCATATATGTAAAACATTTTAGAGGTTCAAATTCTGACTTTTTCTCCCCTTTCATTCTTCTCTTCCTCTTCTGCCTTCGTTGTGTTTGTTTTTCACATCTAGTGCTTTCCAACTATATAAGCTTTGCCTATTAGTTATATATACTTTATATACAGCATTAAATTGAATTATGTTATGTCATCCAGGAAGACTGTCTTTTTATAGGTAAATGCATGCCATTTATATTTTATTATAACAGATGTTTTGTCTCAGTTTATTATTTCACATAGTGATTTTTGTTTTTTAAGCTTCTCTTAACTCTCCTAGTTTTTTAAGTATACACAGGTTTTTTCCTAAACAGATATTTTAATACTTAGAACTGTTCAATATTTTTGTAGAATGAATAATAGAATGAATAGAATGCTATTCACTGATTCAACTGCCCTCACAGAAAACTTACATACTACCATACAATAAGTTTGACTGTTGGATGGGCCATATCTTGGAAATCTTTCCCTCAGACTATAACTATCTACATGTTATTTCATGAAATGTCTTACAATGTTTTGTATGTGGTTGAAAAAAATATATATGCATGTTTTAAACCTCACCCATAAAGAGAGCTAATAAAATATCTGTATTTTATTTACACTGAAAGCCATCAGGAAAAGAAATTACAAAAGAAATAGTGCATAAATTGATGTGAAAGAGGATAAGAAAAAGCAAAAAGATTCTGATAGGTCACTTTCTCTTACACAAGCATTTAGTCTACGGTAATCTTCCAGGACTGTCAGATTTGATTGAAAGATAATGCAAGATTTTTTTCTATGCCACAATTTATAGCATGTATCCATTAGGAATAATTATGGTTGCATGATTTTGCTAGCTGTTATCTTTACAAGTGTTACTAATGGTTTTATCAATTACTCCCTGTCCAATAACTGCATGGTTGTAACCTAATTTAAAGACACTCTATCACCAGGCTGATTTGTGTAGTAGTAAATGACAGCATTTGAGACACCAGCCAAATGACTCACTTCAGTGACTTAGTTAGTCTCTAATAATTAACAATTAGTAGGTACCTAGAGAAAGCTCAGGAGACTGGTGCTCCTATGTTTCTCTTTCTTATCTAAATACAAGAAGTTAGAGAGTCTTCAGTATTTCAAATTAATAAAACCGAAGGCCTCTAAGGCCTCATAGACATGTGTATATAAGCAATGCTAATAATTCCTATTTTAAATTAAATAAATTGGATGTGATGCATGTTTATATAGCTATATCACACCACATTACAATAGATATGCTAAGACCACAAGTAGGAAAATTACTCTTATAAGTACTTTTCTTTTTCTCATCATGTTAGTGCTTTAGTTCAGAAGTAAAGTCAATGTGCTAAAAGGGGAATAGTGTTGGCAAATGTGTGCTATTTCTTGAACTTTAAAAAGAAGCACTTCATTACAGATCTTTAGTTGGGACTTTATATACAAATGAAGGCTCAGAAAGGTATTGCCTGCTTAGATCTAGGTGGAAAGAAATTTCAAACCCTGGAGGCTGGGGATTCAACACAGTGGTTCCACCACCTGCCTAGCAAGCACAAGGCCCTGAGTTTGATCCCTGGTACCAAAAAAAAAATTAAAAATTAAAAATTAAAAATTAAAAAGGAAAGAAAGAAAGAAAAATTTTTAAATCCTTTTTCTTTCTTATGTAAAAGTGTTTTTTTTTTTTTTTGCTTAAAAGATACAATCTCTAAGGATTTTTAAAAGGAAATCCATTTTAGAAGCCTGAATTTCAACTCAGGAAGATATGGAACTGAAATAGTGAATGTGTGCAAGAAGGGAATTCCTGTTCCATGCTGCCCCTCTGCAGAGTGCATTGATACGTTCAGATTCAGCTTGATGAAACCCATTTGCTTTAGGGTGATTATTATTAGATTATTGTGTCAGTTCTTCATATCACAAACCTTTTATATTAGTCATGAATTTAAGATAATCATTTTAGGAGATAAATGAATGGGTGTCATGAATGAAAATAAAGCTGCGGACAACCTATGAGGACTTTCTCAATATCATCATAAAACCCCAAACTACCAAGAAACATGGGTACTGTGCTTGATTCTGCACCAGATTTCTCAGTGGTCCCTGTGAGGAATAGGTAAACAGAGCCAACTGCAAAGAGGTATTATGACCTTGATTTTACAAATTTGGGAAAGTAGACACTTAAAAATCCTCACACCTATAAGAGTACCAATAAACTCAATGAGAGGAAAAAAAAAAGAGTCATAACTAGTAGATAAACATTCCTGGGTAAATTCTGATGGACATTTTTAACCCTAGTTTCTTTGGCTCCCTCCACAAATGGGCTAAAGAACTCAAATAGGCCAACATGCTGAAAGCTCAGGTTCCTAGCCATTCTCTGCAGAGTACCATTCCTTGAACTCATATTTGTTACCATTTTGTACTGGTCACAAAAGAAACTAGTGGAAAAAAGAAAATAAATCATTGAGGGATCTGATCATTTCCTAAACAAGATCACCATGGCCAATTTGCAGAAATGGATCTCTCTAATTTTCCCTTGTGACAGTGATGGAATTATGAAATAGTCATAATAACACAAGAACTGCCCTTTTATGGGAGCGGCTAAGAAAACAGCAACCACAATACAAGGGCAAGAACTCATGATGTTTCTTACAATGGAGTTGAAGCCCCACCTCTCCTTACTCAGTCATATTTGCATATTCTTTTGAAAACCACACATTGAGTATCTATAGCCCAGCTGATGTCATTGGGCACAGCATGCAGCCACTAGAAGTGGGACAATTATAATTTTTGTAGCTGATTAATCATCATGAAAAAGTAACAGTCAATTGACTCAATCATACATCCATGTGATTAATCACACTTCACTTGTGTTTTTCCCCCCAAGTATTTTACTGACAGTGCAGATGTTGGTTGATTTTCTCCTTTAGCCTTTTACTTGGTCACAGATGTTAAGTAATCACCTTGTCCTGATACTTGACTTATCCATAATCTCCAGTATTACAAGCCCTTAAAAGAAAATGTGCTTCTTTCCCAGAAATCAAATGGTAACATAGTTATTACCTTTAAAAAACAGGTTAATCAATATATGAAATAGCCATAATTGTGCTCTGCAATCACGGATGCTTTTTTTATAATCACGCTATTCCCTCATTTGTTTCCCAATGACATGATTACTGATAAAACATTGGGAATGAGAGCTGTTTATTCCCCTCCTCCTAGAGTGGTAATAGTTCAATTCCATTTATATTTAATCCAAAACTAGATATTCTAATCCAGATTTATAAAAAAGGCTTCACCGGGTTTTCATTTGCGGACTACACATAATTTACTGCTAATAATAAAACAGACATTATACTCTTTCTTCAGTGCAACAGTATTGAAGACTTCTCAGTTACTGACCCAGAAGAGAAGCTGAAATGACTCTACTAGTGTCATATTTATACAATTGTTATATATGATTGTTGATATTTAAGAAACAATTACAAATAAACCAATCTATTGGAATGGGAGCAATTTTTGAGGAATATTCTAAACAATCATGAGTCAGTGAAATCACTTTTAGGAACAAGTGACAACCTAGTTTGTATTCAAGGCAGCAGAAATGCTTCACTTTAGCTTCTCTTGTAGAACTGGCATTAGTGGAGTGAGGTGCGTGAAGACATGCTGCAGTCAAGCCCTGGCAGACAGACTTGCCTGTCTAATTTCTCAATGTAAATGTCTGATCCTAAGGGAGAAGCAAAGTGGCTGTCACGAAGTGAAGCCCCTCTCCTACCTTTCCCCACCATCCTGACTGGTTTCCCTGATTTCAGACTATCCAATCTTAGAAGGAGAAATCATTGCCCAATTCTGACCTTCAGATAATCTTTGAGATCCTTTCTTTCATGCCAAGATAGTACAGCAGCATTGGATCTGTCCTAGGTGACGGTCTTGATACTGTTAATAAAAAGCCTTGGGTTGGGTATAATTGTTAATAAACCAATTCTAAAAATCCACTCAAATGTCACTTATAATCAGGATTTTCTTCTGGGCTAGGACCCCTGAGGAAACCTTTGAAGCTGGGAATCTTGCCTGTGATGACAGGGATGAAGGTAGAGCACTACCATTGCTTTACAGTTTCATTGTTTAAAATGACCACATATGATGAGGCCCTGAACTACTTGCAGCTGTGAGAATCAGAAAAGAAAGTGAGGGATGGGGACAAGAACCAGTAGGAAATTCTCCAAAGAAACCCAGGCCTCTTTGGCTGTGCCAGAGGGAGAGGTGAAAAGATGTGATTACTTATAATTTATAGCAAGAACATCAAGGCACAGAAGATAATATAAAAGCATTTCAGTGAGAAGATACTCATGACATGAAACTATTTAAAACAATTAATCAGAAAAGCCTAATTATTCAATTAGATGGATAAATGAATCTTCTTAAAGTGGATATGCAAAAAAAGAGAGCGATGATGAAATCTTTTAAAGGGAAATGAGTGTAACAAATCAGCTAACTATGATCTCTAAAAAAACTCTGAATAATAAGTCAGTGATTATGTTTTAATTGGGCTTTAGCTTTATTATAATTGAGGACACTCATTATCTTGTTTTATTGTATTTATGATTTTAATATTCATACCATTTGGTACTTTATCTTTGTATACTTTCTGCCAGTGCTTGTTGCACCTCCTGGGTGATTAGTGCTTGGGTCAGTGTGAAGTGAATACAGATGTCTTCATAATGATCGGCAGGACATCAGGCTGATTTTCAGCGTTTGAAAGTCTTCTGTAAAGTCATCCTTTGTGCAGTTGAGGGGGTTATTTTTCTCATTCTCTCTCCCACTTTTCTCCCTCTGTCAATAGAGTAGCTCCGTTGGTGAGAGACATCTAACAGGAAACTGTTTTCACTCTGAAGTGGATCAAGGGACCTCGTTTTAGGGTATGATAAGTGATTCAAACATAACTTATACATGCGCATTTATCCTTTCTTAGGAAAAAATATGCTTTATGCAAAAGGAAGCATCTAACTGATAATTCAAGGTCTTTATCTGAGGGTAAAACAGGGCAAAACAGTGCGCTTATGCTTGTAACTGCTAGGATAAGCTACTCTTTGTTCCAGAATAGGGCAACGCAGCCAAAGATTATATCCAAGTTTTTGTCAATCACTTTGCACTGTAAAAGGTGCACACATGGCAGATTGTTTACACACTCAAAATCAGCCAAAAGGTGCAGAGTTAGTTGGGAGCAGAAAAGCTGCCTCATATAGAGAGCTTTAAATGGGCCTTTGAGAAGCAAAGGGGTTAACTATTTAGTCCCTGTTCCCTGTTTGTGAGATTTTTGTGAATCCAAGCAGCATATGAGGATATTTAATCTGTCTTTTAAATCAATCAATCAAAGGAGTCAGTGGTATGTTATTTTGATATATACTTTTTTGCTGTTTATTTTGCAATTAAGAGGTAAATAAAAGAAATTTTGTCCCATTGCTGGATAAGTGCAAATTTTCTAGTCAGTCTTCTTGTATATTGTCATCCATTTTTATTTCTACTTTGTGAAATATATGGGCTGGTGCTTCCTTTCAAGACCATTTTTATCTGGGCCCTTGGGTCAATACTGACTTAAGTATTTCAAAAGTGTGAAGGCGAAGTTATTGAACTTGAGATTTGGAAAGCAAAGATATGATTAAAGAGAAAATAAGAGCTCTTTAAATGTGATTTAGTATACATATATATGTGTGTGTGTGTGTGTGTGTGTGTGTTACTAATTGTAGGAGGCCTGCCAATAATTTCTACTTTACTAACTTTGAATCACATCTTTCCATGAGTGAAGAGAGCCAACAGAAAAACAGTGCTGCCTTCTCTATGTACCCACCCATTCATTTCGACTGCAGAACTGAAAAGTCTGAACGAGAATGGGTTTCCATGTAGGAAAATGGATGCAGCAAGAGATCATAATGTTTAGTGAAACAAATCGGACACACAAGCTTAGATATCATATGGTTTCTCTTATATAAGAAACACAAAGTGGATGTAAATTAAAGAGCACATTAAAAAATAGATAATAGGGAACAGGAAGATAGATCTGCAAGTGCAAAGGGGACAAAGTGATGGGATTGGGGGTGGAGAGGGAAAAGGAATGTAAAAAGAATTGAGATGTGTTTTGTATATTACCAACTTCCCACAGTGAATGTAATCATATGTACTGCAAACATGTACTAATAAAAACTAAATTTAAAAAGTAAATCAATAAAAGAAAATTGGTCTTTTTAAACTTCCATTATTTTTCTTAATCTGATTCATAAAGAGGCACATTTTCCTCAACTTCCTTTTGGGAAGTCAGTATTTTTCTTTTATCATACTGGAAGCTCTTCAAGTTCCTTTGCTTTTCCTCTGTAGCTTTTCTGCTGGTGTTTTGGTCACTCTGTCCTCACTGGAACACAATAGTGACACCAACAACTTTATGGAGGAAAGGTGTGTTTTTTTTTTGGCTTACATTTCAGTCTTTAGCTGGCTACTAGGAAGTCCAGCAAGTCACAGGGACAAGGAAAAGCAAAAATGTGCTCACCTTTCCTGACCCAGGAAGCTGTGGGAAGGGAAGAGCTAGGGAGGGAGCTATTGTATTCTCTTCCCAGTCCCTTCCCTCAACAACCAAAGTGGTCCCACCTCCTAAAAGCACATTTAACTCTATCACCACCACAATCCCATTACCCTTCAAAAGCCCCACCTCAGGCTTTGGGGAATATTTGAAATTGAAACCATAATAAGCTAAACATAGTGTATTATTGTTGAGTTGAACCCCTTGTACCTGCTTCTCATTCTGCTCTTTTAGTTATTTCTAAAGATTTGTCTTCCTTTTCATTCTCTCTCTAAAGATAAGTTACTTGTGCTCTATGGGTTTGAGTCATATGATTTTAGAACAAGTGACCCCTAGGCATCTCACTACCCTTCTTCACTCCATCCAATTTCCCTAACCAGACAAGATAGCTACAGTCCTTTATGTTCCAGGAGTTACTATTGGTCTCATTTAAATAATCTCCATGAGGTAGCCCCTTGACTATGAAGTAAGAGATCTCTAAAATCTCTTAGAGTCATTTCCAAGGGACCACAGCTTTGATTGGGAACCAGAAGATTCTGAATAGAATGACTTAAATAATGCTAACACCAGTACATAAAGGAAACAAAAGTTCTTAGTGATGCTGCTCCTATTCCTTTTCTTCTCCTCTGTGCTGCAGGATTTAAAAAACAATCTAAACATAATATGTAAGAGATTTAAGTGGCTTCCAAAGCTCTATAATCCCTTTGTAATATCTTCAATTCTTCTAGTTGTGTCATGCTATATGAGTATATTTTTAGTAGAATAGGTTTCCCCCCAATCAAACATATTATTGACAAGGTGTATTAAAGTATTAATTATCTAAATCTAAGACTAATGTGCCTTTTTCATATATAAAAGAGATAGAAAGTCTACTCCCAAATTTCCATACAAGAAATCCCCTCCATATCCCATTCAGAAGCCAATTTCATAACTGTATACCAAATCATTTTGATGAGGAATTTCACTCCTTCTTATAAAATAATGTGTATCAATTTGTAAATTCTAATGATAACCTTCAAAGAAGGTTTAAAGAAACAAGAATAAAAACTAAGCCAGCATTTGAAGTTATTATTTTATTTTGCAGCTAAGTTGTGAATAAAAAGTAACTGACATAAAATTATACACATTAACAGAATTTTTAACAATAGCAAAAAAGAAATCTTCACAGGGTCAACCAATGTTTTAAAATTTCTTTTTGCTAGGCTAGCTGAAGACCATGAAAAAATCTACCTGCCATTCAGTTTAATTTCTTGTGTTTAGAGCTCTACAGCATTCTGTGTAAAACTAATCAATAAAAAGGATTTATGATACCCTGAAATAGAACAGTCGAAAGGAGGAAATTATAGTCAGCTTTAGTTATTAAAGATTTTCACCACTAAATTTAGTATAAGGGAAACGTTATACATCTTTTTTAGCTGAAACAAGGCATTCATCAAGCACGTGGTTTGGAGAGACAATAGTGCTTAGACCCACTGTAATGTGTCTTTATTTGTTGCTCACGATTTAATGTTCTCGCTCACCATTTAAAGTCAAAGAGGCCAAATGGAGTAAAAACTGGGAAAACTGTGTTTAAAAAAAACAAATAAATAGAAAAGGCAAGATATGACCTACACATGAGAGGCAAAAAACTATTTATGAACTTTAATCCAGTCCATATTAAATTGTTTTGACTACAGTTTTAAAAGAATGAAAACAGGCAGGACAAGGAAAGAGTCTGAAAGGAACTGAGGAGAGAAAGGAGATGAACCTCACCAACTCTTCAGTGGCTTTTCATTGTTGTAGATTTCAAACGTAGCTCTGAAAATAATCAGCCCCAAGCTTGATTTCCAGGACAGTGAACATTTCTGAAAATAATCGTACACAACTATGTGCAGCATTGTTACTTGGTGACAGTGAGTTTGAGAGACTGTCTTATAGCTCCTCGGTACTGTGTACCTTTCCTTGAGACTTTTACTTAGATACATTTCTTAGCAGGGCAATGTGAGAAAATTCAAGGATTTCGCTTTTGTTTGATGAATTACAAATAACAGATGGAAAACTGCAATATTTTGAAAAGAAAAGAATGCAATAATGCACTGAACACGAGATTACTATAATAATAATGGTACTTAGCAGTTATACTGAATTCTTCATCTGCAAAGTACTTTACGACAACTAATTAAGTCTCATAACACTCCTAAAGGCAGGTAAGTATCATGACTGCCATTCTACAGATGGAGAAAATGAGGCATAGTGGTTGAATATCTTCGCCTAAGGCTATGGAATACACAGCAACACTCGAGTTAAGGTTTAGGGATTCAGGCCTTTCTGGATAAAAAACCAAACGACTGGCATTCTTTTGACGGAAACAATGAAAGTTTAACATAAATACATTCTCCTTTAGAAGGATTAACTTATTCAGTTAACCCTGATCTTCTTACATATTGACATTGCAGTTGCCTTAAGAAAGCAGTAACCTTTCCCCATTTCTTTTCTTTGCTTCATTCATTGATTCTATCACTGTCTCCACAGTCACCCCCATATAATGCCTTTACTGAAGGACTGGATGCTGGGGGACTACACAGTCAATGTCAGTTGGTATCACAGCATTGAGACTCGGGTTTTGCTTGTTATTAAAGTTGCAAATCATGCCCATTGGCTTCATTTCAAAATTATGACAAGGCTTCTCCTTTTTGATGGGTAATAATTATTGGCACTTTCAAAATTCTATACTTGTGAAGAAAAAACATAAGTAGATTTTGTTCCTAACAGTTAACTCACTCCACAATTCTCCTGAATCTCAGTTTGAAAACAATGACCTAGTAGACTATGTATACTTGGAGGTTTTGTTCTTATTTAACTTTAGAAGTCACCAGTTTTTAATGAATGTTCTGAAGAATATAAAGCATAACACAAAAAAGAGCAGAAACTTTAAGAAAACTTCTTTCTCTTTAAGATCAATAGAGCCAATGAACATGTTTTCATAATGCATACTGGTAAATTCCCCGTTCTAATATCTTAAATACCAGCTGAAGGCTTAAAATTAGAAACAAGAATTGGCAATGCATCATCATTGTGATGTGCAAATGCATAATTAAGTCATATGCTGCTATTTAATACAAGTGTTGAAGAAACATCCAGAAGACTAGAAACTACTTTTGTCTGTTTACCAACTATAAAGAGTACTACAAAACTACCATATATATTATATAATTATTAACCGTATATTCTATAAAATATATATTCTTCAGAATTTGAAGAATTTGATTCCAAACTTATTCTTGAAATTTTGTTTTGTAAAAGTTCTCCAAAATTAAAATGTTCCAGGGCCTGGGATTTGGCTCAGTGGTGCTGCCACCTATGGCGCAAGTGAGAGGTCCTGAGTTTGATCCCTGGTACCAAACAAACAAACAAAAAATCTTTTGTACTTAGAATGTGGTGAAACTCTGTTAGTACACTGCAACCATTAGATTTTATACTTTAAATTGTATGCTACATGAATTGTGACTCACTAAGATGGTAAAGAAGTAGTTCAGAAAAAGCTGATCCACTGTGCGATCCCTTTCCATGCCAGTTCAAGAATAATGCTTCATAAAGTCAGATAGTATTCAGCAAAGTACTTTAAAGGAATTATTTTTTTTCTCTCACTTCTTTGTGTTAGCTCTATAGGAGCCCATTTAGTGATCAGCAACTTTCTAGTCTTCAAACTTATCTTACCTACTGGAATACTGTTGGGAAAACATAGCTGCAGTGCCTCATAAGCTCACTTGGTTCCCGTGCCCACGGAGTGGGGAGCCATCTCCCTTTATCAAGGAAACTATGGCTTATGGGTAAGATGACTTAATTTCTCTGCCCCTCCTATTGCACAGAAGGCTGGGTGCCATCACTCTTTTCCCCCTGGAGCACAGATCCCCACCTTGATTCATTTGGGTTAATGCCCAAATTAACCTCTATGTCTGTGAAGAATAGAATGGGCAGGAAACATGCTTTAAATGAACTGCAAATACCACAGAAAACATATAATGAATACATTGAATATTTGTTCAATAAATCTATGAAATATTAGGTTGATTGATGATCACGAGTTAGCACGTTGTTTCTATTTTCCCTTTGATTTCTCACTTTCTGTTTAAACTATATATTATAAGTTTCAGTCTTCCAAACCCAGAACCTTATAGCAGTCAGGGGGACAACAGTTGGCAAAATAAGAGTCCAGTGGTCATCACTGTCAAACATTGGAATTGTTTTCAAGTGATACTGGTGTTTTAAAGCCATCTAAATCTCAAAGTCACTCAGCTAGGAAACAGGTTTGCAGAGTGAACAAACCAGACATGTAGAAATCAAAGTGACAAAATGGAAGGATTTCAGGCTTTTAATGAAGGAAAACTACATTAATAACGAATTCATTTTTAAGCTCTAGTTGCTATAAACTATCCATACTTATTTTATAAAATATGTAAAATGTATGCTAATTAAATATCTTTTAAACACATTTTTTTAATTTAATTTTATTGAGTTTATTGGTACATTTTAGGGATACAGTACAGTTACATTCATTGTTGGGATCATGTACCTCTACATGGCAAGTCTTGATTCTCATTTTTTCCCCTTACCTCTGCCCTCCCTTCACCCCCTCCTCCCCTCCCCATCTACAAACACTTTATTTTCATCTTTTCATTCTCTCACATTTTTTTCTTTTCCCTTTTTGTTCTTCCCCTACGTATCACACCTTCCCTACACCTTTAAATACCAAATAGTTTCCCTGGTGTGAATATTCTGCAACAATGCATAAGATTCTAATAAGATTACTGACATTTAGAAATTTGAAGAAAGGAGCTAAATATCTTTTAAATATTACTCAGAAACATATCCTGAAAAAGCACACAGGTGACTACACATACTTAAACACAACAACAAATTTTCAATTAGTATATAAAGTTAGAATCTAAATTAGTGCAAAATATTATATTGTGAGCATTTTACATTGTCAATAGTCTATGAAAACATAATTGTAATGTTTATAAAATACTGTGGAAACTATATATACTATGATATTTCTAATCATTTTCTCATTAGCACACATTTAGTGTGATTCTAATTTCTTGCTAACAGATACAAGATCTTAAGTAGCCTCATTTGTAAGTTTTGTTCCATTATTATTTTCTATTTAATATAATACCAAATTTTATATATAAAATATTACAATGTTCCTTCTATTGGCTACCAAAAGCCCCCAGTAAGTTTGACCAATTATAGTATCACATCCAAAGATACAAAAAATTTCCTCTCCCTAAGCCTTTGATATCTTTGCCTACTAATTTCTTTCAAATAAATTAAATAATTTATTTAAAATGTCTTTCATAGTGTCTCATACAGTTAAGTATAATGGATATTATTATAAATTTTGTCATCTAAATGACATACACATATTTGTTCAGGTATTAGGGCCAATAATGTTATCTATCTTATGAATATTTAGATTTGTCTTTCCTGTATCAGAAAGTTGAAAATATTTTTGCTCATCAATTATTTATGTTTCTTCTATGATTTTTTGTGCTTTTTAATTTTTCTATCTTAGTATTTTTTGTGGTACTTGGAGCCTTTGCAGTGAGCTGTGTCCTCAGCCATTTTTACTTTTTATTTTGAGGCAGGGTCATGCTAAGTTGCTAAATTGACCCTGCTGGGTTTGAACTTGTGATCCTTCAGCCTCAGCCTTGCAGAGTGATGGGATAGTGTACCATTCCCCCAACAAAAGTTTAAGTTTTAAAAAACCATTAAAAATTCAGGCACAATATTAACATTTTATCAATTTTGTTATATTTTCTGAATTTATCAACCTCTGAGCATTTTCACATAAAAAAGTTTAAAGTCACTAATATTTTATTAATTTTATGTGATCTTTTGGTAATTTAAAAATTATCATGTCTACTGTTTTTTTTTCCTCTCATTGAGTTTATTGGTACATTTTAGGTATACAGTACAGTTACAGTCATCAATTTTTAAGCCTAGCATAGCTTATCCCTCTGTAATGCTTCTGGAAAGTCTTTTTAAGTAAGATTATGTGCTCTCATAAGTGTGGAGACAATAAAGATGGTTTTTTTGTTTGTTTGTTTGTTTGTTTGTTTGGTACCAGGGATTGAACTTGGGTCCTTTTGCTTGCAAGGCAGGCCACGAAACCACTGAGCAAAATCCCTGGCCCTAGATGTATAAATTTAAGTTTTTCTGTCATGCTTCTTGTGCTTTCAAAAAGCTAATAATATGCATTTATATAATACATTTGACTTTATAGCAGTCTGTTTTCTAAGCATGCCATAATAGGGCTACTATGTCTCTAAACAGTTTTTAGTTGATCCTATACAGAAACTATTTTTCTGTCTCCAGATTAAAAGTAAAACTATACTTTTTAATTTCTAACATCGCATTACTTATTTAACAATTTCAGAAAGTATCTGTTTAATATATGTTGTGATGCAGAGCTCTACTTATTTTTTAGTCAAGTAAACAATTTTCCAAATGCTATACCATTTGTTTAAAAATCTACATTTTTTAATTCTTGGCTCATGATGCAATTTTTTTTTTTTTTTTGTCAAGAACCAAATTCCTACATATTATGGAGTGTTAAAGTGCTATCTATTCTGGCCTGTTTATCTGAATATAATTTCATGAACCAGAACTACAGATTAACTTAGTATGATAATATGGTTTTATATGTTATAAATTTTGATTTTTGTTTACATATTGTTCACAGATATCTTTACTCATTTATTCTTCCATATGAACTTTGGAACTATTTTACCATGAACCTACATATCATTTTATTAGCCCTATAACTGATTTGCATATTTTACCAAATCCAGGGCTCCATTATGAAAAAAGTTTTTGTTCATATTGAATGAACTCTTTTATTTATATTGTTTAGTAAACTATTTTAATACTCATACAGAGTATGTGCATTTCTTAAAAAGATATTACTATTATGTGAATAGCACCTTTTCTCATTATGTACTCTAATTAGTTATTGCTACAATACAAAAAACTATCAACTTTTGCCATTTAATTTGTATCCAATCTGTGTAATGAACTTTAATATTAATTCTCAGAGTTTTCTAGATAACTCCCTTGAGTTGTCTATTTGAATAGTCATTTTCTGCAAATAATAACAAAAATTTGCCTTCTTTTATTTCAGTATTATATTTTATTTAACACAGTCTACAACTGTGTTAATTATAAGGGTGTTTGCAAGCATTTTATTGATAACTTTAAAATAACTTTAAATATATATTAACTTCCAATTAATAATTTTGTAAGAATTAATTTCAAAAAATTAGGAATGTATACCGAATGCTGTTGAAGGGATTTTTATCAGCATATTAGAGCAGGGTCCCTTTTGTATACACCATCCAATATATAACTCCCTATATGGCTATCCATACATATTACATTATAACTTAAGATATTTATATATATAAATATAGCTCCACACATATATGTGTGTCACACACTCACGCCAATGCACACATAGTTCTATGTCTTACTGAAAACTTAACTTTCCTAAGCTGGACTTTCTCTGATTGTAAACTTCATGGCTTCCTGGATGCCATTGCTTAGTATGAAATCTGAAACTGCCACATAGTTTTATTACATGCTTTCAGGTTTCCATAATAAATCATTCTCATTCCTTGGACTTCAACATAATTTTCTCTTTACCGTCTTAAAATTAGATCTTGCATTATTATTTTTCATTTTCTTCACTTCCTGTTGAGTCAATAACACCCAACCTCAATATTTGCCATCGAAGTGCATTTTAATTTTATATGATGCTACTCATTGTGTACCAGGTACCAACTGAAAAACCTTTTTATATCTGTATAGATAAAACAGTACTCATACATGTATGTCAGTCACACACCAGCATTAACAAAAACTAAGTTGTTTCTGTTATTTTGGACTGAGATGCAATCGTTTTTCAATTATATTACTTAAATCTTTGATACCCTCTACCTAGTGCAAGGCAAATACTATATTGTATATCCTCAGGAGCTTTTGCCTATAATTTGTTTATGGTTCCACATCTGCAGGATACTTTGTAAGACATAACTTTCGCAAAAAATCAATCATGGACTGCCTATATAGCTGATTTATTAGAACTGTGCTCTCTGTATGGATGTATAAAGATGTATGTGGCAAGGTTAAGATAACAGTGGAAGAATATGGAAGAAGGGAGTACCTTTGTATCTTAAGAAGTAGCACCTTCCTAGAAGGACAATTTCCCAGTGTCCAGTTGGCTAATGATCTGGAGTCTATGGATTATTGTGCATTCAGTAAGGAAGCAATGAGATGACTTCCTACTGTCTTTCAGAAATCATGATGCCTGTGTCGCACGAAAAGAGGTGGGTCATTAATTATCTTTCTCACAATCTTCTATTCCTCAGTTTGAAAAGCACTGACATGAGCACTCCCGTTTCAAGCACTATGTTCTCTGCCAGTCTTCATTTTCTGTGTATTTGAGAGCTTACACATTTTTCTGTTTTAGTAGATACTTGATTGTGAAGTTTGGAGATGCTGAATTTCTTTGAGGATGCCCACTTAGAGTAGAGATTTGGTGAAAACATTCAGGATTTTCAAATGAAAATAAAATTCACAGTCAGCAGTTAGTGTTCTATTCTCAATTTCTGTTCTCAAACATCTTAACCTTATTTTGTCATAAAATAAAGTAAAAAAATTTTAGTCAGACATTTAGAAACTTGAACCTTACTTCATATAATGATCACATAACAAATTACTTTAGACAAAAACGATAAAAATCTATTAGATTACATTTATTTTCCAAGGAGATAATTTAAGACAACGAGAAAGATAATGATCTAATGTTCCATTAACTACTATTCAAAATTATTATTATTTGAGTATAGCATTGTTTTTATAAAAAAATCAAAGTGTATAAAAAGGTGTTGACACATTAACTGATTATCTGACAAATTTAAAATCAAAGGATACTGTAAATTATCAATTTCTGCCTGTGTGCTTGGTTAGTCTGGGATACCCAGAGAAGCAGAATTAATGTGATTTTAGAGACTGAGTAGACTAACATCTACAATTGGAAAACTAGAAATCCTAAAAAGGATAACAGAATAAGTTCCACTGCAAATTTAAAGGCTGGAAAATACTGATGCCTCATCTCCAAGGCATAAAGAAAGAACACTTCCATACTTAATGCTTCAATCAACTTTCTCTTCACTGTGTGAGAATACCTGATACCCACAATTTAAATGATGAGAAGTTTAATTCAGGATTTTAGTTCATGGTTGGGTGGCTCCAAAGCAGAAACATCATTGTGGAAGAGTTTGGTGGAGCAAAGATGATTAATTCATGGCAACCAGAAAGTAAAGCAAAGGAACAGAACTAGAGAAGAAAATGTGAGGGACCAGGTACTGTGCTCAAAATCACACCTCCACAACCCACCCAGACACACTAAGAAATGTTCCTTACTAATCCCCTCAGAGGCTTCCAAGTCAATCAAGTTGACAAAGCTTAGCTTAACTACCACATTCTATCCTCCCTTATGAACCAGACAGCTAAACACATCTCCTTAAACCACACTTAATCTAAAAATAAACAAAATGACAAGCTCATAATCATTCTTAAAACATTACAAGTATCCTTCTTAGAAGAGGAGATGTACTAATATTCCCTCCCTAAAGTCTCAAAGTTCCACCATTTCTCAAATGTCAAAGTCTTGTCTGAGACTTGAGACAAACTATTAGCTGTGAACCTCAGGAAAAATTTAAAAACTAGCAAAATAACCCCAAGGTACCATAGCACAGGATGAACCTTCCCATTTCAAAAAGAAGAACTAAAGGATAGAAAAGAATTGAACTAAAGGAAGATTTAAATGTTCTTTTGAAATCAGGGTAAGCTGAGACTCACCGATCCCACAACTCTTGCAGTCTACAGGCCAGTAAAACCAACATCACACAAATTATGCCAAGACTTGCCAGCAGCTTGGATAGTAGACTAGTTCCCCTGTATAATGGCTGCAGTGGCCTGAGCACAAATTCCAGGCAACCAATTCCCTAGGAGGCTTTTCTTGACCAGGGGACTCAAGGAATCACTTCCCAAGTTAAAGATTGACACTTTGCACCTTTGATCTTGTAGTGGGTAAGATGATTTCTGAGATTTGCTCAAGGCATCTTCTTGTGTCTATACAGTATAATGCAATACAATACAATATTTTGTTTCTTTTCAATGGTGCTAATCTCTTCAGAAAATGTACCCTTTTGTCCCCAAATTTACATATAGTTCCTTTGAGGCCAAAATTTAAGTTTTTCAAATTTTTCTTTTTTATATTTTCCCCAATTCTCACCATAAATTTAGATAAGAGCAGTCAGTAGTACCAATGCCACAGTCTGAACAAAAGACTCCACCAAATCCATTAGTCCATGGCGCTTAATCTAAATCTTCCAAAAAGTTTCAGAACTTGGGAAAAATGTAAATTTCATTTTCTGATACAGTGTAACATACATGTTCTCTATTCTAATGGCAAATATAGTCCTGGTTCCCAAATAAATCCCCTGAGACTGTCCTTTACTGGCAAATGACTGTACTCCTATTAGAATTCTGGTCTTCTGAACTCCACCCAGAAAAATGCATTTAGCTCTGCATGCACCATTCTAGGGCTTTTTTAAACCTTTCCAAACTCCCTGAAAATTTGGATTCTAAACCTCATGATGAGGTGCAGTTATGTAACAGCAATTCTCTTCCAGTACTAATTTTCTGTATTAGTCAGCTTTTGTGTTGCTGGACATTAATACCCAACAACCATAGCATAAAGGAAAACCGGTTTAATTTGGCTCATATTTTCAGAGAATTCATTTCATGTTTGGCTAACTCCAAGGCAGAAACATTGTAGCAAAAATGTGGAGTGGAGAAAAGATGGCTCATGGTGGTTGAGAAGATTAGGGGACCGGTGCCAGAGAGGAAGGTGTGAAGAATTAGATATGGTGTGAAAAGTCAGGCCTGCATGATCCATGTAGACATATCCAGAAGAATGCTGCACTAATCCCCTTGATGGCTTCAAAGCTAATTTAGTTGACACAATTAACTCTAACTACCACATTTAGCCTTTTATTCTATTCAGAATTTCAACGGATGGAATAAGTCCCACCCACATTAGAAATGACAATCTGTTTTACTTAGTCTACTGATTCAAATTTTAACTTCATTCAAGAAATAATCACAGACATATCCAGGATATTTAACCAAGATAATGGCCATCCATAGATTCTGTACTTCAAACATTTACCAGTACATATTTTTAACTTATTGCATCCTTTTTCCTCTAATAATCAGAGAACATAGCAATACTAATATGACCCAAGTGATCTTCTGCACTCCACACAAATTATTCCTTTCTTCCATTGAAGAAAGTTAGTTTAATTTATACTTGATAGTCAGGTTCAATCACACAAAACATCATAATTGAAAGCCAGTGTGAAACCTCCATCTTTAATACATTGGCTGTTTTGTACGTGGGCCCATTGGATGATGATAGCAGTTGCTGCTGTGTGACAATATGAAATCCACAGAGTAAGTCAGCCTACTTGTTTGATCATCAGTATACCTCTCTACCGAAATCTCATTTACATGGGACACAAATATCTTCACATTTTTTGGCTGATTCTGATATGGTATATTCACATATATTTTCTTATCACCAATTTTTCAATCATATTCTCTTCAGTTTCACCTATTTGGGTCATTGGTATAACATCAACTGTTGCCATTATTCCTCACAAGTAAAGTGAACAGCAAAGTTCTTCATGAAGGAAAGACTTCCCTTTCTCTCTAATATTTAAAGAATGCCCTAAAAAGAGATTATAGTTCTACAGCAGACCACTTTTGGATGGTGCCTAAATATTAAGGGAAAACATCTGTAAGCCATGAGGTTTAAATGTTCTACATATTTATCATCAATTAATCATAAAGATCTCCTCATGAAGCTACAGGGTGGAGGCTGAAAGAGAGAAAGATGCATAGCAACACTGATTCTTTCGTTATGTTGCATAGAAAAGTTCACTTGGGAGCATTTTTTAATGTACCTTACTTTTGCTTTTAGGGCCTGTTTAGATGCCACCACATATAAACCTCTTCAATTTTATGATAGAGTACTGCTGAGAATGTCCAACTTTATGGCATACTGGGTCCCATAACACCCATTTCCTGATGGATAGTTCAGATTGCATGATAACTTGATGGTACTTAGGGGCTATTAATACCAGATAGTAGGCCAAAAGCTGTTCCTCAAAAGAAGAGTAGTTATCTTCAAAGGATAGCAGTACTTTGTTCCGAAGTCCTGAGTCTGTGCTGTAATTCACCTACAGAGGCCTGTCAAAGGCTTTGTCTTAGTCACTTTCTTATTTCTGAGACATAATACTGAACACCACAAATTAAAGGAGATGTTTATTTTGGTACGTATTTTCAATCCATGGCTGGCTGGCTCCAAGTCAGGAAGAGCAAGGTGGAAGAGCTCAGTGGGGAAGAGGGCAGGGTAGAGAGAGAAGCTCCTTACATCATGATATCCAGGAAGCAGAAAGAGAAAGAAGGAACTTATGATATAATTATACCCTTACAGGTCATACACCCAGTGACACACATCCAACTCGCCCTACATCCTAACATCAAGCTAGCTAAACACCCACATGATCCAATCACATTCCAGAAGCCCAAGCTCTGAATCCATGGGTCATGTGACATTTAGGGCCTACTGGAATCAGTGTCAGTTTACAGTCACTGCTCGGTGATACCTAAAAGTTCTATTTTCCCCCCAATCCAGTTACTTTGGTCCCTTTGAAGAAGGCTGAAAGAAAGATTAAGAGTTCAAATTTTTGATAGTTTACCAGTCTTTCCTCAAGAGGATTTGAACTCCTTTTTTAATGAAGAGATTCTAAGTCTGAAAATTAGCTTTGTTTTGAGAATTGATTGAGGAGCTGTGACTCTGATTCTATGATTCCAATTAAGACTTTTGTTCACTTTGTCTAAAATGTTTGTACTTAAATAGAATAAGTAAAAATGTAGTAAGCTTCCTACCTTTCAATCTAGGAACACCATGATCAAGTAGCCAATGCGATTAGTATGCATGAGTCAGACTATTCTGATAGCTGCTTTGATTCTGCTATTCACTACTATAACTGTACTGTCCATTTTACATTGCTATAAGATAATATGGCAGGCCAAGTAATATGCAAAAAAATAAAAGCTTACTCAGCTCATGGTTTTGTAGGTGGGAAGTTCAAAATTAAGGTGCCAACATCTAGTGATGCCTTTCTTGCTGAGTCATAACATGGAGTAGGGCAGTGCATGGCAAGGAAATGTATATGCAAAACAAACAAGGAGCGAAGTCTCTTTACTCTTCACATGAAGCCACTAATCCCATCATGGAAACCCTACAGCCATAAGCTTTTCTGATCCTAATTACCTCCGAAAGGCCCTCCATCTCTCAATATCATCAATATATGAATTTGATGATTAAGATTCCAGTACATAAATTGCAGGGGGACATTTTCAGACCATAACAAATGCTCACCTCAACTTTCATGGTTGAATGCAAACACCTGATCAGTGCCATCTTACATCTACCTGCTTTCATTAAATTTACGTTCCACAATTGAGTGTCTACAGTTCCCACCTTAAGGTTTGGCCAGTAAAGAGAAGTGATAATAGTGTTCTTCAAGGATTCTGAGGCTCCTCTTAAAAATTTATTTCTCACAGAAGGAATGAAAAGCATGTTTTCTGGACCCTCCTAGAGTAAGTCCTAAAAGAAAAATCCACTTTATGTTCTAATCTTCCTAAGCCTTTGTATTCTTTCCTCTACATTAAACCAAGGCAAATTCTGCTTCTGATTTGCTCACTATGGGCCACCTTTGGGTCTATGTTCGAACCAACTAAACAAACTCTTAGAATCATTCCTAACTCCATGATTTGCAACATTAATTATAAAATCTCTGCATAGTGAGCCTATATTAATAAATTCAACTTAATTTACCTTCTACTATTTTATATCTATAATATATATTTCTCCACATGTTTCTCTATTTCTGCTTGTATGCGTTAGTAAACTCATTCTGTTGATATGGACTGCACCTCTTCCGGACTCAAATTTATACCTATACATAGGGTCCTTCTAGGAGCTGAGACTATTTATAGATCTAGAAGCAAAGAGAGATGAAAGATCCTGAAAAGAATCAGCATTGTCCTGCACAGCAACTGCATTAGGGCAGGTCATTACACTTTCTTCGGGCAATGCAGGATTAATCTGTTTGGCTGAGGTGGAGAGACCTCCACCATTGGGCTGGGGAAGTAGTTGAGATCGGAGAGGTTACTTCTACTGAATGTGGGGGTATTGTTTCCCCAAGAAAAGAAACCTCATTTAGTGGTTTGCTAGCCCAAACTTGGTTTTGTTGGTTTTTGTTGTTGTTGTTGTTGTTTTTCAGTACTGGGGATCAAACTTGGAACTTTGCACTTGGGAGGCAGGTGGCAGAACCACTGAACTAAATCCCCAACTAGCCCAAACTTAATTAAGGTCTTTTTTGCACATTCACACTGAAATTAAACCGTCTCATATTTTTTTCTAGTCCTTACCTTCACTTTAACAGTAAACATACTGAGAGGCCGGGAATTGAACATGTATTGATATTGAACAAATCGCATGGCGAAATTCTAAGTTTGATTTTCAGAAATATCAGTCCAGTAGCTATAAGAGAAGAGTCTCCTTCACAGATAGAAGCTTTCAGGTCATTCACGCAGCACTTGAGCTGGGAATTTCAATTCCTAAGCTTACTTTTTTCTTTTACCCCTCTGTTCTATAACATTAGAAAAAACAAGCCAACCTCATTTTTATTTGTTGGTATCTTAGTCTTCTCGTATTGTTGTAGCAAACTGCAATAAACTGAGTGTGGCTTATAAACAGCAAGAAGTCTCTTTCATAATTTTGAAGGCTACAAAGTCTTAAAGTGTAGGGAGATTGGGTATGTAGGCAGAGTCTGCCTCTTTATTTATAGATGAATAACTTCTGATAGTGATTTCTGATAATTCAAAGGATGAGGGATCTTTCTCAATTTCCTTTAAAAGGCACTAATTTCATTCTTAAGGGTGCTAACCTCTGACCTAATCAACTTTCAAAGGTCTCAACTCCAAAGATCATCATAATGAATTCTAAGTTTCAACATTTTAGTTTCAGCAACTAGATTCAGTCTATAGTAGCTAGATTTCTAATAATGTTAAAAAGTATCATCTACACATTTTCTGAGTTCCTTTCTTCCCATAAGTCGTCGAGTAGAAACTTTCAATAGAGTTATTTTGCATATCTGCATTACCAGACGTGACATGAACATCAGTGCTTTCTTCGAGTCCTGATTATCACTGTTTATTCACATTAGAGAGGCAGTTCTAGAATACCTAGAACCAATCCAGAAAACTCATCCTTAAAATTATTTTCCTTTAGAACTATTTTCTGAATAAAATTTTCTATTATTCTAGGTTTTCCAAAGAAACAGAAGTCATAGGATATGTACAGATGCAGTCATATGTCACATTATAATGGGGATATAAAATTTCAATCATCACTCAAGTGACTCCTTGTGTGAACATCATAACGTGTATTTACGCCAAAACAGATTGTAGATATTATTTATATTTCCTATAGTCATAGCAAATTAAACAATACAGGGTTAAATCCAGCCCAAAAGTAATATGGGGATAAAGGGGTGGGAATGAAAAAGGGTAGAGGGAGTAAAAGCAATAAAGATTCAATATGTGCATTGCAATATGTGCAATATGTATGTGTTTATATGTTTATTTATTATATATGCAAGATGAATGTGATCACTACGTACTTCAAATATATACAAAAAAATTTATGAAAAAGACAAGGAAAATGATGCAAATAAGAGATAAAAGTATATGAGGCTATTGTTAGTGTAACATGAAATATTAATTAGTTGTTTTGTTGCTAGGTCAAAATATTTACCTTGTACAAATTAAAAGAGAAAAGAATTATTTTTGGTTTGTTGTTTCAGAGATTTCAGTCGACAGTCAACTGGATCCAAGGCAGAAATATCATGGCAGAGGGCATGAAGAACTAAAGCTGTTCAACTCAGCGAATCTAAGAAGAAGAAAGAGTAGAAAGCCCGAGAAGGGTTAAAGGAGCAAATATAATTGCAAAGGTCATTCTCTCATGAACGAACCAGACACACGCAGAAGTGCAGTTTAATAATCATGTGTCACTCAAGTGAATTAAGTTGAATCAAGATTATCACATCTGATATATTGTTTTATAGTAAACATTTTTATATGTAGGAGTATACATTAATGAAAAAGTAAAGCCATAAACCAGTAATATAGTCATTGTTACCATTATTAAGTATTATGTACCATAGGTAATGGGTTGTGTTATACTTATATAGGTTTTACATCAGTGTTACTACAAGCATATGAGTAATGTTATGCTACAATACTATGGCTATGACGATGCCTCAAGGTGATAGAAATTTTTCTATATGTGGTCCCTTATTGACTCAAACATCACTATGTAGTACATGATTGTGTGTATGTGTGTATGTGTGAACACATATGCACATATTTAATATAAAGAATTGGTTCACATTATTAGGCAGGCTGACAATCCAATATCTATGGTGAGAAAGCTGACACAGAAGAGCCCATGACAGAGTTCCAGTAAGAGTCAAATATCCAAGAGTCACCATAACCAGTGTTATAAGTGCCAGTCCAAGTGCAAAGGCAGAAGACTAATGTGCCAGCTCAAATACAGCCAGGCAAAGAGAAAAGAATTCTTACTTAGTTAGCTTTATTTTCTATTCAAGATTTCCTCAGAGTAAATGAGCCCCACTCACATTAAGGAAAATAATTGTTTTACTCAATGCGTTGATTCAAATGTCAATCTCATCCAGAATTCCATTCACAGGCCTACTCAGATTAATGTTAATCAAATTTGTGGGCAACTCATGGCTAATTCAAATTTATATGTAAAAGTAACCACCACAGCAGTCCACTTTATAGCACTCTAACTTAAATTAGCAAACCTGAAGAAAGTATTTTAAAGTCATTTGTCAAATTTAAAAATAATTTGCATATGGACCAAAATGTAATGTGGTTCCTTGCAGTTTGTGTAATCGTGAATTTCCCTTTTCTATGAGTCATTTTCCTTCAAATTTCACTGGAACTATACCACTTTTCTACATTCAGAACCATTCAAATTTTTTTTGTTTCATTTTGTCTGTTTGTTTGGTGGTTCGAAGGATCAAATCCAGGGTGTTGTACATGCTAAGCAAGTACTCTAGCTACACTCCAGCCCCCAGAACCATTCAGGTTTTACATGAAAAATTCAACACAGTGCTTAGTCTGCGCAGCTTATGATGACATCTCACAGACCTTTCATATAAATTGTTTTATACTTTATTAAATGAAACATTATCCAGGAAACATTTCTTCTTACATAATTTTTCCATATTTAAATGTATAATTCAATGATGCAGCATTAAAGTGTTCTAAAGGTTTCTTAACAAAATGTACCATCAAAGAGACTTAACATAGTATAATCTCATTCTCACTTAATAGACAGGAAAATTTAGTTTTGTGGACATTCAATACTTCTGCAAGTTCCTAGGGCTAGACAGTAACACAGTCTGAAACAAGCAGGAAAAAATAAGAAAATGTAAATTAAACTTACTGTATATTTACTGTTAGACAACTGTACTTAAATGTTAAAATATGTATATTTAATAAATGTCAGGAATCAATTAAAGATTCAGCTATAGGTGACAAAACATGGTCTCGCCTCTTATAATTGCCTCCACAGAAGGCAGCCCAGTGAGTCACAGGTAAGGAATATAAAACAAAATTTAACACGACATTTCAACAAGGGAACACTTAAAAATGAAAGTAAATTGGTCATGGTTTAATTTGAATATAGTGACATAGAGAAACTAAAATTTTGAAGTCAGAACAACTACTTGCAAGGAAGTAAATAAATTTTAAAATATAATAACATTACTTTATCATATATAAAACAATTTGTGATATACTTTATGTTAATATAATGAGAGCATCTAACGATAGTTCCTCTTATTTTTCATGGCCCCTTTTATCTCCATACCTCCCAAAATAATTTGGAAAGTTTAAGTTATTAAATCATTCAAAAGTACTTTTAATTAAGTAAGAATGGATTAAAATGTGCACTCTGCTGAGATTTTTAATGGATTTATCCCGCTGAATTGAGACCCACTTAATCTCCATATTTCGAAAATATCTACATTTCAGAAATGTTCTTACATTTATAGAATTATGTAAAAAGTATCTAAAAGAATCACGATGTTAACTTGTGCATTTCACATGGAACTCCATGTATGACTTGAACTAAAACCAGTATTTTAAATGGATTTTGTGCAGGTAGTCACTGTGGATTTATCTCCATTTCTGAATACATTCCCTTACACTCATTCTAAAAAATGGCATTGCTTTCATAGAGTCAGTTCATCTGCCCCCTTTGGTCCAGCAGACCATTCACTTGACAGTACACTAACTTCTCACTCCTTCGCATTTCTAATGTGCATTACTCATCTTTCTGAATAACAGTGTTAACTCGATGGTGCCATCATTTCATTTCAAGTGATGTATATTTCATTTTTGTTAAGTTTATGTAAGCAGTGAAGATGTTTTTAAAGATATGAATATAGTATCAATAGTACATGTTAGTTACACAATAGACTAAATTTAACAATAACTGCAAACTGCGAGATTGGCTGCTGTGCTGATATAAGTCTTTGGTGTCTAGTTTTCTTCATAATAAATACTTTGGAAGAAGTATTGTATACATGTGTATATATAGGTAGTAGAAACTGGATTCCCAATTTGGGTTAATATCTTGCACATTTCTAACAACATTTTACATATATATAGCATGAAGTTGGATTATTAAAGTCTAAATGCAGTGCTCCCTTCAGCAGCACATATACTGAAGTCTAAATGCATTTGCTATTGACTTTGATAATTAGAAATTGCAGATAAGTGTACCTGCAGAGTAAATATCAACTAAAATTAAAAGAGATAGTATTTCTTTTCAAAATGAGATTGTCACAACACTCCAAAAATCTGTTATATAGAGTTTTTCTGTTCCTTCCAAGCATTGACTGAAGAATGCTCAACTCATTAATTTTAAAAGAATCAGTGTAACTTCAACTTTATAATGGGAGACAAGTAAACATTTTTTATTTCGATAAATAGCTCAGTGACTATCCCCACATAATATTTTTTAAGTCATAGAAAAAGCACTGCACTCATGTTTACAGTGGCACAGTTTTAATTGCTAAAGCTTGGAAACAGCCCAATTGCCTATCAACTGGAGATTAGATAAAGAAGATATGTTTTTTTATATATATATAAAATGGAGTACTAGTCAGCCATAACGAATGGGAAACCAGTGACATTTATAGCTAAATGGATGCACATTTAGGCCACACTCTTAAGTAAAATAAGACACATATGTGTAAATACTGAGTAGTTTCTTTGGTGTGGGAAACTAAAAGTGTAAATAAAGATCAAGATGTATAATTCATAATGTGAAACAGGGAGAAAAGGTCTAAGGGGTAGAGCAAGGGGGAGGTAGGGGAAAGGAAAGCAGGGAAAGGGAAAAATATGAGAAAAGGAAAAAATGGTAACAAAGTCTTTGTAAATAGGGTGGGGTGAAGGAGTTGAAGGGAGGGCAGGGGAATGGGGAAAAAAACAAGAACTGAGATACATCATGTTAAAGGTACAAGTTCTCAATGATAAATGTAACTGTACTGTATACCTAAAATATACCAATGAACTTAATGAAAAGCATTCAGACAAAAACTACTTTCAAGAAGTCTAATGGGTGCCAGGAATTTGGCTCAGTGGTTCCGCTGACTGCCTTGCAAGTACAAGAGTCCACGTTTGGTCCCCGGAACCAAAAAAACAAAACACAAAAAAACAAAAAGAAGTCTAATAAAAATAGCCTTTGAGATCTTAAACATAATAAAGCTAATGCATATTTTAATCACTAGGATGTTTCTAAAAGAAGATAATGCTTAAAGCCAAAGTTACAAATTTCAGTCTATTTAAACTGTTTTTGTGGATTTATGGTAATTTTGACTACTAAAAACACTTTTTAGAATGATAAATAGGCATATTTCATTTGATTGCATAGTGTACCATTCTAAAAGATCCTAATTGTTTTACAAAGTGCTTAAGCAGTCAAATACACATACACATACAGTAATAACAAAATACACTTTTAAAATTTTAGATCTGACTAAATCAATGCAACAAGTGTTGGTATAGCAGTTTCTCTTGCTTCGTTGATCTGGAATCATTTACAATTGGAGGCTATTGGACACAGAATTGAAAAACCTCTTTTTATAATGAAACAGAACTCAGGGAGATTGATTCTCACTGTCTTCACCCTCATCTTGGCTTAGCTGAGCTCCGGAGTATTACTCAGCCATAAAGAATGAGAAATTAGAAACATTTATAGCTAAATGGATGCACATTGAGGCTACACTCTTAGGTGAAATAAATAGGACACACGAGTAAATACTAAATAGTTTCTCTGGTGTCAAAAACTATAAGTGTAAATAAGGTTCAAATAATATAATCGAGAGAGTGAAATAGGAAGAAAATGGCTAAAGGGGAAGTTGGAAGGGGAATGGAAAGGAAATAAGGGAAAAGAAAAAATGTGAAAAAATGAAAAAAAGGAAACAAAGTTTTTGTAAATAGGGAAGGGTGAAGGGGGTGAAGGGAGGGCAGGGGTATGGGAAAAAACAAGAACCAAGACCTATCATGTAAAGGTACAAAATCCCAATGATAAAGGTAACCATATTGTTTGTTTTAAATGTACCAATAAACTTAAGGGAAAAAAAAAAGAAAAAAAGAAATGAGCCCAGCACTCTTGCTAGAGTAATATCACTAATTTTTAAAATTTGACAATACTTTTTGAGAAATAATACTATTAAATCAGCAATATATGCTAGAACTGTATCTGAAATTATGAAATAATGTGTGTTCTGGGAGAGCAATTGCTTATAACACATGAAAATGAATAAAATTAGAAATAATTTAATTAATTAATTAGTTTATTTATTTCATTAATTTAAAATGTGCTATCTTTAGGTGCACTGCCTGGGATTAGGGAGGCAACACATGGATTGACTATGAATAACAAATGTCATCAAAAGCCCAGGCCTCTGGAAAATATACTGTCACATTGAAAAAGGCAGGTACCAAAGAATGAGTCTGTGACCTTCTAAAATTTATATATTGAACTTTAACCCCCAACGCTGGGGCATTTGAATGTCTTTGGAAAAATGAGCTGGCAACAGACCTTGACATTGTCTACATGATGGCTTTGCTGGCATGCAGAATACAAGACTTGAGAGATCAGGAAAACCCCTGCCCAGATTTCAAGGAAGGCCTGGGAGGTCAGGAAAGGAGGCCAAGATAACAGTAGGTGAGAATGGAAACAAAGGTGACACGGAGGCCCCTGTAAATTGGAAATGCTCGGAACATGGAAGTCAGCTGAGGAAAGCTGCAGCTCAAGTGAGGCACCAACCCAAGGAAGAAGACTTGTGGTCTGTAGCAGCAAGGCCACAGTAGTGGGACCACCTACGTTCTTTGGGACTTACATCTTAGCATTATTTCCCCTGGGTTCTGCATGTGGATTTAGAGGACTTAATGTTTGGATGCTGGGCTTCAGTCTTCCTTTGCCCAATTCTTTGCTATTTCCCTATCCTTTACCTTTAGAACTGAAATGTTTACACTGTGCTATTTCACCTTGAGATTACATAACTAGATTTTTATTTTTACTGAGTTTCGCAGCTGAACATTTGCCATTAGCCTCAGAAGAAACTTGGACTTGGATTTTTTGAAAAATGCTGAAACTGCTGAGACTTTTGGAAAGGGATTATTGCGCTCTTAGTTTTATGCGGAATAATTGTAATATATTTGGCAGAGTTATAAATATGCTATTATATTTATCTGGAGATTAAAGGTGGTTTAATGAGATGTGTTTGGAGGTCAGGTTGACAGGTTAGATGTAACAGTTAAGAAGTATTTGATTGGTCTTGGAATCTGCCCATGTATTCACTGAAGTATGCTTCTAGGTGTGTCTAGATGGGTCATGAGGGCATGGGCTTGGGATCTATGCATGATCCTTCTCCCTTCTTCTCTAGAGC
Source organism: Fukomys damarensis (assembly GCF_012274545.1). Taxonomy (NCBI): domain Eukaryota; kingdom Metazoa; phylum Chordata; class Mammalia; order Rodentia; family Bathyergidae; genus Fukomys; species Fukomys damarensis. Next base: position 81,920,998 of record NW_022900926.1, on the reverse strand, counting down.
TGTTCTCCTACTCAGCTTCCAGGCACCATAAACTAAATAGTGATGTTCTTCCTCTGGGGCCAGGTATCCATGGACTGAATCCTGAGAAATCCAAAGCCAGATTAAGCCTTTTATCATTTAAATTATGGGTGTCGCATATTGTGTCTCAACAATGAGAAAATTGACTAATATGCATCTTTGATAAAATTTCTAAAACTCATCCTCATGGACAATTAAGAATAATTTAGTATTAACATTTTGTTGGTAGGCATTGTTAAATATTTTAAAAGAAAACAGTAATTGGGATTATTTTTGTCTCTTCAGTTCAAGTGTATATTCGCTGTAAGATAGGTTTCATGATTTAAAGGTCAAAAAATTAATTTTACTCAAATGTCCTACAAATTAGTCAAGCTAATTCTCATTATTCTAAATGAATAGAGGATTAACCTGAGAGTTTCTTGGTGTCTTGGAGGAAATGACCTAGGGGTACTAAATAAAACGGTAACACTATGTTCTTAGATATACTCTAGAACATAATTAGGAGTATTAGTTTTGCAGCCAAGCTTTCTGAGATCAAACACCAGCTCTACTACACATAAACTATAAGATTTGAGCAAATTATTTTCTTATTTATGTCTCAGCTTCTTTGACTATTAAGTGAGATTAATGGTAGCATGTAACATATTTAGTTGCTGTGATATTTAGCTGAGGTAAAGCACATAAATAATGACTGTACATAAAGTACATATGAGTTTTTAGTATTATCCTCTTCACATTGCCAATTTAACTTTATAGCTCTGAGTCTAAGAAAGCTTGATTTTGAATTGAATGGTGTCAGAGATATTCTCCTGAGCATCCTCAGGTTGGCTTATATTAAAAATTCTACCCCCAAATAAAATCCATGAGCTCACTGTTGCTTTCCTTTTCCTTCTCAGTTTTCTATTTTCTTCCATTCAAAATGTCCTCAGATGGCAATCTATCATTCTTCCCATTCTCCTACCAAATGTACCTCATACTAATCATTTCACTCCAGCATGCTCTAAGTGCTGGAATCCCTGAACATTATCCTTTTTGAATTTCTCTCTGAATGCTTCATACAATACATTTTACAGTACTAAAGAAATAGGCTGATTGTTGAATTTTAAAGCCAGTAACTCATTTACTTAATCTCAAACTGTTAAGCTTTATTGTCCAAATTCAGTGTGCTTGATCTTAAACTTTTTAGAAATGAAACTGAGGGAAACTGAAAATCTGTTTGGCTAGAGTAGCCATAATAAAGCATCACATAAGAAAATACTCTAAAATTAAGATACAGATCAACTATTGTATATCATTCAAATAAATAGAAAAAGTCCTTAATGATACATTTGATGCGAAGATTAATCTCATCTTTCTATTCAAATTCTTTGACATGAAAGTATAATTTAAGAGAAAAATTAGGTCTTCAAAGTTGACTCAAATTGTGAGAGGGAAACTATCTTGAGAAGTTATTTAAAGCCATACCTGATATGCACCAGGAAAATGAAAATATGAATTAATCCTAACCATTACAGAAGTTCCATACAAGTAGAATAAAAGAATGATAGCTCTATAAGACAATGGGTCTTCTCTTTTTATAAGATTTCTTGGATGCCATCATTCAAGAAATTGAGGCCAGAGTTAGTCCTCTCATAAAATTTTTCTGCAAGCCATTCTATATTCCACCACCTTCTTGCCAACTAGCTCTCAGGGTGAAGACAATGGCTTTGGGATTGATTTTCCTCCATGAGAGTTCTACAAAATGTGTTCTGCTCTTTTTGTGATCCACTTGGGAACAGACACAAAAGTTGCTCCACGTGGAAAGTAGAATAGCAAGATTGAGTGTCACAAGAAACAATATATTAGCTGTGAAGAAGAGAGTTGTCCAAGATAAAATATTTTTATTTTATAAAAGATACTAAATATAGTTTATGCTTGAAGATTTGCTGCTTGGTTTTAGCAAATTCTTTTTCTCCCCTCCAGTTTAATTAGTTTAGAGTGATAAGAAGAAATCCCAAAAAGAAGATTTGTTATTTTAATTAGCCAAGTATATAAAAAGGAAAAAAAAATTACCTAACATGAATTGAAGGCAACTTATGTAGTATCAAGAAAAGACCATCTCACCAGCAACACTAAGCTAAATTAAGAGTTTTATTGACTAATGTAGACTCATAAAATACTCCAAATGTTCTTTGCATTTGCAGATGAGAAAAGTAGTTCGCAGGTCTCAGACACCAATATCTTTGCAAAAAAAAAAAAAAAAAAAGTATCACATTGACCCTATGTTTAAGCTGCTTGAATAACTTTTAAGTGGTTAAAAATACCATGGCAATGGCCCAACCTGTATGCATTGTTATGCCAGGTTATAAATGATATAGAACATAAATACTATTTAAATGGGAGGGGAAAAGAAGTGGAATATATTTTTACATTATAAAACCAAAGCATTTAGAAAGACTCTTGTGTTTCCTATGGCTAGAATGTCAAATAGTTCATATGATTTAGACTGAGATTTTATGTGCATAATTTTAGATTATCATAGATATATTTTTTTATGTTTGGCCCAGGTTTCCTTTGCCTTATATGTTTAAAGTGCTTTTTGTGCATGGCTTCCGCATTAATATTGTGCTGTGTCTATTTTGTGATGTCTTATTAGTATTATCAATTGAAACGCAGGCAAACTTTTATGGAAAATGGAAGCAAGAAGTGAAAATTGTCAATATCTTTTAACTGTTAACCCAAGCCTGAGGTAGTCCGCATATGCATCTGTTCTGCATTTCTAGAGATGGCTGTTTTTCCACCTTGGTTCCCTAATTGCACCTTCTGGGAGAGAGAAATTTGTACCATTTTGCCCTTCATTTGCATCATCACAGCAACTGTAGCCTTCATGTCCCTTTGCCTAAGTTGCAGGGTTTTTGGTTTCTGCACACTGATTATTCAGCCAAGCTTCCCTCTCCTTGGACAGCTCCAAGGACGTTGCAATTCATCCTTCAGGCTTACAGCACACACTTGAAAAGACCCGTCTTGCCTTCCATCCTGCTCAAACACTGGCGCATGACATCTCAGCCCAGTTTCACTTTTCAGAAGGCTGGAATGTGCCTATGTAAGAGCAAAATGCACAGACTTCTCGTTGGAGGCTGAACATATCCGTGCACTCACTTGAGAATTAACCCCTAAGGAGCATGCCTTACAGCTTACCTGTGGGCCTGACTTTCAAAACACGTTCATTATTTTTATTATTTGGCAGAAATGGTGAAATACACAATGTCTGTCCTAAGGCTTTATGATTTTGCTTTCTCAGTACAGCTACCTGTAGGACATTTAATCAACTACCTGTTCGAAGTGTTACATTAATCACACAAAAGATGTTTAGCTTAATCTAGAATATATCTTTTTAGGCTTATAAATCTCAAAATGGAAGTTAGGTGGGAATGCTTTAAAAGCTGCAAAAGAACAAACTGTAATTCTGAGGAAATCAGGTTGATGTAGTAGAAAATGAAGTCTTCAGAGGTTGATAATTATCTAAAACTTCACATACCATAAAAAGCTAAACTGAATGAAACATTGAGATCTCTTTGGCCATCTATGCTATATCCAAGTAATTAATAGAATTTATGGTTTAAATCAAAAGTTTTTCCCCCAAAATCTCATGTGTTTAAAGGTTGACTGGGTCATAGAGGCACTATAGTCATCAGTGGATTCATTCATTGACAGTTCAGTAACTGCATGTACGTAAGGCAGTGGGCTTGGCTAGAGATAAGGCACTAAGAGCAGGACCTGGGAGAGACTACTCGTCCTTGCTCTTGCCTCCTCTCTCTGCTTCTCAGCTGCAATGTGATGGGCAGCTTCCACCATGCCCTTTATAGACGAGTTTCTGCCTTGGGGCTAGTTGATTTCCATTTGAACTCACTGGAAATTGTGAACCAAATAAACTTTTCCTTTTAGTTCAAAATATCAGATATTTTGTCCCAGGAACACGAAAGTGACTGATATAGAATTCAAGGCAAAATGTCTACAAAATCCACAACAATCCAATTTGCCATGGAATTTGCTCCAACAGGATGCTCTTACCTTGTGGTTTGTAGGCACCTTTTAATTTCTCAATCAAATCCTATTTGATCAAAGTAATTTCTTATGCACTACTGATTACATTTTAAGACAATAATCTAGTTCATTCAAGTTTTAACCCATCATGAAACTTTTGTTTGAAAATTGCCTCAATGTTAATAAAAATGGAGAGAGTGAAAAAACCCATCCTCCCTAGGAGTTGAACCATAAAAATATCCAAATAGTTTATAATGTAATAATTTCATGAGCTATTACTTTTATTCATTTCTAGAGTACACTAACAGCATTTTTTCAGGGCAAATAAATGTATAAACTAAGTATGGTAGAATCTAGTATGCTGCAATGATCTGTAACCATTTGAAAACATATAAATCATCTTCTATGGTGTGAATATTTGCATCTTTAAAATTCACATGTTAAAATCCTAAATTCCAAAGTGATGACGGAACCTTCATCAAGGATATTAGTGCTCTTATAAAAGAGGCACTATGTAGGAACCAAAAAATTAGCTATTACTACATCCTAAATCTGCCAGGAATCTGATCTTTGACTTTCCAACATGCCAAAGTGTGAGAAATAAATTTCTATTATAAACTACCCAAGTCTACTTTGTTATAACAGCACAAATAGATGACTACAGTCTCATAATTCAGTGATATGTTGCTTAGAGGTTTTATTGAGATGAAGCAAACAGATATAAAATTAGAGAAAAAATAATTGACCAAATCTAACAAACTCTTGGAACATTTCAGATGTTTGAAGACAGTTACTGAGGCCTGAATAAGACCTTTCTTCTTTGTATTAAATGCTATCTTTCCTTCAACTTTTTGGATAGTTGAACTTAACAAATATTCTTTCTTTGAGTACTGAGGATTTAATCCAGGGCTTTATACATGCTAGGAAAGCAATGTACCATGGAGCTGCAGCATTTCATAAAGATTTTTAGTTCTTTGCCGTGTCTTTTTTTACAGGGTGAATTATAATTTTAAATTTATATTTTGTAGCCATCCCATATCGATTATAAACCCCTTAAATTCAGGAGTAAAGGCACATGAGGAGATTGAGAAATATTTCCTTTTTGTCTTATAGCCATGAATTTCAGTGTATACTATCACCATTCTACACCACCCACCCCACACAAAGAAATCTTATACCTGGAATGGGACCTTATCTCAGAGATTCAGGGTAGTAAATTAGAATATCATTAGGTTTGGATTAAGGTGAGGCTGATTTTAGACTCAAGAAACTTTATAGAAAACTATAGATGGCTGAAATCCAGAGCAGAAGATTGGCTAAGTCAAGATTGCAAATGTCCTTTTGTAAAATCAAAGATGTGCATACATCCCATAATGACAAAAAATAGAAAAATGAGGGCATTTTTCAAGTCAATGATATATTGTTTAAAAATAATGATTTTAAAAGTGGACGTTATATTATACCATTTTGTTATACACACACAGTTTTTTATTACCTAGGTAAGGCTTTCCAGAACAAAGCATGCTAAAGACAAAATGTAAAGAATAAATAGGAGTTATGCTCATAGCTAAGGCAACAAAGGGAGAGTATCATAAGAAGAGAGAAAAACTGAATATATTTGAGAAATTAAAGTCTAGAAGTGTAGGTTATAGAGTACAAGTGGACAGTAAAAGAGCCCTGAAGGTATGCAAAGCAAAAATGTGGAATACGTCTTGCTAATGAGTTAAGTGTTTATTCTTAGAGCCAATTTTAAAGAGAAAAGTGACATAATCAAGTGTCAGAAATCACTGTGTCCCCTATATTGATAACAGAAAAACAAGAGTGAAAAAAAATAACTTTTGAGGCATTTTTATAATGTAGGCAAGTGACATTTTTGGCATAAATGAAAGTATCACCAATGCTGTTAGAAAAAAACTGCCTTGATTTATTAAATATTCAGGAATTAGGACTACAAGCCTAAGAGAAAGAACCCAGAAAGAGAAGTATTCAGGAGAAGCTAATAAATTCAACAAGATGCCCTGAGTGGGTACAGCTATTACATATTCAGATGATGATGGGTAGTGGATAAAGGGAGAGGAATGTGAGGTTCAGGAGAGGCATCTTAACGGGGCGTATTCATTTACGATCAGCAGCAAGTGTACTGCACTGAGGAACTGAGCTTGCTGCGAAGCTGTGCAGCGTGTGAGAAGAGCCTCAGTAGAATGCTGGAGAATACCAAACTTTGGGCAAATAGGAAAAGAAGAAGATACAAGTAAGGAGGCTGTGAAGCCAAAGAGAAAACTGAGCGGCTATGTCATCAAAACAAATTAGCACTTTAGTAATCTTGAGCAGTCAGTGCTGACAAAGCAAGGAAAAAATGCCTCATGAGGTAGTTAGCTCTCTATCCATTGAAAATCTTTAAGTAAAACTCAAAGCTATTCCTCTGTAATATCAGAGAAAAGATTCCTATACTGAGCAACAGTTGAGTTTTAATGACCTCAAGGGGAATATTTTCCTCATGTTTTTTATTGAAACCCTATAATACTAAATCACTGCACACAGTTTATGAGAATGATGTATCCCTGTTGTATTTCTAATCAACTTTCTTATAAGAGATCACAGTGCTCATATCTTAAGTAAATGATTTGTCCCAGGCTGATCCCTTTACATGAATCTGGCATAATTACAAAATCCACATCAGACAAACATAAAAGCACATTTTTAGATACCATTTCCTTCTCTAACATGAGTCTAAACCTACATTTATTTGCTTTAACCAACTGTATGTTACGCTCACCTTCTATGATTCTCTCTGGTTCTTTCTGGTTCACTCTGGTCCTCTCCTCCTCTCTTCTCTTCTGTACCTTGAATGCTAATATTTGCTCCCATTGCTTGATAATTACTGGACATATTTCCCTGGCTCATTTTTGCTATTTGTGTTTGTCACAGTCTCCTTCGTTTATCTCTTATTTATCAATGTAATACTAACTCTGTAAGAAGTAAATTCCAGTGGCAAAACTCAAGTTTATCACATGCCCACTTCCTACTCACATATACTGTTTCTGGTTGGAGGATGGTTGGAGGATTAGGTGACAGACTCAGGCTCCTTCCACTCTATTGCTCTGTCATCATCTAGAGACTCAGAGTCCATTCAGCCGCTGCCAGGAGGGAAGAGGAAGAAACAACTATGAAATGGATGGGGCAACATGAAATTTGATGCACAATCAAATGGCTTTGGTACAGATTAATTCCATCAAAAAGCTTATAGGTATTGAATAGTTTCCACTATTCACCTCTTGTACTCTTCTGAGCTGCTAATTCTGTGTAACTTTCAGCTTGCCATAAATGTGGGCACAAAAGACTTTATCTCCATGCAAAAAGATTCCAATGTTGACAGAAGGGAATCATGGCCAGCATGCTTTAGATATTTTGTTTCAATGAAAACCAGATATCTGCTACAGCAGCTCATCATTTCCAGTAATAATTTCTGTATAATCTTAGCTGCTAGCATTTAAACTACAAAAAAGCTGGGGCTCAGCACAGTATGTTTATTCTCACATATAAAAGAATGATATAGCAAAGAGGAACTTGATGAAGAGCTTTGCTGTATTTCTTGGTTTCAAGGAATAATAGTCTAACCATCTTTTAGCACAACTTTCTTATACGGCTCCGAATCCTCTACACTTATGCAACAGAAAGGAAACTGTGGAGAGAGAATATCTACTTGGTTTGAAAGAGATCCATATCATGTGCTGATGTTTTGTTGCCATGGATGGGTAATAGGAAACCATCTAGAAGCAATAAGCTGCCATGAAATGTAGTCTAGGGCTGTTTAGTTGTTTTTCAGCCAGAAATCAGAGCTATAGGATTTATAAGCTTTTAAATCATATGTAAGACTGACCTCCACTCCAACTCTGTGATGAGGGATCACTAGAAAATCCCAAAAAGAATTAAATTAAATCCAGATTTGCCCTGATCTCCTTGGTTGCAGAAACCTAGAACTCAGTACACACTCATATTTGATGCAGCCAAGGCTCTTCAACAGAAGAGACTGAAATAGCTAAGCAAACATGTTTTTCAAAGTTGTGTGAATGAACATTGCTCTGCATACTTGTTCTAAACCTTGAAGCAGAATATTATACACAGAACTGAATTTCCATATGTGGAAAATGTAATATTGCTATTTGCAAGTCATGTTCATTTGTATACCAGAAACCTGCCAGCAATGCACCCAAAATTCATTTTAGCTGCTATTTATAGCAATATCAGCATTCAAGTTTTTATGTAAAAATAGCAAAGTGGAGCTACTGGCATAATAGTGGCTAATATATTTTTTCATTCGTACATAAAAGTTTACTTGTTCTTTGTAGAAAAATATGTTAAGACTAAAAATTGTGTAGAGGCTTAAAAGATAGGTTAAAATCAAATACCTACATGACAACCAGATAAAAGATATTGAGCAACATTTAGGCTCTTTCCATATATTTCTATATTTGACAATATATTAACAAATCTGAGAGACATACTTGTTTAGAGGTTGGACTTCACTTTGAATCAACCATTTCTATAACCACAAACCATAATCATAACCACAACTACTCAGTGAGATAAGGTCTAGTGAAAAATGCTCAACACCTAGAATGATATATAGAGAGATTAGCAAACAATTTGCAAAATATTCTAGTGTAGTAACAAACAATTTGTCCACCTACCTAAGTTTTTAGTAAATTCTAAATATTTTTCCTTGTCTGGATATTTCTTCACTGAATAAAACTATGCTTTTATAATTAAATATAGAGCTGAGAGATACTTTTCTGATTTGGACTCCAATTTGAAAAGAACTTTTGTCACTTTCACCTTTACAACACAAAAAATCTGGACAGTATGAAAATAATTTATTGAATGCATCAGAAATCTAACTTCTCAGGGAATATGGACACCTAAAAACACAGAGCTGCAGGTGTGTCCAAAAGAGAAAAAGGTCTAAGATCCATTTCCCTGAAATAGGGGCCAGCAAACCCACAAACTTTCTGAATCGCTTAAATGGTTGGTGAGTGTAGACCAGGGTAAAAGAACCTCCTAGGGTCCTGTTTCAAGGATATCACATATTTTTTATAAATTTTTCTTTCAGTGACTCCCCAAGCTTCTCACTGTAAAGATCTCAGAAAGATGGTAAGTTGCACCCAGAGTCAGAACAAAGGTCTGTCTGTGGGAAAGGGCATAGCCATCACACAGTTCAATATGTCATATTACAGTGATACATACATATCCATGTTTATAGCACCACAATTCATAGTAGCTAAATCTTGGAAGCAGCCTGCATGTCTATCAAAAGATGAAAGGAGGGCTGGGGATTTAGCTTAGTGGCACCACACCTGCCTCATAAGTGCAAGGTCCAGAGTTCGATCCCCAGTACACACACACACACACACACACACACACACACACACAAAAGATGAATGGATAAATAAAATATGGTATTTATATACAGTACAGTACTATTCTGCTACAAAGAATAAACTTGAGTCATTATAGGAAAAAATGGTATACCTTCAGGCCATAATATTAAGTGAAATAAATAAGACTCACAAGCTTCAACATCACATGGTTTCTTTTATGAGAAACCCAAAATATAAATAAAAAGCAAACTAACAGATCGATAATAGGAAGAAGGAAAATAGATCTTTTCAAATGGGAACAGGATCAAGGGATGGAGGGGCTGATGAAAAAAATTGAGATGTGAAATGTACATATACCAACTCCCCACAATGAATACAATCATTATGTACTGCAACCATGTACTTCAAGAAAATAGATTGAGAAAACATAAAGTATGGGAAAGGGGGGAAATACTATCACATTAATTAGGCTTCTTAACATTGAATGAATGTTCTCTTTTTATTTATTTACTTACTGTTTTTTCTGCTTGCATTTTAGTTTGGGTAGTTTCTGTTGACCTATCTCCAAGTAAGTTGAATCTCTCCTTTGCTGAGTTGAGCCTACAAATGAGTCTACCAAAGGCATATTACAGTTCTGTCATTATATTTTGAATTCTGTTATTTCTTTTTGATTACAGAGGGTCACTGATTTATAGCAGCTTGACTTACAATATTTTGACTTTACAATGGTGCAAAATCAATAAATATTCAGCAGATTCTATGCTTCAAATTTTTATCTTTTCGTGGATTAGTGAAATGCAGTATGATACTCTCTAGCCATGCCAAATTGTAGCAAGAGGGAATCACAGCAGCTCCCAGTTAGTTATATGCCCAAGAGGTAAACAATCAACTCTAGTGTGCTCTATGTTAGATGTGATATTTGGTAGGTTAGGTATTAAATGCATTTTTGACTTATGCATATTTTCAATTTACAATGGGTTTATCAGTGTGTAACCTGATCATAAGTCAAAAACATCTTCATTTCTTAAGAGTTTCCATTTCTTTGGCTACATCCATTCCATCTATTCATGAATTTTGCTTACTTTTCCCATTTGATATCTTGAAATATTAATCACGGTTATTTTAAATTATCTTTCCGATCACTTCAATATATATGTAATTTTTTAATATGATTCTGATGCTTTCACTCATCATATTGTATTTCCTTTTGCCTTTTGGCCTAACTTGTAATTTTTTTGGTTGAAATTGGATATCTTGCCTTGCGTAATAAGAGCATAAGTAAATAGGCTCTTACTGTAAGAATTTGTGTTAATCTGCTTAGGTGTTGAGTTGTGTTTAATGTTTATTGTAACTGTAGAAAACAGCTACAGTACCAGCCTTCAAACACCTCTAGATTTTTGCCTTGCATTTTGGTGTTAGAGTTTTCCTTTTGTTGGTCTAGGTGAGAGTTTGTGCCTTGCTGCTCTTTTGCTTGTTATCCATTGCTATTAATCTGGAGCAGAGAAGGTATAGATGAGGGTGGGTGGGGAGCATCCTACAATCTGATTAAATCTCAATTTTGGAGGGGGCCTGTGTCGCAAAGTTGTGGTTTACACAATAGTTTCCATCTCACTTTCATTGTTATACTTTTTTTTTAAATTGAATTGGTGTTTTACTATGTAGCCCAGGCTGGTATACTCTTGGCCCAAAGTGATCTTCCTGCTTCAGTCTCTCAAGCTCCCTAGTGGACAAACTCAGCTTGTTAGAGAGGACTTTTCATAATGACTCAAGTATATGTTATATATACAACATATACTTAAACCATTTTAAATATAAAAACTCTGGAAGGGCTTGGGGATTTAGCTTAGTGGTGCCACTGCCTGCCTCGCAAGTATAAGGTCCTGAGTTTGGTACCAGAACAAACAAAAACTCTGGTAGTTAAAAGTAAAGGAGATAGAGAAACATACAAATACAAATATTTGTATAAAGTGAAAATATAGTATAAAGTATTTATTTAAAAAAGCTAAAGAATTCATATTAATTTTAGACAAAGCTAACCTCACACAGTGAAGACTATTAGAGATAAAGAAGAGCATTATATATGATAAAGGCCAGTTTTCCAAGAAGACTCAAAAACTTAAAATGTATATCTTTCTAAGAATGGGACATCAAAATAGACAAAGCAAAAACTGATTGAATTAAAGGGAGAAAAGAAAAAATCCACTATTATATTGGTAAATGTCAATAACCCTCTGTCAGTAACTGGTAGATCAACAGACAGAACTTCAGTAAGGTCAGAAATGAACTGAATTGAGAAATGCTATCAATCAACTTGATGGAATTTACATTTATACAGTATTCTAAACTCACATGAAACGTCACCACGATAGGCCATAAATCACTTTTTAATAAATTTAAAAATGAGAAATCATACAAAATAACCTTTGAGACTACAGTGAAAATAAACTAAAAATCAGAAATAGAAATTCCCAATTACTTAAAAATTAAACAATATAAATCTTAATAACTGAAGGGTCAAAAACAAAATCTAATGAGAAACTTTAAACTATTTTGGTGTAAGTAGAAATTAAAATTATATTAGCATAAGGCACAGCAAAGCTTGGAGGAAAAATATACCACTAAATGTGTATATTAGGAAAAAATAAAGCTATGATACCAACAACTTAAGCTTCACACAGGAAACAGCAAGAACATATAAAAACTAACGCTGAAGGAAGAAAGAGACTAATAAAATTTGAGCAGAAATCTACAATATGTAAACAAGAAATGAATAGAGAAATTCAACAAAAATCAAGGTAGTCTTTAGAAAAATTAATTTATGAAAAAGCCTCCAGTCATTTTGAGAGAGAGAGAGAGAGAGAGAGAGAGAGAATGAAATAGACCCATATCTTGTAACACCCAAACAAAATTCAACATAGAGATAGATGACCTATAGCTTTTAAATAAATAGAATTAATCAATTAAAGTTTTCCCCAGAAGAAATTCCCAAATGCACATTTTATCCCTCCAATTCTACCAGACCTTTAAAATTCTCCGCAATCTCTCAGAGCAGATGGAAGCAGAGGGAAACATTTCTCAACTCTTTTTATTAGGTCAACATTACCTTCATAACAAACTAAGGAGGGTATTAGAAGAAAAGAAAACTAGAGCCCAATATTTCTCAAGAACATAAATGTAAAATTAACACAAGTTAATCAAATCAAAAAATATATAAAACTAATTTATTTGGTTATATCATCAACAAAATATATCTAGAAACCTGGAGAAAACTATCATCCAACTCTTGATTATAGAACAACAGGAGACAGTTTACAAATGTCATAATAATAGCTAAATCATCTTAGATTCTTTTTATAAACTTCTTGTAACTTGTGAAACATGATTTTTTTTTTATTCAAATCTACTTCCCCAAATTGTCCTTTGCAAGAGTGGAGTGCAGCACTAAACTATGCATGCAAAACATCACTATGCCTTACCCTCTTGTGAAAGAAGTACACAGCATTTGCCCTCCAAGAAATGTGGGCTCCCTGGACCAAACCCTGCAATTCGTCCATGCCCCCTGGATCTTTCAGATCAATGCCTCTGCCTTCCTTTGGGCATCACACCTGGCCCCTGTGTTCTCTGAGCAAAAGACTATCACCTATATCAGTCAGAGACTGACTTTGTTCATTAATACAGTATCCATTGAGTGGAAAGAAGACACCCCAAAAAGTCACTTTTGCTTCACATTTTTAACAATTAAAATCCTAGGGAGGCAAATTCATATTTGGAAAAAAACATCAAGTGGCCTAGATGACTTTATAATGAAATGTTATCCCACCTCATTCCAGTTCTACTTCCCAGGAAGGTCCGTGTCTGGCTCATATATATGTTTTTCCTCCTACTTCTTTTAGTATTCATCTTCGAGTCTAATCTCACTGTGATATTGTTCCCTTTCAGTCATCACTAGATGTTGAGGATACTCAGATTGCTTTTATATCTGTTGTGTAAAGAATTTCCAAACATAAACTGCTGGAGCAACCTAGCAGAGTTTATAATATAAACCATCCTGGGGGGACAACATTCAGGCATATATTCCCTCAAAATCTCTTTTAATCCCTTAGCATTGTCAGGCAAAAATGTTCTATATGATTCACAGCCAATGTGCCACCTGAGAGAGAGAGAGACGTTCATCATTCAGCAGCTGAGACATACATCAGGAAAACTCCAAGAGTGAAAATAAACCCTGATGGCCTTCCATGTTTCATACTTATTAGTCTAAGAGACATAAGGAAATATCTATTTTCTCCAAAAAAAACGTGTTGTAAGGAATTTCTGTACACTATGGAGTGTGCTTTCTGAGGACCAGGCTCTATACCCAGATAGCCCTGGGAACACCTAGCATGTCCTACTTGTACCACCTAACTTCCCCAGAAACCCTGAAAAACATAATTAAACACTGTGAGAAACATCCAGTATCTAAGTCACAGCATGCAGGATAAGATGGCACCAAGTAACAGCACCCGGCTGATCCCACTGATTCTGCCTCAAAACCAGTAGAGAATCACAAGGCCGGGGCATAAGAAAACATAAATCAGCATGAAGTAAGGTTCTGACAGTTCACTGTACCCAGCTTTAAGATGAACCACTAGTGGCAGTCACAATGATTTGGCTGCATAACTTGGAAGCACTGAACCTGCTTGGTAGGGCTGGTTAGGCCATAAAGTAAGGTCAGAACATAGATCTGGAGATGGACCATACCCAGGTGGAGTCCTTTACAATTAGCTTTATTCTCAGTTCGTGGTCTTTGTCGCTAGTTCACTGGAAAACTTGAAATAAGTAAAAGAAGAATACCTATGAGCATCCAGCTCCACAGTTTGGCAACATGGCAACACTGGGGCCCATGAACTTTGTCTCCTTTGTCACTGCACAGTCTTTGAGCTCCTAACTTAGATCAGCTGGCATTGGTCAAATTTATTCTCATCTTCAAAGACATTTCTTTTTGTTTTGTATTGGTTTTAAAACTTGATTTTCTATTTAGAAAAAAAAAACCCGATTTTCTAATTGAAAAGAATTATATACATTTAGTACAAACATGTTTTGAAATACGAATATCCTGTGAAATGGCTAAACAAGCTAATTGACAAGTGCATTACTTCACAAATTTTTCTGTGGTGAAAAATGCTTGAAATCTTTTCTCAGCAATTTTCAAGAATACAATATATTGTTATTAACCATGGTCACCATGTGAAGCAGATCCATTGAATTTGTTTCCCCTATCTAACTGAAATTTGACCAACATCTTCCAGACTTCTTCCAGCACCAGCCACTGGAAACCATCTTTCTATTCTACTTTTATGAGTTCAGTCTCTAGCAATTTTTACTATTTTCTCCTACATTACCCTACATTGTCACATTTTTTTCTTTTCTACTGAATCATAACTTCTGTCTATAAACATACTGTTGTTTCTTCCATTTGGAATAAACAAAAAAATTATCTTGATCCCATTTCTTTTATCATCTATAGTTCTACAGTTTCATTTTTTGTTGCTCTGTATAACTATGCTTCTCAAAAGAGTTATTTCAACTCACTATCTCCATTTTCTCTCCTTCTAACACTGTTTTTTGTACCAGGAATCAAACTCGGGTCCTTGCATTTTCAAGGCAGGTGGTGGAACCACTGAGCTAAATCCCCAGCCCTAACACCTTCTTAAACATAGCTAATTTGTCTTTCAAGCAGCACTCCTCCAAAACGGCTTTTTTCAGTAGTTCCAATGTCCTTGACATTGTTAATTTCAAAGGAAAGTTCTTCCAAATTCCCTACATAACCTACTTAGGCAGCATTTAGCAGTGATTCACTCTCTCTGCTTTAAAATACGTTTTCTTCTTGGTATCCAAGGTACCATATTCTGCACGTTTTTTTCTCCAATTACACTACCTGATTCTTCTCATTATATTTAACTTGTTTTAGTGCATGTTTTCACCTTCTCAGTATTGGCTTCACCACATTTCAGTATTTGATCCTCTGTTATTTAGAGATCTGCTTTATTGGTGATTCCAGCTGAAACATTTACCCGACATTCCAGATCTAAAAGGCTACACCATCCTAAAGGCAACACTAACTCAAGTACCCACTTGGATGTCTATGAGATATGTCAATAAAAAATGTAAAGTAACTCAAATAGAGGATAAAGATAGATGTTCTTCAGGAAGCAACTTAAGATCAAGTGGTCTTTGAGACAAAGTAGGATTAGAGTTTTCATAAAGTGAGGGGAGAAGGAGGATGTACTACTGAGGTTGCAGTTTTCTTTATCTTTACTGTGGCATTTGATGTTAGGATGATGGAGATGTTCAGATTTTTATGCTCTGCCTTTTTGGGGCAGCTGTCTCAAGGAGTCCTGATGATAGCTATCTTTGTAAATCTTATAGATCAACTGTTAATGGTTTAATGCTGGTTAAAATTTAGAGAAGGAGGATCTAAAAATGAAATAAACAGAGAATGTGAACACTCCTACATGCCATCAGTAAGGCACACAGGCCTCAGCCAGAATCCCACTGCCAACAGCACAGTGGGCAGATCCAGGAGGCCATCATTCTGAGCCCAGGAACAGGCCCAGTGATGAGCATTAGAGAGAAGGCCTCTCCAAGACTTGTTGAGAATTGAAGCCAACTGGGAGAGAAAAGAGTCACTTCAATCAAGGCACAGAAGACTGCAGCAGCTTAAATGAGAAGACACTTAAGCAAAACTCAAAACCAGACTTCCAGATCACCAAGGAACAATGAGATGAAACATTCTAAAACTCAAAAACCTGGATTCCCTGAACTGGCAACAAGAGGATCTAGAAAAAATTAAATAAGAAATAATTTCTCAGATAACAATGGAGATGGAGTCCATAGTGAAAGATACAATTAATAACTCTAGAGCAGACACAGATAAAAAAAATAGAGGTACTCAGGAAAATGAGGGAATCCCAGCCTAGGAAACAAATGGAATCCATAAAACAGATTCAAACAGATATCCAGGAAATTAAAAACTCCATTAATGTTTACACAGAAGAATGAGCTAATGTGACAACAGAATATCAGAAATAGAAGACAGGTTTATGATTAGTGACCAGGAAAAGAAAGATTTATTTAAAATATCAAGAGACCATGAGAAATCAATCCAGCAGCTGCTAGATGTTGCAAAGAAGAATAACATAAGACTGACAGGAGTCAATGTAGAACTAGGAGATAGTGCAAACAACATAAAAAATACTGTTCACAGAAGTAATGGCAGAAAACTTCCAAAGCAGGGGAAAAGAATTTGACACACAGATAAATTGAGGCATATGGGACTCCAACTAGCTATTATTTTTTTAAAAAATCTACATCTAGGCATATAATAGTCAAGATTCCAGAAACCCAACAGAAGATCAAAATAGTACATGAAATTAGAGAAAAGAAACAAATGACATACAAAGGAAAGTCTATCGGAATCACAACAGACTTCTCAGCACAAACCCTCAAGTCAAGAAGAGACTGGAGTGAAGTATTTCAAGCCCTAAAAGAAGACAACTTCCAACCCCGATTGATGAACCCTGAAAAATTATCTTTCAAAATCAATAGAGAAATAAGATATTTTCATGACAAAGAACACCTGAGGAACTTCATGAATACAAAACCAGCACTCCAAAAAATTTAAATCATATCCTTGGAAAAGATGAGTATAACAACCCCAGGAAGCCCAGCAGAATGAATCCATCAGTCATGTTGAAATTAAATGCAAAGAAGGTGAATCCAACAAAAATAAAAATCATGACAAGGATAAGTCAATATATATCAGTTATAACCATCAATGTTAATGGTCTCAATTCACCAATCAAAAGAAATAGACTGGCAGAAAGGGTCAAGAAGCAAGATCCAACAGTATGTTGCATATAAGAAACACACTTAATTAAAAAAGAAACTCATAGACTGAAGGTTAAAGGGTAGAAAACAAAACTCCAGGAAGCTGAATACAACAGGAGCCCCCCAAAAAGCAGAAGTAGCTATCCTATTTGCAGATAACATGGATTTCAAACCAACACTAATTAAGAAAGGCAAAGAAGGACATTACATCCTTGTAAAGGAAACAATCCAAGAGGAAGAAATGACAATAATAAATATATTCACCAAATATATGCACCCAACTATATTAAAAATACTAATGGGCAGGAAAAATCAAATAAGTACTAATGCAATAGTAGCGAGGGACCTCAGTACCCCACTGTCACAAATAGATAGGTCAGCTAGACAAAAATAATGAAATACTAGTATTCAACCAAACTCTTCAACAAATGCACTTAGCAAATGTCTACAAGTGTTCCACCCCACAAAATCAGAATATACTTTTCAACTACACAAGTGTCATTTCCAAAATAGACCACATACTTGCTCATAGAACATGTTTAAGTAAAAGCAAAGAATTTGAAGTTATTCCCTGCATAGTATCAGATCATAGTTTGATGAAATTGGAGACTAATAGCAAAAGAAACTGAAAGAATTTCAAAAGCACATTAAAACTGAACAACAAACTCCTGAACTACCAGTGGGTCACAGAGGAAATTAAAGAAGAAATTAGACAGTTTCTAAAATTAAATGACAATTCCAGTGAAACATATCATAATTTATGGGACACAATGAGAGCAGTATTACAAGGAAAATTCACTGAACACACATTATGGGAAAGCAGAGCAAGTTCAAATAAACAATTAATGCTGAACCTCAAACTTCTAGAAAAAGAAGAGAAGGAAAAAACCAGACTTATATAAGGGACAAAATTACAAATATCAGAGGAGAAATCAATGCAATGCAGACTAAGAGAATGATATAAAAAAATCAATGAAGCAAAGAATTTATTCTTTGAAAGAATAAACAAACTTGACAAACCTTTAGCCAACCTTATCGAAAAAGGAAAGAAAAGGCCCAAATCCATGCAACTAGGAATGAATGAGTAAAATTACAACAGACCCAGCAGAAATCCAGACAATCATTAATACCTACTGAGAAACTATATGCCAATAAAATGGAAAACATGGAAGAAATGGACAGATTTCTAGATACATAAGAATTAACAAAGTTAGACTGAGAATGAAAACAGAGAAAATAAAATGGAAGGCAACAAAGAGGAAGACTGAAATCTGTTTTTTTTTTTTTATTGGAATCTTAAATTTGAGAAGTCCATAATAAAACCCCCAACAAACATACTCATTCCTGCAGTCTTCCATGTCTCAGTTCATAGCAACCTCATTCTTCAGTAGCTCAGACCAACCCTGAAGTCCTTTGGGCTCTCATCACTTTCACATCCCATACAAAATCGATCTATCAGAAAATCCTAACACATATACTCTCCAAATTCATCCACTTTTCACTTCCATTACTACTTCCATGACCTGGTCACCATCATTTCTCACTGAGACTGTTCTTATGGTCCTCTAATTGGTTTCACTTCTTAACTCCCTATTGTCTGTTATGAAAAACCATCAGCCAACATCATATTGAATGGCCAAAAACTGAAAACCTTCATGTTAAAATCAGGAACAAGACAAGGATGCCCACTATCACCACTTCTCTTCAATATAGTCCTGTTATCTTCTAATATTACATGTGTGTGTGTGTGTGTGTGTATTACTGCACTCATATATAAATAACTCCTATCACTCTTAGATTAAAAGTTAAGTAAGCTCATATAATGGCCACATAGTCTAAGAAAGTCTATCTCTTTATTATCCTTGTCTGTTATAACCCTTCCCACCTTTCTCACGCCACTCCATCCTCCGTTATTTCTTGAATATGCCAGGCTCCTTTCTAACACAGAGCTTCTGCACTGAACTGACTCATACCTGAAATTCCTTTCCTCACATAACTGCAGGCCTCACTCTCTCATCTTTTACCTCAAATGCTGCCTTCCTATTATGATCCTTCCATAGCCCCACCTCATCACTCCAGTTCTCACCATAGCACTAATCACTATATGAATATAATAAAATTTAATCATTATTTTCCCCTCCCTTGCCCTTTCCCCCACTAATAGAAACACTATGAGGTCAAAGATTTTGACTGTTTTATTGACTACAGTATTCCTAGCATCTAAAACATGGGTAAATACAGTACATTACAAGAATGCTTGAAAGAAAGAATGAATAAATGACTGTTATAATTTACCACTATTTATCTCTTTTCTCTCTGCCTAAGATTCCCAATCATAGATTACATATTCTAGATGACTCCTTCATTTCTTCTTATGTTTTCTTCCACGTATCTTTTGTCTCAAATTTCTCAAATAATTTTTCTACTTTATCTTCCAGACCTTATGTTCTATTATTTGTCAATCATATATTAAATTAGCCAAAGGGCTTGTCCTTTCATTACAGCTTATGTACACATTCATTATTATTTTATGCACTTAATATATTTTTAAATCTAAGAACACTCTTTGGAGATTTGCTTTGAGAATTTGTGATTTTCTTTTGGTTATCTGCATTTTTTTTTTTTACTTTCCTGATGATCAGATACTTTTGCTCTATTGAAAAGCATTAAAAATGAAAGAACACACACAAAATAAAAACAAGGAAAGTTAGAGTAAGAGAAATACTGCTATATACAACTGACTGAGGTCTCCAGGAAAAAAAAAGACTTAAGGATACAGGAATATGAGAAGTAAATCTAAATAGGGAGAACTAAATGGTTTTACTATCCATAAGTAGCAAATCTTGCATTCCTGACCACCTCATCCTTACATACTCTGGGAGTCTATCACCACTATTTTACATGTTCTATCTCCAGGACAGCATGTTTTCTTTCAAATAGCCAAGAGGCTTTCCAGAGAGTACACAATAATTCGCCCTCCCTGGAAGAAACTCTTGGGAAGACAAATGAAAAAAAAAATAGCTTTCCTGAATCATATGGTTATCACCTTCTCTGCAGGAACAAGTAGGCATTTCTGGAAGAAGCTCTTCCATGACAGGGGCTTGATCAGTGGAAGCTACACCCTGCCCTAGATCCTGGGGTTGAATTTACCAAGAGTCAGATTCTATAAGGAGGAGAATTCTAAGGCTTAGGCAATTGAGGCTTATTGGAATCTGGTTTTAAAAACTTAAAAATCTACAGGTTGCAGGAGGTGAATTGAAAATAAAGTAAAAGTTATCCAGGCAATATTGAATCATATTTGTATTTCATAATAAAGTTTAGAAGTTCTCCACTTGCCATAAGGATTGGTGAATCATATACTAAAAGCCAGTATTCTGAGGGATCAGTGAATTTTTGAAAATGAAAAAGTCAAAAATTCAAATCTTGTTATTTTAATGTGGAGGGAAATATAAAAGTGGTAGTTGAGATAGATCACGACAGGCCATCTAGCACAGAGCCTGAGCTGGAGTAGGTACTAAATAAACTTTTATGAGACCTAAGTGTTAGTAAGGCCTCCTATCCACAGAAAAAGTCAAAGCCTGGAGAAGCTAACTGACTTGCCAAAAGGAAAGGTATTGTACAGACAAATTTAGAATTTCTGTACCAGAGCAAATTTCTTAGAGCTGGGGGGATAGCTCTATGGGAATACATTTGCCTAGCATGTACAAAGCCCTGGGTTCAAACCTCAGCACTGTAAAAAACAAAGCAAACAAATAAACAAACTATGAAACAACAACAAAAAAGAATAGAACCAAACTTCTGGATCAAATATAAAAACACTCAAACTATGATTTTAGCACTAAAAACTCAAACCATGATTTTCCCAACAGAAAAGCAACCTCACATTTTTTATTACACATGTAATTGGTTGCATAATGAACAGTTATTGTAGTAGTAGCGAGAGAATTCAAAATTATATGTATTTAAATATCAAATACTTTTTTAAAATAAGATTTTTAAAAAATAATTTATATGCAATAAAATGTGTCAATTTTGAGTATAGAATTTAATGAGTTTTGTAATCAAGACTATATCAATGTTTAAATATTTCTACCAACCAAAATAATTCTCTTTTGCCCTTTAATGTTGTCCTTCTCTCCCACACCATCCTTAGATATTTACTCATCTATTTTCTATAGTTATGCATTAGAATTGCATGTTCTGTAATACATAAATGGAATCATATAGTTTCTATTCTCTTTTTTGATATTGTTTCTTTAATGTAACATTGAGTTGCATCTGTGTGAACTTTTTTCTTAATCAGTAACACTTTATAATGTAGATATGTCAGATTTATCTATTCACATGATAATAGAAATTTAAAATTATGTCCTAGATTGTGCTCTCATGAATAAATTTATTATCAGTGTTTAGTATGGACATTGTTTTATGCATGTTGGTAAATTGCCAATAGTATAATTGCTTAATCGTATATCAAGTTCACACTAACTTTTAAAAGAAATTGACAAATAGTTCTCTGAAGTGGCAATTTTATATTCACATTAGGAATGTATGATAATTCTACTTATTATATAACCTCACCAATATTTAGTATTTCAGTATTTTTAATCTGAACCATTTCAGTGGTCATTTAGCAGCATCTAATTGTGATTTTCACCTACATTAATATAATAACTATTAATGTTCAGCATTTTTTCACTTGTTTATTGGCCATTTCTATGTCTTCCTTACTGAAGTCTGTCAAATGTTTTGTACATATTCTACTGGAATTGTTTGTATTATTAATTGTAAGCATTCTTTATGAATCTAGATAAAAAATCCTTTAAGATACATATATTGCAAAGCTTATTTTATGACTTGTTTTTTATTTTCTGAATTATATTTTAAAGGCAGAACTTACTAGTTTTAATCAACTATATCAATTTTTATCTTCTTTAAAAATTTTTATATCACTGTGGTATGATTCTTTTGATTCTTTTGGAAAGGTACTCAGCAGAGGGATGTCTGGGTCAAATGGAACCTCTACCCAGCTCTTTGAGGTATCTCCATATTGATTTCCTTAGTGGTTGCACCAGTCTGCACTCCCACCCACAATGGAGAAGGGTTCCTTTCTCCCCACAACCCCGCCAACATTTGTTATTGGTTGATTTCTTGATAGAAGCCATTCTTTGTAGGGTGAGGTGGAATTTCAGTGTTGTTTTCATTTGCATCTCTCGAATGACCAATGATGTGGAACATTTTTTCATATATTAACTTGATGCTTTTACTTCTTTGTCTCAGAAATGTCTGTTCATTTCGGATGCCCATTTTTGAATCAGGTCTTTATACTTTGGGGGGACTGACTGTTTTGAGTTCTTTATATATTCTAGATAATAGTCCTTTGTCTGAGGAGCAGCTGGTAAAAATTTTTCCCCACATTGTAGGTTGTCTTTTAGTTCTGTTGATGGTTTCTTTTGCAGTGCACAAGCATTTTAATAAGATGAGATCCCAGTTGTTGATTCTTTCTGCTAGTTCCCATGCTACTGAGGATTTGTTCATAAAGTCTTTTCCTATGCCAATATCTTCAAGAGTTCTGTCTAACTTATCTTCCAGCAAATTTAGTGACTTTTTTAAAATATTTAATACACTTGGATTTTAGTATAGTGCCTGGTGAAAGATAAGGGTCTAGTTTTATTTTTTTCCTCATTGAGTTTATTGGTACGCATTAGGGATACAGTACAGTTACATTCATCATTGGAAACTTGTACCTTTACATGACAGATCTTGGTTCTCATTTTTCCCCATAGCTTGCCCTCCCATCACCCTCCCTCCCTTCCCTATTTACAAAAACTTTATTTCCATTTTTTTCATTTTCTCATATGTTTTCTTTTTTCCCTTATTACCTTTCCCCTACCCTTTCCACTTTCCCTACACCTTTAGCCCTTTTCTTCCTATTTCACATTGCCAATTATATCATTAGTATCTTACATACCATTATCGTTTTTCACACCAGAGAAACTCTTCAGTATTTACACGTATGACTTATTTATTTCACTTAGGAGTATATCCTCAATATGTATCCATTTTCCTATTAATTACTCTAATTGGCAGGTTGAAATGCAGTTTTTCCGACACCATTTATTAAAGAGGCTATCTTCCCTCCAGTGAGGATGGTTGTCTCCTTTGTCAAAGATGGACATAGCTGAGTGCATCTGGAGTTTTTCTTGTGTCTTCCAATTTATTCCACTGATCCTCAGATCTATTATTTGCCAGAACCATGCTGTTTTTATCACAGTGGCATTGTAGTATAGTTTAAAATTAGGAATTGTAATACCTGCTGCCATGTCTCTTTTGCCTAGGATGGCTTTTGCTATTCTAGGTCTCTTCTGGTTCCAAATGAATTTTTGGATTAATTTTTCTAGTTCTGTGAAAGATGCTGTTGGAATTTCAATTGGCATTGCATTGAATCTGTAAAGCAGTTTTGGTAGTAAGGCCATTTTCACTATGTTGAGTCTTCCTACCCAGGAGCAGGGGATATCTTTCCATTTTCTTATATCCTCTTCCATCTCTTCTATCAGAGTGCTATAGTTTTCAGTGTAGAGGTCTTTTGCTTCTTTTGTTAGATTGATTCCTAGATACTTCATTTTTTTGGATGCTATTGTGAAAGTAATTGTTTCCCTAATTTTTCTCTCAGTTAGTCTATTATTTGTGTACAAGAAGGCTATTGATATTTGAGTGTTGACCTTGTATCCATCTCCTCTGCTGAAAGTGTCAATTAAGTCTAGAAGTCTTTTGGGGGAATTTTTTGGGTCTTCAATGTAGAGTATCATATCATCAGCAAATGACAGTTTAACTTCTTCCTTTCCTATCTTTATTGCTTTAATTTCTTTCTCTTGTCTAATTGCAGTGGCTAATGTTTCCAGAAATATACTGAAGAGGAGTGGTGACAGTGGGCATCCTTGTCTTGTTCCTGATTTTAATGTGAAGGTTTTCAGTTTTTGGCCATTTAATATGATGTTGGCTGTTGGTTTTACACAGATAGCCTTTATTAAGTTGGGATATAGACCATTTATTCCATTTTTTTGCAAGGTTTTTATCATGAATGTGTGTTGAATTTTGTCAAATGCTTTTTCTGCATATATGCACACCTATGTTTATAGTGGCACAATTTGTAATAGCTAAAACTTGGAAGCAGCCCATTTGCCCATCAGTTGGAGACTAGATAAAGAAGATGTGGTTTTTCTATAAAAGGGAATACTACTCAGCCATAAAGAATGAGAAACTAAAGTCATTCATAGGAAAATGGATACATATTGAGGTCATACTCTTAAGTGAAATAAGTCACACATGTGTAAATACTAAATAGTTTCTCTGGTATGAAAAACTGTAATTGTAAATAAAATCTGAATGGTATAATTGACAATATGAAATTGGAAGAAAAGGGCTAAAGGTATAGGAGAAGTGGGAAGGGTATGGGAAAGGTAATAAGGGAAAAGAAAACATATGAGAAAATGAAAAAAATGGAAATAAAGTTTTTGTAAATAGGGAAGGGAGGGAGGGTAAAGGGAGGGCAAGCTATGGGGGAAAAATGGGAACCAAGACCTGTCATGTAAAGGTACAAGTTTCCAATGATGAATGTAACTGTACTGTATACCTAATGTGTACCAATAAACTCAACGAGGAAAAAAAATATTTTAAACTCAGACATGTATTCTTATGTTTTTGTCTAGAAGTTTTAGAGGTTTAACTCTCTCTCTAGCCCTTTCTCTTAATCAGTTTTAAGATAAGTCTGTGTGTGGTATGAAATGAAGATTAATCCCCCCCCACAATGCCAGCTATTATAGTACCATACAATGAGAAGGCTCTTCTCATTTGGTCTTCCTTGCTATTTCACTGGAAATCAATGATCTTATATCTGCGGTTCCAATTCTTGACTCTGTTGATTGTTCTACATATCTGTCTTCATGCTGATCAGACTATCTTGAGGGAGAGTTGTTTGTGCAAGGAAGGAAAGAAAGGGGAAGAGGACTTTCCTGGCAGGAAATGATGCATTTCCATGTGGCAAAAGTAAAAATATCATCCATTTCAGAATAATAAAATTTATTTTTATTTCTCATTAATTTTATCTTGATTAATCATTTAATATTTGTTAAGTATTTCTGTGCTCTATGGATACAACATGTATGCTGGGAATAATATTATTTCATTTTATTGTTTTTATTGTCTTATCTAATGACTATTCTTGTTGCTTACTTTTGTAGTCTTCCATTAATAAATTTTAGAATTATTCAAGTTAATTTGTTAGCATTTAATTGAAATGTGAGAGTCATTTTCACTAGCAAAAACTGTAAAAATATATTGAGATAAAAATGTTTGGTTAAACTGAGGGAGATATGATTGACTCTCGCAAATATTTATTAATCATGTTCTATTTACTGAATGCTGTGCTATGTGCTTTATGTGCCAGAAATGTAACTGCTACAATTTCTTGCTATGTTCCTAAAATTTTCCTCTGAAGACCCTGCAACAATACTTTAAGTTTGGTATCATTATTCCCATTGTACATATGTGGCCACTCAAGTACTTGTCCCACTAGGAAGCAGTAAAGGTGCCATGAAAGCTTACCTGAGTTGGTTTTTAAGCCCAGAAGCTCTCCACTTCCTCTAGATCACTTTCTCATGACCCAAGGAAACATCCTATACAGTATAAAGTGCACAAATGTCAGGACACAATCTAAAGTTCAAGTGGCAGTCTAAGCAGTTCAGTCAAGTCCTTTAGCTTTTTCCCAGCTAAACTAGATCAACATCATCTTCCCCTTCTCAGAATTAGAAAAAAAATGAATTAAAGGCTAACAATTGAATTTGAGAAAATATCCCTTTATCTGTACTGGACCAGTAAGCATTAGGTAACTCAGAGAACACACAAGGCAGAGTCTGAGGGGAGACAGGCAAAGATGAGCAAGAAATAGTTCTCAAAGAAGGCAATCTTATATATTAAGAAAATATATTGAGAACAGGAGTAAAGTCTCAGGAGCTAATGCATTCAATCAAAGTGTTACAGCTGTAAGAAAGAGAGGTAGAAGCTAAATTCAGCATTTTGCACTGCCACTAGAAAGAAATGGGGTACTGAAGTAATGTTGGACTCCAGAGGAGTGATGTTTTTGTGGTGAGGGAGCAAGAAGAGTGGGCAGGTGTAAGATCACTTAATTATTCTTTCAGAAGCTGAACTCAGCTCACTGATCTTATATATCTGCTCATAATGCTATTGCATGTACATATAACTGATTCATTTTCTTTTTTCTGAGATTTTAAAGTACCTCTGAAAAAGAGGGTATACAAATCAAATTAGAATTACAACAGGGTGGGAACTGATCCAAGAACTTAAAATAAGGACTAAAAGCAAAAATAGCAGAAAACTAAGGTAGTTTGCATTCCTATGTCTTATGAATAAAACTGAAATAATGACATCATATCTTGTTCCTTAAAAGAATTGGCAGCTGACACTGGAACTTAAAGAAACAAAGATAAGCCTTTCAAAATAGGATGTCAGTATGAGCCACTGACCTCCTGTCTTCTCTTAAGATGGCACCAATTTTCCCTGCATGCACCTGGACTACGTTGCAGCTTCTAAGAGGAAGATTAAGAATAAATTTATATCTACAAACATATGTATGCATACACACATATACATAGATTCTCATGTACCTCTCAGGGTTGGGTTTTGGTTACATGGATAAATTCCTATATCTTTTTTCACTTTATTGGTACATTTAAGGTAAATGTATAATGGTATTCATTATTGGAAATTTGCACATTTACATAATCCATCTTGGTTCTTATTTTTCCACCATTCCCCTGCTCTCCCGTCAACCCCTCTTTACCCATTATCTACAGACTTTTTTTCCATTTTTTCATTTTCTCCTATTAATTCCATTCCCTTCTGTATAAGTCATTTCAATTTATGTGATTGATCAGGAAGGTCTCCATCAGAGGATTTCAAATGTAAGTGCTTTTACAAGTCAGACACAGCCTGATTATAGGAAAACTGGTAGGGAAATTGAGCATTTCTATCTTCCATTCTTACCTGATGTAAGAATGTCTTTGCTAAAGAGACATACTTATAGATCCAACTTGACACCTATGGACCAGATTCCAGATTGACTGTTTTGATAAATTGTCTACAATATTTATAAGGAAATGCCTAATACAAAAGATTTAATATAAAGACTTTAATAAATAAATTGATTGTGATTTTTAGAAATTTATATTGAATATATACAGCTGGTAGGAAGGAAGGGAAATTTGTCATTCGTATTTATTTATCCACTTAATACCAGACAATGAATCTAAATGATATATTGGACAGAACTGATAATTTATTGAACCAAGTTGATAGGTTACTTTTGTCTAAATGATCCTATAATTACATAGATAAACCCGTGCTTAAAGGCAGGCCAGTTATTCATAATTAACTGCATGTAACAATTAGGCAAAAACCTTCTGTTAAATACATGTTTGACACAGCCTAAGGATGACATTATGCTTGTGTTACACTAGGCAATAGAGAACACCCTTTAAACTTTGAAGATTAAGATTTTGTGAATTCAAATATTAGATGACCTGTGTATTTTAAAAAGTAATGGAGATCAAGTTATCCCAAATTCTAATGTTCAAACTTGACAAGTCACTAAACTTGAAGTCCAGATGCAAGTTTTAGTGTTATATAACCTCCGCTGATACTTAAGTGTTAAAAGCAGTAGGAATATATATCATCTTGATAGTAATTTAAGCTGCTGAATTAAGTGATTATAGCACAGATACCTGGTTAAGAGATTCCATATTTACAGACTTACATGCCATTCCCTTCTGCAGGAGAATGGACTTTAAAAGTGAAGAGTATCAAGTGAATAACACTCCATAAGCCAATATTTTTAATAGACTAATCTGATTGTCAATCAGCTTCTACACCTATCTGAAGACACATTTGACATTTTGTCTATATTCATTTATCAAGGGTCTAAAAATAGATTTAATTTAATAACACTAGTGTTCAACTTGTCCAACATTCAGATCTTATTCCAGGGGGAACAATGCTTGTAGCAATAGTAAAATTAGGAAAGTTGTTTTATGTCACATTAGTTAACATATGCAAGCTTACTTAACATGTGGACGGCAAATAAGTGTAATTACATTAAAACAAGGAGCTGTAGTGCAGAAGCAATAAAAATAGACTAGGTTGTATTATTAATTCTTGTGTTAAGGGTTTTGAGCCATGTTGATTGGCCTGAATTTTTTGATTTTGTTATGGTACAAAGGGATTGTTTGAAGTAATTTGTCCCCGAGAGAGGCTCACAATCCCAAGCGGGTTTCAATTCAGCAAAGCAAATCTAATTTTGTTTGCTTTATGCAAACCAGAAGGGGCTGTGGTTCATTCTGTTTTCACTGGAGGGGAAAGGCGCACTAATGGGACCTGCTGAAATGCATGCATTGCAAACATCATACCCCTGCATATATTAAATTTAGCTATGTGATGCACTGTTCATCATCTCATTGTGTATACAGATACGCTTTAGAACAAAGCCTTTTAATAGCAAGGGAACCTTACTACATTATGTCAATACTCCATTGTATTTATATTTAATGCTGCCATCGGAATACCTGCCCTTAGCTAGAGTATGTTCATATTTGTGATTATTTTACATTTCAGCTGCTCCTTATGTGGAAGTGGGCTATATACTAAGGCTATTATGCTGGACTTTAAAGCCAACACCTGAAGATTAATTATATGTAGATCAATAAAGCTTTCCAATTTTCCCAGTTTCCACCCCCACACATATACTCCTTGTATACTTGAGTTAAATTAGAGAGATGCCCAGCACCTTGTTGAAAGACTATAACACATCACAATCTGAATATTCAGGCTGGAAGATAAATGGAGAATAATAATATCTGCACAACAGGTAATGCTAAAGACAGTCTCCATCCCTCTGACAAATCACTATCCTCCTCCCTGCCCCCTCCCTCCAACTTACTGTAGTTGTCCCTTCACTTGCCAGATACAGCTATGCTGCCAGATACATTTGATCAAATTCATCAAAATTAGAGGTTGCACGTAATGGGAAGGGAAACCAGTACATGATAGATGATAATGCAGTTATTGGCTAGGTGAATTTATTCACATAAAAAGAGAATTATTTGTCAATTAAAATTGCATAATGACTGCATCTTCTGTCGTGCCAGCACCATTTTCAGTGTGTTTTTGTTTTGAAAACAGTTCCAATACCGCAAATAGACAGACACATCTCCAAACCCTTCAATTTGTCACTAGACATTTGGCGGCATGCCTACTTTGCTGTTAATTTTCCAAAACTACATTAATTTGCTGAATGACTTTTGTGAATCAGTTCACATAAAATTCAAGATGATACTTGTCATCTATCAAAGAGTGGCTGTTAAAAGCACAGGTTACTTGTAAAAACACACTGTGTGAATCAGTTTGAAATTTGTGTTTTAGGTTCAAACATGGGTTAGCATTAATGATGCTTTATTTTTCTTTCCTAATGGAAGTTGCTTAATGAAACATTACAAGGATAATCTTCCTATTGGTTTTTTCTGCTTCTGCTTATCTGTTTCTTTAATTTACTACTATATACATTGTTAATTTGACTTGATTTGAAACACACCAGACACCTAGGGAGTTAAAATTCAATGATGTAGCCCCCAAAATTGTTTAATATTGTGACAAGGAATTTGATCATGAAAGTATATCTGATAGTTGTGCAATTAAACATTTCAAAAGGAAATTATTTGAACAAAAGAGGTAACTTGGCTGAGGAACATCATAATAGTTACTGGCCTCTTTATGTGATGTAAATCATGAAACAGTATATTTGTTCCTAAAAATACTGACCTCTTTATATATGTACTTGTTTTGTTTACAGAGTATTTACACTCGATAGAAAATACTGCCTTAGTCCTGAAATAAACAGTATATTAGTTCTGACCAGTGATTCCTGATCCAAGTACACTCTTGCTTTGTTTTTAGTATGCGTTTGTAGTACAAAATGATCACATTTCTCATTGGAGTTGGTACATGTACATAGCACATTTTAATTTATTTTTTATTTTTTATTTGAATATATGTGCACAGGCATATATATGTGTATATATATTATAATATGTACTTATTGTATGCTGTAGTACATTATGCAATACAGTGTTATAATATACTTCATATGTGCATAACCCTGTATCTTATGAATATGATTGTTATATTATTTAAGCTAATTATAAACTATTATAATTTATTGTCTTAATACAAACATGAGAGCTCAGTTGGGGGAAAATAATTGTATGGACCCTTGGTGAATTCATACCGGCAACAAATATCATAAGAAATAATGTCACTTTTAGCTTTCAGTATAGATGGGTATCTGTGGCCAAAAAAAATCTTATTTGAAATGCTAACCATTTATGAATTGTGCCCTTAGATTTTCTAACTTGTTCACCTATTCCTGTTCTACTTTCTCAGTTGACAAGCACAAGAAACTTGGGAAGAGGGAGAGGCATGGTAAAAATGGTGGCTAAAACCCCCTTATGTCAATTACTACTAGTCCCAGCTAAACCTGCCCTGTATTTATTATGGTCAATAAAATATCACCCTCAGTGGGAACGGATAAAAGTGTTTCCTAACAAACCAACTTGTCCTAATAATATTATCCTAGAGGAACCTCTGATATTCAAAAAACAAGGAGAGATGTCAGACTGAAGGAAATTGCTTTAATTCCCTAGTATGAATTTAAGAAGTGCAGCAGAATGTTCAAGCTCTACCACACTTGCTTAAAGTCCTTTGCTGTTGTGATTTCTCAGCCTTGAAGTACCACACCAAAGGAGTCTGCCCAAATTCCTGTTCAGCTCAGCAGCATAAACTGGCATGTGTAGTTACGTCTATTCTCAGAAAGCCTCTACCTATTGTCCAATAAATGTTTGACTATCAGTTCTGAAGGGCAATCCCTGATCTGTAATGTGGACTGATTCCAAGCTACTAGTGTAACACCTGATGGGCAGGAAACAGAGAGGATGTACTATTCCAAAGTATTAGTCTCACACCTTATAGGTGCAGTGACATAAATAACCTCAAAAGTAGAGCATAGTAATGTACAGTAAACTGAGAAATGACAAGTTTGGATTATTATGTTGCTTTTTAAGATAATTCATTGGAATACTGTATACTTGGTTTATTTTGATAATAGCTGTATACCACAGACTGCTTGAAAAATTCTGAAAATTTAACAGTTGGCCCTTAGGAGTTAGTGTGAACAGCTGCAGTACATGCCTGCCTCTGCCCCATCTCAGCACACACCACAATTATCTTCCTGGTTCATTAACACTGGTCCAGAGTTATGCTCAGCAAATGTGAAAATATTGGTCCCAGCCATAAGTAAAATAGTTCCTTGCCAATCAATTGCTCCTAACATGGCTGTGTGGTATTGCCCCCCACCTGTACTTTCAGTGGTGTATTCTCTTTTCTTTCCATCAAAGTTCCTATTTGACCTTTATTTTGTTCAACTGCGAGGGGAACATAGCCTCTGTCTGCATTCCTTTGTCTAGGAATAGTGATTTTGCACCACTCACATATAAAGAAGAATAGAAAGAGAGCTGCTACACGATGGTGTGGAGTGCTATGAAATTTTACTGACACGGGTCTGGGAAGACTGCCTGATCTGTATTTGGAACAATGCTATTTTGTTTAATTTGATATATGCGTGGGCTTTTTATTCAAATAGAGTTGAGCAGTTTGTTCCAGTGGAGGGAAAAAGGCTGCTTGTTACAGAATGATTATTTATCGTTCACTGTAACACTTGGCATTCTGAAGAAAATTGTCAGGATTCTCCTTCTGGGCTGTATGTCGCTATCCTAGCCCCTGTACAAAGAAGTAGAGCAAAAGTTGAAGGAAAGATCCTTGGAGGATGTTTCAGGGCAGTGTTTCAGATATCCTCAAGTGAAGGTGGTTTTCAGCCTTTAAAAATACTCATACTCAACTATCCATTCTATCACTCATTTTTGCAGCTAATTGGACATTTTAAAGTAGTAATTCCCACTGCTTCAAAAGATTCAATGCCAACATGAATTAACACCTTGTTGGAGAAAAGTATATGGAAGAAGAAATTTTAGCAGTGTAAGCACAAGTGAACTTAGCTATTTGAGACTACATTTTTATTCAACATCACTCTAAAATAGGTTTTTACACTGTAATTATAACTTTCTCTTATTTCCTTACTTTCAACCCAACCCCTGTCTATTCAAACTCAGTTCCACTTTGATTCATTTACAAGCAATTTAACAGTAAACCTTAAAGATTATAATGCAAGTAACCCTCCTCTTAGAAAATGAGTGTATCCTACAAAACTCAAATGTTTTAAATGTTTCTAAGATCAATAGATGTGAAAACAACTCAATCAAATGGACAGGATATAACTGTATGCTATTTACTTTTCTATTCACTCAACAAGTATTTACCAGCTATGTAAGGTTTTGGGACACAAAAATACCGAGCCATAAAGAACAAGAAACTGGGGACATTTCTAGCTAAGTGGATGCACATGGAGGACATACTCTTAAGTGAAATAAATAGGACACACATGTGTAAATATCAAATAGTTTCTCTGGTGTGAAAAACCAAAAGTGTACATAAGGATCAAAATGTATAATTGACATTGTAAAATAGGAAGAAAACATCTAAAGGAGTAGGGAAATTGGGAGAAGTAGGGGAAATGAAAGAAGGGAAAGGAATAAATATGAGAAGAGGAAAAAATGAAAACAAAGTCTCTGTAAATAGGGAGAGGTGAAGGAATTGAAGGGGGGCAGGAAAATGGAGAAAAAATAAGAACCAAGATATATCATGTAAAGGTATAAGATCCTAGTGATAAATGTAACTATATTATATACCTAAAATGTACCAATAAACTTAATGAAAAAATCCATAATAGACAAAATATAGAAAAGAGATTAGTGGCTGCCTAGGGCTGGAGCTGTGAAGTACAAATCCAAAGTGACTGATGTAAGTTGTTGTGTGGTTTCTTTTTAGTGTGTTGGAAATATCCTAAAATTATACTGTAGTGATGGATGTGTATCTCTATAACTATACTATAGTTTGTTTACTTGTATACTTAAAACAAGAAGACTGTATGGTATATGTACTATATTCAATAAATTGTTTAACAAAAAAATCTTGTCTTTTGCAAAACATTCAATCGATATTAAAACCTTCAATTAGATACTTATACAAGTGGAGTCAATCCAAATTCCTCCTTAATTTTCCACTGGAGGTCCATTAAGCGTGAACTTCTAACTAGTACTTACAAACTATCTCATTCTTATTGTCTTTAACTTTATGTCCTTTTTTTATGCCTTTCCTTAGCCCTTGTGAAACATCAGTATTTGTCAGCTGGAGGCTGTAGACACCTCTGTATCCGTCACTACTTGTCAGCTAGCAGCTGTACACACCTCTCATACCACCAGGTTCGGTGTCCTCTTGGATCTACAGTAAACATTTGTCAGATTAAATTGCTGTCTTCCTTTCTCCCATGAGCTCACTCACACCTTTATTAAGGCAGATATAACATGTATATCTTCAATTGCAATGTCTGATAATATATAATTCACGCTAATCAAAAACTGTGGTTTAAAAAACAAAATCATTTCATCTCGGGCCAAAGAACATCAGAATAACTCAAAATGGTGAAGTGGGATAGGGTGGAGGGGATAAGGCAGACATTTCAAATGGATCTCAAAGGATGGCTAGAGATTAAAGATGTACATTTGCATGGGACATGTAGCATAACTTAACAGAAGTTGTTATTGAATAAATTTGGGCATTTTTCCAAACTATAATCAAATCATATGAGCTATATAGAATAACAGTGAACATAGCCCACACAGCTGCATGGTATCTGTTAATTCTCTCTTTCTGGAAGGCAGACACTGAAAATACTTGAATCTTACAAGAGGGTATGTTGAAGCCAAGACTTAGAGATAGAGAAGAAGAATAGGAGGAAACATATATGAAAAGTATGAGCAAAGTGCAGTAAATAGGGATATGAATTCATCATCCAAGGAGGAACATGTTGGCTGGCCAAAAAGAGAAGGTCCTTTTGTCATAATAAATAATAAAATACCAGTTATGGAGCAACTTGTATTTGCCCCCTTTCCCACCGCTGAGGTACAATGTTTAAGGAAGGAGAGGTTTAATTTGGTTCACAGTTCAGAACCATGGTTGGCTTGTTCTAAGGCAAAAATATTACAACAGAAGAATGTGACAAAACAGCACTGCTCAGTTCATGGCAGCTGGGAGACAGATCAGGGGAAGAATGCCAGAAAGAAATGGGAGAGACAATGCCTTCATGACGTACTCAGACACATCCAGGAATGTGCTGTGCTAATCTGCGGGAGGTTTTTCAATCAGTGAAATTGACACATCAGTATTTACAGTCACAATCCATCCTTTTCAATTTCACATCAAAAGACATCTCTTTAAACCATATTCTTTTATTTCCAAATAAAGACAATAACAAGTTCATATTTCCACCTAATATAATTATCCTGCCTACAAGACAAATACAATAATCCCATCACCAACATCTCAACAGTTGTAGCATTTTTCAAATGTCCAAGTCCAATTTACTTCTGATACTCAAGAAAAAATCTTAGCTGTGAACTTATGTAAACAGTTAAAATAAAATATATAATCCCAATATACAGTGCCACAAGGTAAATACTCTCATTTCAAAGAGGGGAACCGTGGAACAGATAAGAATCAGAGCACAATGAGACTGAAAACCAGCAGGGGAGACATTGAACCCTGTAGTTCTTTGTCCAATATCTGGGCCACAGGATGGGGAAATATGAGTTTCAAAAGTGGTAGGTGACCATATACCTATGGTCATGTCAGGTGTAGAGCCCAACTCCTCTCTCTTGGGCTGGCTCCACTCACAGACTGCAGCTCTCCTTAACCCATGTTCCACATTCCTGCCATCTCTAACTTCCTGGGATCTCCACTGCACTTTCGCCTTCATTCCTAAAGTGCCCTCTCAGAGACGGCCTGTCTTCCAAGCCCTGACTTTGAATCTCAGTGAGAGCCTCCCCATACCACAACTCATCATCCTACATGTCAGTGAAATCAGCATCCAGTGGACAATGCCTAAATCTAGCACCAAATGGGCAGAAGCCAGGCCCTGTTTTGACCATGGCTATAATACCTCTGAGTACCTGGCTGGCTAAGCATGGTAAAATGAATCCCAGGAAACCAAGTCCCTAGTAGGTACTTCTTGAACATGAGTCCCAGGGATTCTTCTCAAATGAAAGTTTGAAACTTTTGCACCCTTGAGCCTGTGATGGATGAGGGCTTGCTGATTTTTGAAGTGATTTTGAGGCATCTTTCTTCTCATCCTTGAACAAAGTACTTGCTTTTTAAAATAATGTTAATTATATCCCTTTTGGCCATAAATTTACACATAGTCCTTCTAGGCCAAACTTTGAGACTTTCAGTTTTTTGTCCTCTGCCTTGTGTCCCTGACTCTTACTATAAATCTCACTAAAAGTGCTCACTCACATCTATGTCCCGGTCTACATGTAAGGCTCTCTTCAAATTTCCTTTGCCAGATTATTTAATCCACTACCCTTAATCTCGGTATCCTGCAAAGTCTCATGACATAAAATATAGGCAACTTTTCTGCCAGAGTGCAACACACATGTGCTCTAATCCAATGCAAATGGAGTTCTTGTTCCCAACTAAAACCTCCTGAGCTCAACTTACATTTTCTGTTGGCATCCTGGTTTTATGAGCTCCAAGCAAAATCACCCATCAAGCTTTGTTCATAGTATTCTAAGACTTGTGTAACCCACATCACTGCACCTTTCAAATTCCTCCCACAAGCCAGTTTCAAAGCCTTCTAGACCACATGGTTAGTGCAATCACAGCAATGCCCTGACTTCTCTGCTAATAATTTTCTGTATTAGTCAGCTTTCCCGTCTCTGAACAAAAACATCTGACACCCAAAACTTAAAGGATGATAGATTTCTTTCGGAACATATTTCAAGGTATTCAGTCCAGCAAGTGTCAAAGCAGAACTTTTTGACAGAAGCACGTGGCAAAGTGAAGCTACACAGTTCATGATAGCTGAAGGCAGAGCAGGAGAGGCGTGCCAAAGAGTTACGGGGGTAGGATCATGTATGTGCATTAGGGCAAGATCATGCCTCCATGACACAGCCGGGCACATCCGAGAGTGTGCTCTAATTTGATTCTTAATCCAGTGAAGTTAACATATCAAGATTAACAGCCATACAAGTAACACATGCCAGGCATAGTGGTGTTATGTGTGTTTATCATTATCTGAAAAAAAAACAAAAAAGCATCTGGCATTGCAGATGTCCAGGAGGAGTATTAGCCTGCAGTAAATGTATGACACACCCAAACTCAGGCTAGTGAGTTTAGAAGAGTTGGAAAATAGAGTTAAAAATAGGATACAGACAATTTAAAGTTAATCTTATAAAAGAAATACAAAGGAAGTGCTTCCAAGAAATCACGATACATAGAGGAAGATTTTAATGTCACGTACAGGATGTTCTTGAGGTGGTCTGGGTTAGGGTTGAAAAATGTGTTAATGTTGTCATTGACTATGAATTTGGAAAGCAGGAATGACTCTAAGAACAATTTAAGAGAAGATATTAAAATTATTTGACAACCAGAATTAGGGATTTCAGAATCAAAAGCAAACAAAGAAGATTGGAATGAAGTTATATCATGCACATGTGATGTGAAATGTACTTATTAACTACAAAATCTATTGATATACATTAATGCTCATAATGAATTTGATTACTCTTATGTTAAATATTTCCCTTTGGAAATCATTAATACTTTCTGGTGTCTGGAAACTATCCTCCTACTCTATTACTTGATTCCTTCATCCCAAGACCTTACAATGAACTGTAGATAGAAGCAATAAATATGATCTGCAAAAGCAGAAACAAATTCAATAGATTAGCTTGGCAGGAAATCACAGTGTACATCTGTAAAAGCCTGTGGAGTCTTTAGGGGATCTTTGGCGAAGAAAAAATGCATGTGTCTTAGTTACTTTCTTCTTGCTATGACAAAATATCTGACACCCACAAGTGAAACAAAGAAAGGTATATTTTAGCTCAGTTTGTAGAGGTTTCAGTCCATAGTTGTCTGGCTCCACTCAGAGTGACATGGCAGAGGAGGAATAGTTCATGGCTTACCAGGCAGGAATCCTCCTGACTTCCCTATTTATTCCATCCAAACAACAGGGCTATTAATTGGCACCACTCATATCCAGGGACTTCAGTAAGTCCATCACCCATACTCAGAACTATGTCAGACCCATCAGTGGACTGATCTACCATCATAACTCATAATCTAGTCACTCCCAAAAGCCCCACATGAGGGTTTGGGGAACATCTAATGTAAACCATAACAGCACATATAAGACAAAAGGGATTCTGTTCTAAGCACAGATCACATGGGAAGTTTAAAATGAGCAGACAGAGCCAGGGATTTCACTCAGTGGCTCTGCTGCCTGCCTTGCAAATACAAGGTCCTGAGTTTGATCCCCAGTAGCAAAAGGGGTGGGGGTGGAAGACAAAGAAATCTGGAGAAAACATAGACATAGAGGGCCAAGTCATGCAGAACCTGAGGAAAGGGGGATGTCATCGATGTGATAAAAGGGAGACTTCTGGAATTCATGGAGCAGCACAGAGAAAGTATGCTTTAAAATACTTTAACGTTATGCTAGATGGGAGAATGTAGAAAAGGGTGAATATAAATTTAATTTTCTCAGAATAAATTAAAGATCAGAAAACAATGCTGGACCACGGTACCAGCAATAGTAATCAGATGGTTATAGGCTCCATAGCTAAGTGCCATTTAATCATGTGTGGAAAACATCCTTCACACAGAGACTGTCATCTAAATTGGAATAGATTCTGGGCAGGGGAAGTCTCACCGTCACATCCCTAAGGGCCACATAAGTAATAGATGGTCAGTGTTTACTGTTTGTGCTCTTGTGTCTCCAGGCACCACTATAAGGAGGCCAGGTTCACTCACTTCTATACCAGAGCTCTGCTCACCGGAAGTGATATCACTCTTACAGGAAATGAGCCACTCAAAGTTCCACAGGTCATCCAGGGATGGTGCTAGTAACATTATTTAGATCCTGTGAGCTCCACTGGGGCATGAGAATACATGCTCTCTCTAGCCTCAATGATAATATGTAAATGTTGTACAGAGTCAAGAGACAATGTAAGAGATCATTCAAGAGAAAGGAGAATCAACTCTAAAATCACAGCATCCATCAACATTATGTAATCTTCGTTTTTATGGCACGAAATTATGATTTTCCTTAAAATACACTTTTGTGAAGTTATATGGTAGATTCCTCTGCCTGCTCAACAAGGCAGAGTCAGTGAAAGGAAGTGATTAAAATGTTAACCCTTCTGATTGATTCAAGAGTTGATGACACTCTGTCTACACAAATGAGTTTGAAAACATTTGGCCAGCCCAATCCATATATTGGATACTTAAATCTGTTTTTTAAGTGCAAACAGGAAAGACTGGCTATCATGTTACTGTATTATCAATGTCATTATTGGGATTATCACGTAAACTATTTTTCATGGACATACTTTACTTAGACTGGAAATTTTTCCTTTGTTTTTTGCTCCCATTCCTTTCCCTTCCTCTCTTCCTTTCTTCCCTCCTTCTCTATCCTTTCTTTCTACATGAAGAGTGAAGATGTGTTCAAATCATAGCAGATTCCTCCCACATTTCCAGGGAGGGTGTGGGACCTATTTTGTAGGGAGAGTCAGAGTTAATCTCTATCAGTATGCTTGCTGCTGGCAGTGACCAGGACCATGTCCACATGCTCCTGTGCCACAGTCAGCCAAAGGAGCTCTGATGTAATTGCCAGTCAGTTCCTCCATAAATAAATCTTCCAAAACAATGGGTCATGCATGTAAATATTGCCCTTGCTGAACATATTTATTATGGGTTGATGTTGATTGTTTAAAAAGAGGTTATGGTTCAATAAATTGAACAGCTGAGCTGACCCGCTTGTAGGATGAAATGGAGAGATGAGCAGATCAATTTAGCCTCACTTCTACTTTTCGATCTGTTTAATAGATTTTTAAAACGACACTGAGAGCCCCACAGAGGCACCAACGCTTAGAGTCCTCCTGCACATCCACCCTCAGACACCCCTCGTCCAGGCCCTCCCAGGTTCTGCAGTTGAAGAGCTGCTGAGCCTGTGAGCTAAACTTCACAGAGCATGCTCTTGTCCTCCGCTCTCTGCTGAACTGGGCTCATTTATTCAGCTGGTATTGCGAGTTTGGGGGCGCGACAGTACATCTGACCTCTTTGGGGTAAAATTTGATCCAGCGTTTCATTTCAAGGGCTCAGCCACCGGTCTGTCAAATCTTCATTTTGCGGGTGCCCACTAGAAGTGCTGACGCTTGTCTCTAACTCCCTCGGCTTTCATCTTTCACTGGCAATAAACATGTCACCCTGCTGAGGTGAAACACAATCTGGAATTAAATTTACTGCATATAAAATATAGTGCCCTCTTTATTGGTTCAAATACTTGTCAGTCATAATTTATTTGCCCGTGTATGGCCTTCATGCAGGAGGCAGAGTGCTGCCAAGCAGGAGAGGACTTACATGTTCATTTTTGCTGTGATCTTTTTCAGATTTCATTCTTTCCCATCGTCGGTCCTAAAATCCCACTTACTCACTTCAGTTAATCTGTTTTCTGTGAAACACCTCAAATAAAACTGGAGCCCTTCACCAAAGTGTGGCAAGGGTGTCGCTGAAAACACTGGCGTCGGGCTTCTTGGCTAAGCAGGTGCGTGTTTGCTAGGAAGTGGCAAGAGGATGGCACCTGGTAATGCCCTCCAGTGAGCAGACCCCACGTACAAATGGGGAGGGGGGATTTAGCCTTCATCGGTTTCAATCTCCCATTTGCCATGCCTTCCCTTCTGGCACTCAAGTTCTTCATGGTTTATTCCAAATACTGTCGATCAGCTTTAACTAATACAGTTCTTGTATGAAGCACCTCTCTAATCTCTTCAAACACAGATGTGGAAGCACAGCTTAGAGCATGGAGGCCAACAAAAGCCCTCTGCCTGTACTAGTGATTAGCTTTGATTGACACAGAGCCCTTCTGCTTTCCCAGGCATCCTTTCACACCCACACATGATTGTCTGAAAATGGAACACACAGGGTACAGTGGGCACCAACTTTAGTAAATTTTCGGGGCAACCCTATTAGAAGATAATTCATAAACTCTGCACTACATACCTGATGTGGGTCCCCCTCCCACCGCACTTTCATTTTATCTCTCAGCTCTGCCTCTCTATAGAAAGTCTTTTAATGAGCATTAATTTCTCATTCAGAATTGCTGAAATACACATTTATGCATGCTTAAACTTAACCTCTATTTCAACCTCATATGATCCCATATATTAAAATTTACAATAACAAAAATGTTTGGTTTCAAATGGTTTTAAAGTTCCTTTTAAGTAAGAGCTCAAAATATGAATTTAACCCTCAAATGGAATTAAAAATCATCAGAATTGAGTAAATGTCAGTGACACTAATCTGGATTTCTCCAGACTATTCAAATTGCTTTGAAAAATGTATTAATGTCAGTAGCAGATATTGTGTTTTTGCTTTATATTAATTCTACCAACTTGTCTTATTTTAGCTTATGAAGTCTGAGAAATACCTCAACTCACTGTGGTTGTAAGGGGCTGTCTGTCAAAAACAAAACAACAACAACAACAACAAACGGGTAAGTGGTCATTCCACTTGGCAGGAAGAATGTCTTCCCCAGATAGGAGCACTGTAGGTTTTTCGAGTAGTTTCCAGCTGCCTCTAGCATGGTCTTCAGGGTTCCTGTTCAGTCTCCAGACATTCCCCTCAGTTTGCCTTAGGCCTAAAATGACTGACCAAAAGATTTCTGGAGTTCCAAGATGTCTCCTCTCACTCCCCAGAAAACAATCCCTTTATGACTAGCGGTGGAGATGAAATGTTTTTCTCTGCCTGCCTTTTCCAAGCAGAAGTGTAGATGGAGAGACTTAGAATAGGAATTCTTGCTCCAACCACCTATGAAATGCCTAATTTTATTTGCATCTGTGCACATATGCAGTTAGATGTTTTATTCATTAGTTGTACAATTACTTCCAAATAAAACTTATGAAAAAAGAAAGAGCATGCTATTTTCTAGTTTTCATTTTAAAAGATTTCAAAGTAATCTGTTAAATTTAATATTTACTTTCCAAATACTACCAACATGGTATTTAAATGAATTATATGTGTGTGTGTATATGCAGAATAATTAGAAGGAAAATGATAACAATTTAGTAAATATCTTACCTCATAAATAACTTTAAGATTATAGAAACAAGAGTGAACAAATAATTAACTCCGTATACATTTTCCATTCAATGGCTGAGGAAACTGACAAGAAAATAGCTAATTTGACT
This sequence comes from Fukomys damarensis, assembly GCF_012274545.1. NCBI lineage: Eukaryota > Metazoa > Chordata > Mammalia > Rodentia > Bathyergidae > Fukomys > Fukomys damarensis. Next base: position 81,879,174 of record NW_022900926.1, on the reverse strand, counting down.
TCTTCAAAATTTTTTAGTTAGTAAATGGAAGAGTAAATAATAAAATCCAGCTGGGCGTGGTGGTTCATGCCTATAATCCCGGCACTCAGGAGGCTGAGGCAGGAGGATCGCTGTGAGTTCTAAACCAGCCTGGGCTACATTGTGAGTTCCAGGTCAGTCTCAGCTACATAGTGAGACCCTGTCTCAAAAAACCAGAAAAGTAAAAAATAAATAAATAAAATAATAAAATCCAGTTTTTCATCCAATTTTATTCTCAGTACTCCCCAAAGTTATAACCATATAATAAATTCTAGGGAAACATCTATTTAATGAAGGAATAAATGCACAAGTTTATTAGACCTTAGAAGCTGACAGCTGTTGCTAATAGGCAGTATGTAGGGGAATGAAACAATGGTTTATCTTAGATGTGCAGAAAGGTAAGAGAAAAAAAGTTATTTGTAAAATTTCCAGAGTACTTCTTTTATACTTTTTTAGATCTTCAGTAAGTCGTTGTCATTATTAAGTGAAAATTATTCTGTATCTATTAAGGTGATAATGTGGTTTTTGTCCTTGACTCTGTTAATATAATATATTACATTTACTGATTTATGTATGTTGAACCATCCTTGCATCCCTAGAATAAATCCGACTTGGTCAGGATGTATGATCTTCTTGATGACCCTCTGTCTTCTGTTTGCCAGTATCTTATTGAGGATTTTTTGCGTTTACGTTCATTAAGGAGATTGGCCAGTAGTTCTCTTTTATGGTTGGGTCTTTCTCTGGTTTTGGAATCAAAGTAATATTTGCTTCCAGGAATGAATTTGAAAGTACTTCCTCCTTTTGATTTCATTGGGAAGTTTAAAGAATAGTGGCAGTAGTTCTTCTCTAAATGTCTTGTAGAATGCAGCAGTGAAGCTTTCAGGACCTGGGCTTTTCTTAGTTGGTAAACTTTTAACTATAACTTCAATTTCACTGATTGTAATTGGGGTGTTTATAATCTTTTTATCTTCTTTGTTCAACTTTGGTAATTCATAAGTATCAAGAAATCTGTACATTTCTTCTGTTTTCTATTTTATTAGAGTACAGATTCTTGAAGTAGGTATTGATGATCATCTGGATTTCTGCTAGATGTGTTGTGACTTCACCTTTTTCATTCCTAATTGTATGGATCTGAGCCTTTTCTTTCCTTTTTTTTGATAAAGAAGATGTGGTTTTTCTATAAAATAGAGCACTACTCAGCCATAAAAAATGAGAAACAAGAGCCAGAGTTATTCATGGGAAAATGGATGAATACTGAGGCCACACTCTTAAGTGAAATAAATAAGACACACGTGTAAATACTGAACAGTTTCTCTGGTGTGAAAAACTAAAAATGTAAATAAGATCCAAATTGTATTTCTGACAATGTGCAATAGGAAGAAAGGGGGTAAAGGTGTAGGGGAAGTGGGAAGGGTAAAGGAAAGGAAATAAGGAAAAAGAAAAAAATATTAGAAAAGGAAAAAATGGAAACAAAGTCTTTGTAAATAGGGAAGGGAGGAGGGGGTGAAGGGAGGGCAGGGGTAAGGGGAAAAATGAGAACCAAGATCTGTCATGTAAAGGTACAAGATCCCAATGATGAATATAACTGTACTGTATACCTAAAATGTACCAATAAACTCAATGACAGAAAAAGAAAATTATACTATTCCCTTTAAATTAAGAAATTTTAAAATCTAAGGCTTGATTATTACTTTAAGAAATTCAATGGACTTTGAACATCCATTTTATGTTTGAAGAAGGCTTCTGTGTCCACATGCACTGTTTCTACAACTACATTAATACTTCCTTCACAGAAGAAGAAAATAAAATTTAAAAAGAAAAAACATTAATTAGAAGAATTCGCAGAAAATATAAAGTAAAGCCCAATTTTAAGCTAGGTTTGCTGACTTAGAGTCTATGCCTCCATGATTGGCACAACGTTGCTAAAAGTTAATGCTACCCAAGCCTAAAAGAACCCACAAGAATCTGATTTAGGGCCGGGGATTTAGCTCAGCAGTTTGGTGGCCTGCCTTGCAAGCGCAAGGACCTGAGTTTGATCCCTGATACAAAAAAAAGAAAAAAAAAATCTGTTTTATTTGTTCATACTGCATCTATCCACTTGATATATCAGCAATTATACTTATTTTCTTCATTTTAATGATTCTCAAAGTCAGCATCTGTACAACTTTTGAACATTCTTTGATATCCTTAAAAATAAATAGCAAAGAAAGAAAACATTTGAAGCTACTGTGTCTGTTACCATGTATAAATTTTCACAAGATATTTAAAAATATGTGATTGTCTTTCATTGCAAGATTATACATGCCCAATAAAATAATCAGTTATCTACAGATTTGACATAACAATTTTATCTTTAAATTATAGCACAGATTTTTGTTTATATTCTGAAGTAATTTTGTTATGTAGCATTTGCATTATTTTGCCTCTACTTACAGTTTTATTGAAATGTAAAAATCTACCACATAAATACCAACAAAACCAAATGTGAAAATAAACATCTTTGACATTTTGTTATGTGATTGTATTTGAGCATATCGGTCCTGGTTGACTATCATGATAACTATCATGATAACTGCGTAAGTCCAAACCTCTCTTTGAAGCATCAAATATACTACATTATAAATCCATTAATTCTGTTTTTATAAAGTTGCTATTATTTTTCTTACTGTGTATATGAATTGCATTTATGTCTCCAAAACTTTAAGACAACTTAATCAGGGTAGGAACTAAATGGCCAACATGTATTTAGATAAAGGATTTGCATGAATGTTATAGACCTAAGAGAGCCAAGAAAAAGAAAATCAGCCAACTGGTGGCTGAGCCTAGAAAAATAACAGTAAAAACAAAAAGAGCATTTTAGAAGTGGATAAGCATTTAAGAAGAGGATAACATAATGGAAACAGAAACAAAGGCATGAGTAGAAATTAAGGGAATAGAATGGTGGAGAAGAAGGGAGATGACAACAGATGCAAATGTAATAGCAACATCCAAAATGATGATGTGTAACAGTCTTTTTATTTGGCAATAGTGCAGGTCATATGTAATCTACTGGAGGTTTTCATTGTAAATGGGAGAGTGGAATAAAAACATCAGTGAATTCAGGAGTGAATAGAAACTGAAGAAATGCGATACATGTAGACATTTTCTTGGCTGGATAGGTGTTAAATAAATAAAATGAAATTCTCTTTCTCCCTGCCCCCTTCTTCCCCCACACCTTGACATTACTGAGGCTGAACTCAGGCTCTTCCTACTGAGCTACATCACTAGCCTAGTCCTTTTAAAATTTGTTTTGTTTAAGAGTATGGCCTCAGTATGCATCCATTTTCCAATGAATGACTCTAGTTTCTCATTCTTTATGGCAGAGTAGTATTCCATTTTATAGGAAAACCACATCTTCTTTATCCAGTCTCCAACTGATGGGCATTTGCATTGATTCCAAGTTTTCGCTATTATGAACTGTGGCATTATAAACATGGGTGCTCATATATCACTGTGGTATGATTCTTTTAATTCCTTTGGAAAGATACTCAGCAGAGGGATAGCTGGGTCAAAGAGAACCTCTAATCCTACTTCTTTCAGGTATCTCTATATTGATTTTCACAGTGGTTGCACCAGTCTGCACTCCTAAGTGAAATAAATAAGATACACATGTGTAAATACCAAATACTTTCTCTAGTGTGAAAAACTAAAAGTGTAAATTGTGTAACTATACACAAATTGTATAACCGATAATGTGAAATAGGAAGAAAAGGGCTAAAGGTGTAGGGGAAGTGGGAAGAGTAAGGAAAAGAAAATAGTGGAAAAGAAAAAATATGAGAAAAGGAAAAAATGGAAACAAAATCTTTGTAAATAGGGGAGGGTGGAGGGGTGAAGGGAGGGCAGGAGAATGGGGAGAAAATGAGAACCAAGATCTGTTAAATAAGGGTAGAAGTACCCAGTGATGAATGTAACTGCACTTTGCACTAAAAAAGCACCAATAAACTCAAAAAGATTTTTAAAAATTTCTGTTTTGTTTCATTTTGAGACTGGTTCTTCCTTTGTTACCCAGTTTGGGCTCAAATGTGTTATCTTTGAAATTGTTATCCTCCTGCCTCAGTCTCCCAGATTACACTTGTGCACTACTGTGCCCAGCTGAAAATACACTGTTAGAAAAACTGTATAATTGATAAATATATGTTAGTTTTTGAACTTTTGGAAGCAATGAGAAATGAAGAATAAAATCAAAATAATCCAAAACTCCATCACTCAGAGACTGATAAAGTTTTGTTCTCTTTCTTTCCAAATTTTGTTCCACACAACTATTTTTATAACATTAAAATTATAGATAGATAGATAGATAGATAGATAGATAGATAGATAGATAGATTTATATCCATTTTACTTAGCATGGTTTTGTACATATATGAAAGAGATCAACCAGTGGGTTAATGACATGGAGGTGATGGAAGAAAATTGAACAAAACATAGAAGGACCAATAGGTTCATTTGTGGAGGGCAGGATTTACAGGCTGAGTTGAGTTGTATGTTTTTTAAGTGAATGAAAGTGGAAACACCAGTATTTAACTAAAGAGACTGACTATGAATGAATAAGCGGACTGACAGTGAGAACACAGGGCCGATTGAGCTGAAATCCAGAATGTTGTCATGTCAGCAGTTTGGTGGTATCCCCTCCAGCTGCACTTAGAGACAAGACTGAGGAATTGAAGGGTTTCACTTGTTACATAATGGAGTGGTGAGGTTACAAAATACTAAAAATTGTAAAAACAAGAATAAATTTCAGCAAGCTTTCAGATATTCAGAGAAGCTTGGGAAAGAAAATGAAGGAATCAAACAGTAGGGAATTTCTATGAGGTTGAAAAAAATCATGTAGCGGTAGTGAGAGATTAAAATGTAAAAAATCATGAAGAATTATTGTCAGAAAGCAATGGATGGAGTTAAAGTTCTCTGATGAGGAGTAACACGGGATGTGGTCATGCAGGAGATAGATCGAGAAGGGGCAGAATTAAAAGATACTGGAGGACAATGCCAAGCATGACCCCTAGTGCAAATTGTGAGCTCTGGGTGATAATGGTGTGTCAATGTAGGTTCATGAATTATTTTTTAAAAAGTGTGCCACTGTGGTGAGAGATATTGATAAGGGGGAGGCTGTGTAAGCATGGGGGTGAGAAGTATATGGGTCATCTCTATACATTCTGGACATGAAGCTAAAACTCCCCCCAAAGAGAAAAGCTTATTTTAAAATTGTATTTACATTTATTAGTACATGTTTGCAGTTCATCCTGTTTGTACTCATCCGGGGAATACTAACATGTAAATATTATAGCTTGTTTTTTCTCTTTTTTAAAACTGGTTTCCATATCCCTCTTTTCATACTTGATACTTGTTTTAGCTCAGGTTACTAGGTTCCTGTACATGGCATGTCTTCATTATTCTAATTTCCCTTTACCCTCCTCCTCACTTTCACCCTTGTTCCCTTGGACCATTTCCCTATTACAAAAGAGTCTTCCTCTTGTCCCTTTCTATCAATTTTGTATCATTTTCTCTTTTTGCACTTTTCCTACTCAAATGAGGATGCCATAGGGAATGTAAGCTTGTGAATCTGGCTTATTTCATTCAACATTATATTGGGGAAGAAATGAGAACCAAGACATGTCATGTAAATGTACAAGATCCCAAAGATGAATATAACTGTACTGTATTCTTAAAAAGTACCAATACATTTAATAAGATTTTTTAAAAAAGGATTCTATTGTCTAGGTACATCCATTTTCCTGCAAATATCTCAAATGCATCATTCTTTATAGCCAAGTAGTATGACATTATATAGATACCACATTTACTTTATCCAATCATCTATTGATGGATATATAGGCTGCTTCCAAGATTTAGCTATTTATGAATTTCCTTCTCATCCCAGTCATTGTTGATTTACAAAAATGCTAATGAATTTTGTGTGTTGAGCTTGTAACTTGCTACTCTGCTGAAGTTCCTTTTACTTCTAAGAGGTTTTTGGTGGAGCTTTTTGCATCTTATATAGAAAGCACCATGTCATCTGCAAATAATACTAATTTGAGTTCTTTCTTTCCTACATACTTCCCTTTTATTTATTTCTCTTACCTAATTGCTCTGGCTAGTTTTTCAAAAACTATGTTAAATAGAAGAGATGATAGGGGACACCCTTGTCTTGTTCCTGATTTTCGAAGGAATTCTTTCAGTGTCTCTCCACTTAATACAATGCTAGATGTTGGTTTGTTATAAAAACCCTTTATTATATTCAGGCATGATCCTTATATAGCTGGTTTTTTTCAAAGTTTTATCATGAAGAGATTTTAGATTATGTTGAAAAGCTTTTCTGCATCTATTGATATGATCTTGCGGTTTTTGACCTGGCTCCTGTTCATGTGATGTACTACCTTTATTGACTTACATTTGTTGAATCATCCTTGCATCTCTGGGGTGAAACCTATATGATCAATGTATCATCTCATGTATCACTTTTGTTATAAGGTGATGCATTCTATCTTAAGGATTTTGGCATCTTTGTTCATTAAAATGATTCATTAAAGTAAAATTCTCTTTTTTAGTTGAGTCTTTATCCAGCTTTGCGATCAGGATAACACTGGCTTGCATTAATGAACTCTGGAACACTCCATCCCTTTCAATTTCTTTGAAGAGCTTGAGGAATATTGGTAATATATAACATTCTTAAAGATTTTGTAGATTTTTGTAAATCAATCAGGTCCTGGGCTTTTTTTAGTTGGCAGATTCTTTATTACTGAGTCTATTTAATTGCTTGTCGTTGGGTTGGTAAGCATATTTTTGTCTTCTTGGGTTAGTTTTGGTAGTTTGTATGTGTCTAGGAATCTGTTCTCTTCAAACTTGGCTGACTTTTTTGGAATATAATCTTTCAAAATAGTTACTATCTTTCAACAGTGCCTGTTGAGATTTCAGCTTTTTCATTTCTAATTGCATTAATTTGAGTCTTTTCTCCCTCTTGGTGAGTCTTGCTAAGAGTTTTCTTGTTTTTTTTTTTTTTTTTTTATAAAGAAGCAGTTGATTCATTTTTTTACAGTTTTTTAGTGTCAGTTTCATCAATTTCTGCTCTTATCATTATAATTTTCCTCCTTAATTTCAGTTTGGGGCCGGTTTGTTGTTGTTTCCCAAGTATCTTAAAATTTCTCATAAGGTAATTTATTTGGGCTTATTCTGTTTTCCTAATGTAAGCTTGATGGCAATGAATAGTCCTCTTAGGACAGCTTTCATAGTGTCCCAAAGGTATGGTTGAGATGTACCATTATTATCATTAACTTCCAGAAATATTTTACATTTATTCTTTGATTTCTTCTGTGACCTAATGGTTGTTTAGGAGTATGCTGTTAATTTTTCAGTAGTTTTGTCTCTCTTGAAATTTCTTCTGTCATTGATTTCTACTTTAATTGCACATTGGTTTGATAGTACACAGGGGTGTCTTCAATTCTTTTCTATTTACTTAAGCAGGCATTGTGTAATAGTGTGCACTAGTATGTGACCTATTTTGGAAAATGTAGAATAAGTTTCTAAAAGGAAGGTACCATGTTGTAGAGGGGTGGAGTATTCTGTATATATTTATTAAGTCCATATGTAACAGGATGTGGTTCAGTTCTGAAATTTCTTTGTTTTTTGCTTAGTTCATTTATACCTTTGTGACAGTGGGGTGTTAATGTTTATTTGATCTTTTAATTTCAGCAATTATTGTTTTATGAAGATAGGTGCTCCAGTATTCAGTTCACATATTTTTATCAATGTTTTCACTTCTCGTTGGATTGTTCCCCTAAGTAGTATGTAGCAACTGTCTTTGTCTCTTCTAATCAGTTTTTAACTTACCATTTCTGATGTTAAAATCGCTACCCCTGCTTGTGTTTGGAGTCCTGGCAGTAGAAATGTTGTTTTCTATCCTTTAATTTTTAGTATATGAATAGCTTCTGGGATTAGATGAGTTTCTTGAATACAACAGATTGCTGTATTTTGCTTTTTGATCCAGTCTGCCCATCTGTATCTTTTGATTGGAGAGTTGTTGAGTCTATTACCATTGAGAGATATTATTGAGATGTTTGTTATTTATTGGCTAGTTGAGAAATAAGGTAGCATAATAACATTTTGGGTCTCCCTTTAGCCTAGAAAAGAAATCCATAGCTATAGTGTAAGCACCATAACAACCCAAGTCTTGATCCACAGTTAATGTGAGCTAAATGTGAGGGCTGCATCTCCCCTACTGGTGAAAACCAGCTTTCACTGATTCTTATAGAATCAGTTATCTAAAGCACAGTGGGTAGGAGACTTGGTAATGCCAGAGATGGGGAGAGAAAAAAGAACAAAGTTGTTTTAAAAAAAGGTCCTCTGGTTTTTCTATAAAATGGAATATTACTCAGCCATAAAGAAAGAGAAAATAGATTCATTCATAGAAAAATGGATACATATTGAAGATATACTCCTAAGTGAAATAAATAAGTCACACATGTGTAAGTACTGAATAGTTTCCCTGGTGTGAATAATCTGCAATAATACATAAGATCCTAATAAGATTACTCACATTGTGAAATGGGAAGAAAGGAGCTAGAGGTGTAGGGAAGGTGGGATGGGTAGGGGAAGGGTAATAAGGGAAAAGAAAAAAATGTGAGATAATGAAAAGATGAAAATAAAGTGTTTGTAGATGGGGAGGGGAAGAGGGGGTGAAGGGAGGGCAGGGGTAAGGGGAAAAAATGAGAATCAAGCTTTATCATATAGAGGTACAAGATCGCAACAATGAATGTAACTGTACTGTATCCCTAAAATGTACCAATAAACTCAATTAAAGCTGATAAAAAAAAAAGGTCCTCTGCTTTATGGAATGGGAAGGATGAAATGGCGGGGGGTGTCAGGGAATTCTATTATCGTTAAGGATATGTTGGCACAAAAGGGAAGACTGGGACAAAATTGGTAGTGGAAAATGGAGATGGGAAAGGATTCTATGATTAATATAAGTACTAGAAAAAGTTTAAGGGAGACAATTGAAAAGGTGAAGAGGAAGGAAAAGTAAAATTGAGAATGAGTAGAACACAGGAGAAAGAGGTCAGACAAGGGTATGGCTAAAAATAGGAGGGATATTAACAGACAAGGGAGAATTTTCTTATACTCTATAAACTATATTAGGAGAAAAAAGGCAAGAATAAGGGAAGCACAAATACACAGACATGCTTATAAAAGAAAAAGTGTAAAACAATGAAATGAATAGAGCAAAATGTGCAGAAGGAAGAAAATAGCAAAGAGTAAAAAATTTTTAAAAGTAAAATAAAATTTAAAAATAAAAAATAATACAATCAGAGAATAGTAAAAGAAAGGTTTCTATTGTTTGGAACACATGGCTCCTTTCCTCAGGCTCTGAGGAGGATCAAAGCTCAGTCCAGCTTGTTTCTTCATTCAGATCCGAAGTCTAAGGTAGCAGTCTGCCCCCAGAATGGGGCTGGTTGTAGAGATTCCCTCACAGTAGGAACATGCACCAATTTGAGTTTCCAATCCCGTATTACCCAGGCTGAACCTGGCCTCTGTGAGGAGCTGGGTCAGTGAACGCTGGACCCTGCCTCTCATCAGGACTCCTCTAGTTTGCTCTTCAACAGCTGGCAGCCTCCCCTAAGTGTGCTTCCCTCATCTACTCCAGGAACTTGGCAGTGCGAAGCAGCCAGGGAGTTGTTCTGTGACCTGGATTCAAACACCAAGCCCTCCCACACAATGGCATTCTAGCCAGCTCCTGCTCCGTGAGACTATGTCCTCCGGTGCTTGTATGAAAGTCACTCTCCAGCTGCTGACTCTGGAAGGCCACTTGGGAAAGAGTGTCTCCAGTTCTGCTATGTAAAATTCTCCAACTACGTAAAAGTGTCCTGGTCCCAGGATAGTTCTCTTCTTCTCCGTGAACCAAAAGTTGTTGTCGGTTTCACTTTATTTCTGGTGGCTACCCATGTAGATCCTCCTCTGCAGCATGATCTATTTCGGTTTTTCTTTTTTTTTTTTTTCACTGTTTACTGGTGTATTTTAGGTACACAAGCCAATAACTTTCATCATTAGGAATTTGTACCTTTACATGATATATCTTGGTTCTTATTTTTTTCCCCATTTCCTTGCCCTCCTTTCAACTCCTCCACCCCGCCCTATTTACAAAGACTTCTGTATTACTTGGTCCTGTTTTCTTCTCCTCTGTCATTTCCCTCATGGCTCCCATGTTCTCTGCACTCACTTCAGTTCTTCTCCAGGCCCTTGTTTTCCAGATTCTAGACACTGTCCTGGAGAAACTGAGTTGCTAGCCCTCAGTGCTTCCCCAAAGTTTTCCCTCAAAAAAAGCTTACTTCTGAAAGATACCAAAAGGTGTCAGGCGTGGTGATGCACACCTGTAATCCCAGCACACAGGAGGCTGAGGTGGGAAGATTGCTGTGAGTTCGAGACCAGCCTGGCCTACATAGAGAGTTCCAGGTCATACTACATAGTGAGACCCTGTCTCAATCAATCAATCAATCAATGCAAGCAAAAGAAAAACTTACCAGAGAAGGGAAATAAAAACCCAAACTCTTAAGAATCAAGGTCATGGGCCTGGAAACTGAAGTCACCTAAATTATTGGCAAGTCCTAGGAAATAAAGAAATGCTGTACATGGGATGTCAGTGAATGTGAAGCAATGATTAGAAAAACCTGTTATAAGAGTGGTAGAGTAAAAGAGTACAATCCCAAGTGGAGAAGCAGAGGTTACTAAATCCAGAAGTTGCCTTGGAACTCATGTGAAAGTAGACTCAATCACCTCTTGGTCCCAAAGACAGCACTATTCGTGTTCCTGGAAAGTCAGTACTCTAGAAAAAAACTAAGCTTTAATCTAAGACAAAATAAAACAAGGTATTCTGTGGTGAAATGAATATTATAGGGCACTGTATTTTTAGCAAAATAGGGACACTAGAGAGAAAGCAGAAAAGAGTAGAAGAACACAGACATGCTGAGGTGGAGCCAGAAGACCAAATGTGATGGAAGTAACAGGTCTGTGTCACCATGGGGCCTTGCATTTTAAGCAATAGCCAAAGAGCTGGGATGTGGGATATGGAGAATTGGTTGGCCTCCACATTCCAAAGAACAATTCTCAGGAGTTAAATTGGAGACCACTGTGAGTTAAATATGGAGCGGCCCAAGACTTGAGTGTTAAAGTTTTGGTGCTTATTCTGGGGCACTACTGGAAGGCAGCGGGAAGTTAAGGGAGTGGGGTCTAGTGAACAGAAGTTAGGTCACTGCAGACATGCATTTCAGCAGTTTTGGGACCCCAATCTCTTTCTTGCTTTACTCACTGATTGCCATGAGCTTTGTGCCACCTCCTTCTCCCACCATGATGTTCTGCCTTACTGTAGGTTCAAAACAATTGAGACCAAGCAGCCAAGGACTGAAACTTCTGAAAACTGAGCAAAAATAAATCTGGTCATATGTTGATTATAGCAGGAGTTTTTTCCATAAAGACAGATATCTAATAAGCATGCATTATAACTCCATTATCAAACATACCTATATTATTGGAAGTTATTCACAAATGTCCAGTAAATGATTGAATGAATACATGAATAAAGTTCTCATCAAGAAATCCAGTAGTAACAAGTGCTGCTGAGGCTGCAGGGGAAAATGGAACCCTTCTGTATCAGTGGGAATGTAAACTTGTTTAACAACATAAAAATAAGTTTGGAGATGCCACAAAAAACCTTAAACCATTCAACGCAGCTGTTCTTCTTCTAGGTATCATCCCAAAAATGTTAAAGGCATCATGTGACAGTGATATATGCATATCCATATTTGTAAGCAACACAGCTCACAATAGCTAAATTTTAGCAGCACCCTAGATGTTTGTTAACTGTAGGACAGATAAAGGAAGTATGGTATTTATATACAATTAAGTACTACTCTGCCATAAAGAAGGTTAGCTTTGAGTCATTTGTAGGAAAACAGATGCACCATGACACAAAAATGTTAAATGAAGTAAATCAGACACACAAACTTAAATGTCACTTGGTTTTCTCCTATATGAGAAGCTCAAAGTACAAATAATTTAAAGAGCAAAATAAATGAAGGAAACACGGAGATACATCTTTGCAAATGGGAAGGTGATCAAGAGATGGAGGGGAGAGGAAGTGGAAGTAAAAAGTACTATTTGTTATCTCCATATATCAACTCCCCACAATGAGTATAATTATTTATGTCCTGCAAATGTACTAATAAGAGTGGTAATTTAGAGCTTGAAGTGATGATAAAATAGAGCTCAATAATAATTGTACATTATAGTGTATTGAAAATTAAACTGAGATGTCAGAAGAGTGTTGCTCTGGTAATATGTTAGATAACATCTCTTAAATTTAAAATTAATGAAAGAATGACTCACCCTGCAATTTTTGTCTCTAAGATGAGCAACTTTTAAATGGGGTCAAGCTCTTCTCTCTTAAATGTTTTCAATGTTGTCTTAATCTCATTACCTCCTTTCCTACTTATATATTGAATTATTTTTCCACTTTTTGGTAATTATTTCAAATTTGAAATTGACAACCGAGGAAAGGAACTATTTTGTGCCAGAAATCAGTCTCATAATATAAATGAGAATCAATCTTTGGGATTAAACAGCATCATTTCAGAAAGATACATACTTTATTTTTTTCCATTAAGTTTATCGGTGCATTTAAAGCAAACAATATAGTTACATTTATCATTGGGATCTTGTACATTTATGTGATGTACCTTGGTTCTTGTTTTCTCCCCATACCTTTGCCCTCTCCTCACCCGCTTCATCCTTCCCTATTTACAAAGACTTTGTTTCCATTTTTCCTTTTTTTTTCCACATCTTTTTCTTTTCCCTTATTTCCTTTCCATTCCCCTTCCCACTTCCCCTTTAGCCATTTTCTTCCTATTTCACCTTCTGAATTATACCATTTGATCCTTATTCACACATTTAGTTTTTCACACCAGAGAAACTATTTGGTATTTACTCAAGTGTGTCCTATTTATTTCACTTAACAGTATAGCCTCAGGCTGGGGATTTGGCTCAATGGTTCTGCTGCTTGCCTCTCAAGTGTAAGGGCCTGAGTTCAATCCCTCGTATCAAAATAAAATAAAAGAGTATAGCCTCACTGTACATCCATTTAGCTATAAATGTTTCTAGCTCTCATTCCTTATGACTGAGTAGTACTCCATTTTATAGAAAAACCATCTTATTTTTTGAGTTTCCAGTTGGGGGGCAGTTGGGCTGCTTCCAAGTTTTAGCTATTATGAACTGTGGCATTATAAACATGGGTGTACATGTATCACTGTGGTATGATTCTTTTAATTCTTTTGGAAAGATACCCAGCAGAGAGGTAGTTGGGTCAAATGGAACCTCTAATCTTAGTTCTTTGAGGAATTTCTATATTGATTTCCACAGTGGTTGCACCAGTCTGCACTCCTACCAACAGTAGAGAAGGGTTCCTTTCTCCCCACAGCCCCACCAACGTTTGTTATTGGCGAATTTCTTGGTAGAAGCCATTCTTTCTGGAGTAAGGATGCTGTTCTCATTTGAATCTCTCTAATGACCAGTAATGTTGGACTTTTTCATATATTTATTTACTGCTTTTACTTCTTTGTCTGAGAAATGTCTGTTCATTTCAGATGCCCATTATTGGGTCTTTGTATTTGGGGGTTTGACTTTTTTGAGTTATTTATATATTCTAGATAGTAGACCTTTGTCTGAGGAGTAGATGGTAAATATTTTTCCAACATTATATGTTTGCTCTTAGCTCTGTTGGCAATTTCTCTTGCGCTACAAAAATTTATTAATACAATGAGATCCGAGTTGTTGATTCTTTGTGCAAGTTTTCATGCTGCTGAGAATTTGTTCATAAAGTCTTCTCCTATGCCCATGTCTTTAAGAGTTTTATCTAATTCACTTTCCAGTAAGTTTAGTCTTTCTTTTTTGATATTTAGATCTTTAATCTACTTGGGTTTTAGTTTAGTGCGTGATGAAAGGTAAGGATCTAATTTTAAGATTTGTCAAGTTGAAAGCCAGTTTTTCCAAAACCATTTATTAAAGAGGCTATTATTCCTCCAGTGAGGATGGTTGGCTCCTTTGTCAAGGTAGCTGATACGTCTGGTGTTATTTCTGCATCTTCTAATCTATTCCATTGATCCTTGTCTTGTTCCTGATTTTAGCCTGAAACTTTTTAGTTTTTGACCATTTAGAAGGATATTGGCTGTTGGTTTTTCATAGATAACTTTTATCAGGATGAGATAAAAAACATCTATTCCAATTTTATGCAGGGTTTTTATCATGAATGGGTGTTGAATTTTGTCTAATACCTTTTCTGCATCTATTAAGATGATCATATGGGTTTTGTCCTTACTCTGTTGATATAGTGTATTACATTTATTGATTTATTTATGTTGAACCATCCTTGCATCACTGGGATAAATCTAACTTGGCCAGGGTGTATGATCTTCTTGATCTTCTGTATTCTGTTTGTCAGTATCTTATTGAGGATTTTTGCATCTATGTTCATTATGGAGATTGGCCTGTAGTTCTCATTTTGGGTTGGATCTTTCTCTGGTTTTGGAATCAAAGTAATACTTGTTTCCAGGAATGAATTTGGAAGTATTACTTCCCTTTCAATTTCATTGAATAATTTAAAGAATAGTTGCTATAGTTCCTCTCTAAATGTCTTGTAGAATGCAGCAATGAAGACTTGAGGACCTGGGCTTTTCTTTGTTGGTAATTTTTTAATTACATTTTCCATTTGACTGAATGTAATTGGGGTGTTTAGAATTTTTATATCTTCTTCATTCAACTTTGGTAATTGATATGTATCTAGGAATCTGTCCATATCTTCTGTATTTTCTATTTTATTGGAGTACAGGTTTTCAAAGTAGGTATTGATGATTATCTGGATTTCTGCTGGATCTGTTGTGACTTTACCTACTTCATTCCTAATTGCATGAATTTAAGCCTTCTCTTTACTTTTTAAAAACAAAGTTGGCTAAGGGTTTATCGATTTTATTTATATTTTTGAAATACCAACTCTTCGATTCATTGATTTTTTTTATAGTTCTCTTAGTCAACATTGCATTAATTTCTGCTCTCATCTTTATAATTTCCTCCCTTGTATGAGCTTTCAGTTTGTCTTGCTCTTCCTTTTCTAGGAGCTTAAGGTTAAGCATTTTGTTGTTTATTTGAGCTTGCTCTGTTTTCTAGTATGGGCATTGCTGCTATGAATTTCCCTCATAGAACTGCTTTTATTGTGTCCCATGAATGCCTGTATGCTGTACTGGAATTATCATTTAATTGTAGAAACTGTCTAATTTATTCTTTAGTTTTCTCTGTGACCCAATCGTTGTTCAGCAAGGTGTTATTCAATTTCCACATGTTTTTGAAGTTCTTGCAGTTTCTTATGCTATCAATCTCCAGTTTAATTGTACTATGGTCTCATAATATACAGGGGATAACTTCAATTATTTTGCATTTACTTAAGCATGTTCTATGAGCTAGCATGTGGTCTATTTTGGAGAATGACCCTTGTGCAGCAAAGGAATGTATATTCTGATTTTGTGGGGTGGAACATGCTGTAGACATCTACGAAGTCCATTTCTTCAAAGACTTGGTGCAGTTCTGTTATTTTGTTGTTGATTTTTTTGTCTAGATGATCTGTCTATTTGTGACAGTGGGGTATTTAGGTCCCCTACTATAATTGCATTAGTGCTTATTTGGTTTTTCATGTCCTGTAATTTTTTTTATATAGTTGGGAGCATTGGTATTTGGTGCATATATATTAACGATTGTTATTTCTTCCTCTTGTATTGTTCCCTTTACAAAGATGTAGTGGCCTTTGTCTCTCTTAATTAGTTTTTGTTTGAAATCTATTCTGTCTGCAAATAATGTAGCTACCTCTGCTTTTTTCCAGTCTCCTGTCACACAGAGAACTGTTTTCCATCCTTTTGCTCTGTCTATGAATCTCTGTAGATTAACTGTGTTTCTTGTATACAGCGTATTGTTGGACTTTGCTTCTTAATCCATTCTGCCAGCCTGTTTCTTTTGATTGGTGAATTGAGGCCATTAACACTGATGATTTTAACTTGTTATGTATTGATTTTTCATTGTTATGTTGTTAGTGCTTTTGTTTTTTATTTTTCCCTCTCTCCCTTTAATTTCTTGTCTTGCCTGGTATATTTGCTCTGTTGGCCCTTACAGAGCTGTGGGCTTCATTTTCTTTTTCCAGGATATTGTTTAGAAGTGTTTGGAGTGCCAATTTAGTGTTCATGAACTTTCTCAGGTGTTCTTTGTTGTGGATGTATCATATTTCCCCATCAATTTTGAAAGACAGTTTTGCAGGATACATCAGTCTAGGTTGGAGGCTGTTTTCTCTTAGGACTTGAAATACCTCACTCCAGGCTCCCTTGACTTGAGAGTTTGTGCTGAAAAGTCTGCTGTGATTCAGATGGGCTATCCTTTGCATGTGCTTTGTTTCTTTTTCTCTAACTGCTTGTAGTATTTTGTTCTTCAGTTGGGTTTCCAAGATCTTGATTATTATATGTCTAGGTGTAGATTTTTTTTTTATCATGGCTAGTTGGATTCCTATATGCCTCACTTATCTGTATGTCAAATTATTTGCTCTGTTTGGTAAGTTTTCTGTCATTAATTTTGTGGACAGTTTTTTTTATGTCATTTGAACTTTCTCCTGCTACTTCATGGATTCCTGTCAGTCTTATATTATTCTTCTTTGCATCATATAAGAGTTGTTGTATTGATTTCTCATGGTCCCTTACTGTTTTAAGAGGTCTCTCTTTTCATAGTCACTGACCACCATCCTATCTTCTATATCTGAAATTCTATATTCACATGTGTTCATCCTGCTTCAAATGCTTTCTATAGAGTTTTTAATCTGGATATCTTTGAAGCTGTTTCATGGATTCCATTTCTTTCCTATGCTGGGCATTCATGGTTTCCATCATGATCCTGAGCTCATCCATTTTTTTTTTATCTGTTTCTGTTTCAGAGTCTCTAATCATGTCTTTCATTCTTATCACAATCTCTGCGGTTAGCTGGGAAATTATTTCTGCTTTGAATTTTTTCTAGACCCTCATTTACCTGTTTTTTTCACTTCCTGTGCTATGAGTTCAGGGTGTCCAGATGGTTGACTGTCAGACTTTCCAACTCATTACCCCAGAGTTTACCTTTGGTGAGGTGGAAGTCTGTGTTTGTATCTTGTTTAAATGCCTTCTCATTTCTATTTTTGTCATTGGTCCTGTTCCTGGTTTAATTCCTGTTTTAATACTTTTATCTTCCAGATGTAGCTGGTCTTTAGGTTTTGAGTCTCTGATGTCCCTGAAGCAATCTCATTTTCATTATACCAGGGAGGACAACTGATTAGATCAATCACAACACCTTACCCCAAGTGATACAGTCAGCAACACAATATCATCAAGCACAGCTTAGAAAATGACAATATTAGTAGTTATTAATCTATCACCTTTAATTGTGTGAATTAAATCAAAATCGAGGACCAGCCAAAAATATGTTTATAGTGAATAAACTCTTCAATATAGCAACTTTACCCTTCAGAATGGTGATTTAGAAGGAGTTGGGGAGGGAGGGATAGATAAGATAAAGAAATGTTAAAAGTAATGGCAATTCAGAAAAGGAAAAAGAGAAGAAAAGGAAAAGAAAGAAAATAAATTCAAATTAGGATAGGAATAGGAACAAAAAGGAAGAGTAATGGAGATCAAGGTGGGAGAGAGGGTGAGGAGAAAAAGAAGATAAGAAAAAGAAGATTTAAAAATGGAAATTAATTTGAGAAAAAAGATAGATATAAACATTTTTAAATGATTGAAGGTAAGAGAAAAATATTTTGAAAATAAAAAACACAAATAGAAATAGTGGGTCTCCTTCAGGGTATGCCTCTGTTGACATAATAGACAATGTGGGTAGGAGTGTGCAGATCTAAGTTAATTAGTCCCAGCAAGCCAGCAGCTGTCCCCTGAAGTTCAGGCTGATTTTTGGCTGCAAGGCCCAAGTTGAGATCTCTGTCCTCCTGTTGGGTTGAACTCTGCAAGGTTCTACTGCAGGTTCCAGCTGTCCTTCCCCTGAAGTTAGACCAGATTCCTTTGTGAGGTGCTGGTCCCTCTGACTTACCAACTATGGTGGTTTGATGTGCCTTTATTACAAATTTTCTTCACTTTTCCAGTGGGCTTCAATTTTCTTCTAAAAGCCTCACAGAGGCCCTCTTTTTCTTGTCTTTGGGGATGGGGCACAAACACCCCTGTGTTGGCACCCACATGGCTAGGCTCCTCTGGTTTGCTGGGCTGAAGGGGCAGGCCTACCAGAGGTTCAGGAGTTGCTGCTGGTCTCCTCTGGCATGCAGGTGAAAGAAGGTACTTATTTTCTTGACATGTTTTGCACAGCAATGGGAAAATGTTATTTATGCCACTTTTAAGATTAAAAAATCTTTTTATTTATAATTATAGTATCTTGTAAAATTGGGTTGAAAATTGGAAAGAATGCTTTAGCCAAAATTTTTCTATTTAATTGATTTAAGCACCACTCCATCATAATTTCTTGTTCTTTCCCACTGTCTTGATCCCTCTTATGCATGCATTTAAACTCTTCATCAGTCTTTATAAGGAATCATGTCTCTCTCTCTCTCTCTCTCTCTCTCTCTCTCTCTCTCTCTTTTGGTGTGTTGTGTGTGCGTATGTGTATCCCACTCTTTCTTCTTCCCCTCCTTTTTAAAGCAATAGTCTATCAGTGTGTTAAATTCTCAGATTCAGGCATTCAGGCTGCTCACCACAGATAGGATATGTCTGATTCTGAAAACATATGCCATCCCCAGAAGATAAGTCTTTGTCAGTGGCTAGCCATACAATATAATAAAAGATGCTATATTAAGGCAAGAATTGATAAGAACAGGATACCAAATTTGTTGTAGCACATTTATAGACTTTTTATCATTTAAGTTACCAACATCTCAAGGAAGAATCAAGGAAATTATGAGCATCCTTACTGAATTGGTAGCCAATGCACTGTAGGTGATTACAACTAGAGAGCTTACAAATGTGGACATTTGCCTTGTTTATCTATAATGAAGAAAGCGATGTCTAGTCCATTGTAGTGTCTTTAAATGACATATCATAATCATCTTTTTGCAGCCTTTATAATATTTGTTGTCAGACTCTTCTGAGAAAATTCTAATCGCATCTTGGCAAGATGCCCCAGGCAAGCACTTCCGCTGAGGCTGATTCATAAATGCCTTTGGGGTTGCATTACAATCCAATAACCCCTGAGGTTTGGTAAGCAGGTCTGCAAAGCTTCAACTGGGATTCTCTATTAGCTCATTGAGATCTCTTGAGCCCTGGATATTCAAGAGCAGGTTTCATACAATAGAGGCTGAAGAGACTCAATATAATTGCATTTGTTGAGCAGTTAAGTTTTACATACTTCATCTTAAGAAGAATAGTTTGAGGAGAGGACTGTGAAAACACTGCTTTAATCTTGTTGCTATAATATAAAAACTTATAGTTTCTATTTTAAATGATAAAACTGATAATTAAGTGAAGCAATGTCCTCACAATGAGATATTTCCAGTGTCAAAGATCACTCCATAATCTTCATGGAATGGATTATTGCTTTTTCTTTCCTTGGTCTATGTCTCTGTCTCTGTCTCTATTTATCCTTCTGTCCCACTCTGCTGTCTCTCTCTCTTTCTCTCTCTCTCTCTCTCTCCCTCTTCCTCTCCCTCTCCCTCTCTCATCTCTCTCTCTCTCTCTCTCTCTCTCTCTGTGTGTGTGTGTGTGTGTGTGTGTGTGCATGTGTGCATGGTTCACATATAAAGAAAAGATGCCTTATTTTGTTCATTGTTTTATTCTAAGAGCCTGGGACAGTTACTCAAACAATGAAATATTGGGCAAGAACAGTGGTATGCTGGACAATGGTGGAGAAGCTGATTTTGTGCACCAGCTCCCACCCTCTCTGTGCAGACCTCTGTCAATAAGCAAGAAGAGATGGGGAACTTAAAGTGAAGAGGGGAAACTGTTAGCTTAGTTTTCCCATATAACATTATAGTCAATGCTAATATTCTGTTTTTCAAACAATGTCAATGCACATTTTATCTTCATTTCTATTTACAAGATTTTCTTTAAATTGAATAATATTTGGTCCAGTTTCATTGACCATTTTAATTCTCTTCACAGGACAGAGAACTTCTGTCTACCCTGGAACCTGAAATGAGACACACCTGTATATATTTTACTAACTTTGGTCTGAATGTGGTCCTGAAACAGCCCCATGACTCAGTTCCAGCCCATCTCAGCCAGATTCTGGGGCCAAGTCTGCAGGCCTAGGAACCTTCTAAATGGACCACTGGATACCTCACACAGACATTATGGGATCTGTACCTATAACCATATCTGACAACAGGCTCACTGTTTCCGCATGCCACTGAAGACCCTGAACCAGAGAATGTCCCAGCACCAACTAAATTGACAAAGGTCTTAGAAGAAATTACATTTGTTGAGGGACCAGAAAGAACTCACTACTGTCTGAGCTCATTATAACAGGCCCATAAACTGTGGGCCCTACTGCAGACTGAACAGAAGCCACAAGACTTTTCTATAATCACACTTACCTGATATCATGCAGTTAGTTCCATCAGCCCAGGGAGCCAGTGGGGAAAGTTGTTCACCTGACAAAATCAGACATTTAAAACTTTAAAAAGTGTTTGGTTGTTCAAATACACGCACATGCACACCACTGCAAAACTACATAAGTTGTAAAGAATCAAGTAACCATGTAACTACCAAAGGAAACTTATACATATCTATAACTAACCCCAAATAAATGGATAACTATGAATTTCCTCACAAAATATTTGATAGTTGTCTTAAAGAAGAACAATAGAATATCAAAACACAGATTAACAACTAAGCAAGATGATAAAAACAATACAGGAATAAAATGAGAAGTTTAATAAAGAAATGGAAAATACTGAAAACCAAACAGAAATCCTGGAGCTATACAATACAATGACAAAACTGAACAATTTAAAACTAACTTCAATAGCAGATTTAATCTTAGAAAATTATATTTTACATTCTTTTATACATTTAAAACTTTAAAGATTGGGCCGGGGATTTAGTTCAGTGGTTCTGGTTCCTGTTTTGCAAGTGCAAAGATCCGAGTTCAATCCCCAATACCCCCCCCAAAAAAAATCTACAAAGTATGTTAGATGTAATAAAAAATACACCCTGTAGAATATAAAACCAATACACAAAAATTAGTTTTATTTCCATATAGCCCAAAACTAGACTTATGAAAATGGTTCCATTTGAAATAGCACATAAAAATAAAGCAATTAAAATAAACTTAACTAAGAGAGTGAAAAATGTGTACACTGAAAATTCTAAGCATTGATAAAAGAAGTTATAGAAGACATAAATAAATGAAAAGATAAATATTCATGCATTAGGTGAATTAATATTGTTAAATTGGATATTATTCCAAAAGCTCTATAGAATCAATGAAATATAACCAAAATTTTAATGTTATTTTTCACAATATAGAAAAAACTTCTGAAATCACTACAGAACCACAAAGAGACTTAATAGCCAAGTCATTCTTGAGAAAGAAAATCAAAACTGGAGGCATCACACTTCTTAACATTCCAAAGCTATCATCACCAGAATAGTATAATGTTCTCATAAATACAAAAACATAGACAAATGCAACAGACCAGAAAACCTAGAGATAAACCCACACAGTCAACTAAGTTTTGACAAAGATATCAAAGGGAAGAGATAACCTCTTAAATAAATTGTGTTAATTAGACATTCAAGTGTGAAAGAATGTAATCAGACCCTTATCTGCACCATACCCAAGAAATACTTCAAAATGCATTCAAGAAGTAAATGTAAGGCCCAAACAGCAAAACATGTAGAAAAAATGTAGAGGAAATAAATTTCCAGGATATTGGTCATTGGATATTTTGTGGATAGAAAAGCACAGTTAACCAAAGCAAAAATAAATAATTGGAACTATGTCAAACTGAAAAGCTCCTGCATAACAGGAATACAATAAAAAAAAAATGCAAACACAATCTACCAAACAGAAAAACCTCTGTAATCCACATATTTTATCAATGATTAATAAGGAGCTCATGAAACTGAACAGTGAAAACATTTTAAAAAGAGAAAATAAACTCTCAAAATGGGCAAAGATCTGTAATTGTTCTTTTCAATATAAACATTAAAATACCCAACATACATATGAAAAGATGCCCAGTGCCACTCATCATGGAGGAAATGCAAATCGAAAACCTCAGTGAAATATACTACTTGACACTTCTTCTTTTTTTATTTTTTGGTACCGGGAATTGAATTTGGGTCCTTGCACTTGCAAGGCAGGCCACCGAACCACTAAGCTAAATCCCCAGCCCTACTTGACACTTCTATGGAGAGTTATCTTTAAAAAGAAAAAAGATAACAAGTTTTTACATTATGGAGAATAAAGCCTTGCATACTATTGGATGGAATGTAAATTGACACTGCCTTTATGGAAAATGGTATTAAGTAAAGCTTAAAAACAGGATTACTGTATGATACAACAATGCCACATCTACATATATATCCATAGGAAATTAAATCAGAATCTTGGAGAAATATGTACACTCCTATATTCTTTTAGGATTCTTCACAATACCTACAATATGGAAGAAACCTAAGTGCCTTTCAATGGTGAATGGATAGAGAAGATGTGGCTAAGAAATATAAAGTTTATTTTATTAAATTTATATTTTCATTATGACACCAAACATACTTTTCATATTATTTAAATATAAATTTATATATATTATATTTTATATACACACAATTGTGTATTAGTCTGACATTTAAAAAGTAGGACACCTTGCAATTTGCAACATCTATAAAATGAACCCGAAAGACATCTTGCTATGTAAAATAAGCCAGGCATTGAAAGTCAAATATTATATAATCTCATTTATCTGTAAAATCTTAAAAAGTCAAACTCAAAGAAGGAGAAATTAAAATAGGATGGGAGTCATGAGGAGGAGGTAGAAAGGAAGATGTTGGTAAAATGGTACAAATTTTATTACAAGATGAGTAAGTTCTGGACATCGAATGTACCATACCATGATATACTTAATAGCACTGTATGGAATGCATGAAATTTGCTAAAAAGATTTTGAGATTTTTCACCAACTACACAAAATGGTAACTGTAAGATAATGGATATGCTAATTAGCTTGATTGTGGTAATAATTTAAAAGTATATGTGTGCATCAAGTCATCACATTGAGGGGTTATTTTGTAGTGTTTAAGAGAGAGTCTCATTATGCTGCCCAAAACTCCTGGATCAAGCCATCTTCCTTCTACAATCCCTCAAGAATCTGGAATTACAGGTATACATCATTATGTCTTACTAAATCATCAAGGTTTATATCTTAAATATATATAATTTGTCAATTATGCTTCCAGAAAAGCTAAGGGGAGAAAGGACAATAGCATAGAGCATAATTCTATTACGTGTTCTATAAATGCAAGTTAGGATAATAAGGAACAGGAGACAGGAGTAGGATAAAGGTGTGATGTAACCATAATGTAATGAGCTTGCATTCCTAAAACTCATAAGTGACACAGGCAACACAACAGACCAGTCTGGGGAATATGCTTGAGGTAATGAGTATGTCACATCTTGGTTAGCTTTTGGGAAAACTCTGCAGGAAGATTAGAAGCCACCCTTTGGGAGGGAACAATAAAAATCAACTGGCAGCCCTGCCTAGGGCCAATTTACCATCCCAGCACCTCCTAGAATACCAGTGAGTCACAGGGAACTACATTGCTGCTTCTTACAGCCTTGAAGACCATTAATTCACTCACTCACTCATTTATTTATATTTATTTATTTATTTATTTATGTTGGGGGAGAAATAGCTATGTGAAAAACCACAAACTGATTCAAAAAATCATTATTCTGCATACAGTACTGTATTCTTTTTGTGTAGGACTGGGGAACCTTGATCAGATTTTACAGCTTCATTAATAATGTGCCCTCAGTTTTTACCAAAAAAAAATCTTTAAAAGATATGACTGTCTAATTAATCATAGGTTAAAGAGAGATTGATACTAAGAGCTGTTATACAGATTAAGAAAAGTAGAGCTGAAACTGGCTAGCTCCAGAACTACAGTTATTTATTTTCAAATGGAGCATTTGCCCAGATAAGCTAATCCTCCCTTTTGGTCCTATTCCATTGTATGCAGGTGAACTGAGTTCAATTTACCATGACTGTTTATTAAGGTGAGCTGCCACTATGTAAAGCCTCACTTCTTCATTGCTGATTCAACTCTCCTCCTGGGTGAAATTTTAATTTCAATGTGCATAGTGCTTAGGGGGCTTTGGCAGGAACCTCTGTGTGCTGACCAGGGACTGAGAGCTTTTCTTATTTTTGCAAATGATGAAAATGGAGGCACAAAGACATATGATCCATGCTTTACTGAAAACCATGCAATCATTCAGAACAATAAAAGAAAATGAACATTGTACTCCATGAGTTCTATAGCCATTTATCTGGAACCTCTGGAGTCTTGGAAAATCCATGCATGGAATTTTTGTAATCTTGGCATCTGAATTATAAAAATATTACATGGCTCCATGTATGGGCATCTGCAAAGGACAGGACCACAGCATTTATTGAGTCTTTCAGTATTCTATGACAACCAAAACATTATGAACAAATGTGGGCCGGGGATTTAGCTCAGCACTTCGGTGGCCTGCCTCACAAGCGCAAGGACCCGAGTTCGATCCCCGGTACCAAAAAAAAAAAAAAGAACAAATGTGAATTCTCCAATAGCTGGCCCATATGAGTAGGAATCTGTCTAATCTCGGAGAGATTTATAATTTATATGGACACAAGTCAGAAATATTTTTAGGAGCTCTGACATCACTACTGACAGGTCAGCATTGTGGCTACATGTAATTGGCTGCATAACTGTTTCTTCTTCACAGATTACCAAGATAAAGTACCACTGGACACCAGAAAAAAATACATATATACTTATACCCTTATGACTTAGCACCCCTTGTTCTGTTATTTTATATAATCAATAATTTGAAAAAAAATTTTCTGGATTTTATATGCTAAACCAAAAGTAAGGGCTTAAAAGAAATACAAGGTAAAATTTTTTCCCACACTGTAAGTTGTCTCTTAGATATGTTGGTGTATTTTCTTCACTGCAAAAACTTTAATACAGTGAGATCCCAATTGTTGATTCATTATGCGAGTTCCCATGCTACTGGGGATTTGTTCATAAAGTCTATTCCTATGCCAGTGTCTTTGAGAGTTCTACCTAATTTATTTTCCAGTAAGTTTAGTGTTTATCAGCTGCTCCTCAGACAAAGGACTGTAGAATATATAAAGAAGTCAAAAAAATCAGAACCCCCCCCAATATAAAGACTCAATTCAAAATGAGCTTCTGAAATGAACGGACATTTCTCAGGCAAACAAGTAAAAGTAGAAAATAAATATATGGAAAAATGTTCAACATCACTGGTCATTCAAGAGATGCAGATGAGAACAACACTGAGATTCCACCTCACCCCAGAAAGAATGGCTGCTATCAAGAAATCACACAATAACAAATGTTGGTGGGGTTATGGGGAAAAAGGAACCCTTCTCCATTGTTGGTGGGAGTGCAGACTATAGAAATCAATATGGAGATACCTCAAAGAACTAGGATCAGAGGTTCCATTTGACCCAACTATCCATCTGCTGGGTATCTTTCCAAAAGAATTAAAGGAATCATACCACAGTGATAAATGTGCACCCATGTTTATAATGGCACAGCTCGTAATAGCTAAAACTTGGAAACAACCCAAATGCCCATCAACTGGAGACTGTGAAATAGGAAGAAAAGGGCTAAAGGTGTAGGGGAAGTGGGAAGGGTAGGGAAAAAGTAATAAGGGCAAAGAAAAAAAATATGAGAAAATGGAAATGGGGGTGAAGGGAGGGCAGGGATAAGGGGAAAAATGAGAAGCAAGACCTGTCATGTAAAGGTATAAGATCCCAGTAATGAATGTAACTGTACTGTATACCTAAAATGTACCAATAAACTCAATGAGAAAAAAAAGATGTGGTTTTTCTATAAAATGGAGTACTACTCAGCCATAAAGAATGAGAAACTAGAGACATTATAGCTAAATGAATGCACATTGAGGACATACTCGTATGTAAAATAAATATGACACACTTGATTAATTCTGAGTCATTTCTCTGGTGCGAAAAACTAAAAGTGTAGAAAAGGTTCAAATGATATAATTGATAGTGGGAAATAAGAAGAAATAGAATAAATGTAACTGTACTGTATACTTTAAAGATATTAATAAATTCAATGGAAAAAAAGAATAGGACAAGAACATGCAGAAAACCAATAGAAACTCATAGCAAGGCATAAAAAAAGTGTAGGTTATATTTAAATATATTTTTAAGACAGAGTTGGTAGGATCTACTTGTTAACTCTGAGATGAGATATAAAGTATCCAAGATGACCCCAAGATCTTACCTTAATCCACAAGAAGGCGGGGAGCTGTCATACCTTAGTATAAGGAAGACTGAGAATAGGATCTTGGAAATGATAAGGAGTTTGCTTTGGAACATGTTAAGCCTGAGATGTGTATTAGATTAAGAAGCAAATGAATATAGGTAGACGATACATGGCTAATCTGAAGTCAGAGGCATGGTCCACAGAGGAGATATAAGTTTGAGAATTATCAGTGTAGAGGTGAGTACTTAAGAGGATAAAGCTAGATGGAAACCACTCAAGGAGAAAAACAAAGAAGGAAGGTGACCACAAACATTTTGATAAGTATGATTAGAGCCTAAAGTGTGTGCAAAGCACATTATGTGAACCAAGAGAGCTAAGTACGCCAGATCATAGAGAGTCCTGTGTCATATGTGAACAATGTGAGAGTTTATCCTGCCGGCAATGGAAGGCACTACAGAATTCTCAAGGAGAGATCAACATGATGGGGTATGAATTTTAGAAACTGCCAACAAGGTACAGACTACAAGGGAGCAGTCCTGACAGAAAGGAGCTCAGAAGAAAGCTTTGACAAGAGTCTACAAGAGAGATAATGAGGACATGGAATGTATCGCCAGCAAAGAGGACAGGTAGATTTGAACGAAGTTTACACGGTGCATTGACAGAACTTAATGACTATTTAGATAGAAGAGCAAAGGAGAGAGAGGAAGCAAGATAGTACACTCATTTCTTTCTTGGATAACTGATTGGCGAACAGAATCATTAACTAGAATGAAAATAAAAGACAAGGTTGGAGACAGGCGCTACAGAGACAAAGAAAAGTGAGTTTGAATAAGTCGAGTGGGAAATGCCTGTTAGATCGCTCAGCAATGATACCCAGGAGCCTATTAAGTGTAGGGATCTGGAATTCTGAATAAAGGTTACGGTTGAGATCAAGGCTGGTCATCAGCTAAGCGGTGGTAATGAGAAGGATGAGAGCTACAGAGAACACATCAAAGAACATCAATACGTGGAGGGTCCTAAAGGGAGAGCAGCCAGAGAGGAGATTACAAGGGCAGGCAGGTGGAGTTCGGTGCAATGAGCTAGAGAGGAACACAGAACTTGGAGAAAAAGGCAGTGACGCACAGTGTCAAGCTTCATAAAGAACAGGAGCCTGAACCCTACTTACTGTCTACTCAGCTGGGATTTTCAAGAGGCTTCCCTGAATCCGGGGAGGTCATAGGAGGGAGAGTTGTAAAGTTCTGAAAGAAACAGATACAGAAGAATAACATGCGCAAGGCTATTCTGAGACATTAAAATGACAAAGGCAAGAGGGAGTGAAGTGAGAGCGTCAAAAGAGAAGAAGGAGCACTGTGCACTTTTGCTGAATTTATAAAATATCTTTATCAAAATATACATTATGTTTTTCGAATTGACGTTTCACTCCCATCTAGGCCAGTCAGTGAAGACACCTAAGAAGTCCGTCCCTAATTATATGAGTCAGACGGCTCTCAGTTATTATGGGCTGTTACAATTAGGGGAGAAAACCCGAGAAAAAAAATGTCTGATTATGTTTTTCAAAATATATGAGAACACACTTCAATTCGACTGAAACTCAACCCATTAGCAAATTTATATGTGCTAAGTTGGGTGCTGAGCACTCTTTTTATTAGCTATAAAGTGCTAAAGGACTGATTCCTGTATCTATTGTTCAGGTCACTTTCATAATCTCAGTAAGCACCTGTGAGATTGAAAGGGGGGTAGAGAGAAGACTGACGTATGCATCTGCTTGAGCGCATGCACTGTGGCCTCAGCACTGCTCCGTCCTGGGAGCATGCTTTGGCCTTTGTGATTGTTCAGTAATAAAACTTGTGCTGCAGGAATCAAAGTGCATCTAGTCATGATTGTTTTCATCCTATAACCAGGTCCAGGGTTCTTTGCTATGTGCTGAAAAAAAGCCTTAGGTATCCTAATTTGTGCACGGATGACAAGGTAGACAGAGCAACTCTCTTGTTGCCAGGTTTTGTCATGTGCAGATATATGATGGGAATTTGAAAAAGTCACTCGCTTTTTAAAGATCTTGCTTTCTTCATGTGGCAGTCACAACACTTTACTTAATATTTTACTTCAGCTTGGCTATATTTATCAATTCTTGAATATAATTTATTTTAAAATTATAAATTAATAGGTATGCACTTCCATCAGTCTATGGACTGACTATTCCTGGAAAAATTTTACTCAAGGTAAATCTTTTCTTTCAGAAATTATATTAAAGTAACAGCAGTTTCTTAGCAAAAAAAAAAAAAAAAAAA